>NC_056524.1:250688915-250726474 GCF_019175285.1 Sceloporus undulatus
GAGTAGGCCCTAAAACCATGTAGAAGTCCAGAATTCCCCCAATTGTGCGATATGTGAGGGCAGGTGTTGGTTGGAAGGTGACATCTAAAAAAACCAAAAGAAAATGGTGCAAGGAATTAATCATGGTTTGTTTCAATTGTACCTTCAATTAATGAAATTGTGTCTTGAGCAGATATAGATGCCATTCTTTTACCCATAGCATTACTGTTCAGCAAAAGAACTCCATGAGCACTTCCATCATTTTCCATTCCCATGTAGAAGGGGTGAAAACCATAGGAATTCAGTTTGTACTATTAAAACAAATAAACAACATATACACCAATATCAGATAAAGATTGTGAAAAACACAGAGCTGATGATTTCCAGAAGTGGACTGATCATGGTCCTCTTGGTTGACTTATATAAGCTAGTGAAGGTGGTTAACCTTAGTGACATCAGTGATGACAGTAGTAAAATGGTTGAGACTGGAATCCTGCTGTGTCCCAGCTAGAATAGATCCACTGAATCTATTGAATCAGTATCCCCAATGATATTGGAAGCGGAGACATCCAGTGCTCCCAACTGCTAAGAACCATGACGTCTGAGACAATTTGGATTGTTGGTGTAACATTCAAATGAGAGATTGATTCAGAACATTCCAACCTAATGGCACATTCAGGAGCTTGATGAACATTATTTTCCTATGCTATTTTTACAGAATAAAGCAAGACACTCCTCCATTTCTGAATTTACATGATTTTTTTAAAAAAAATCTATCACATTCTTATAATTACTTTTTAAAAAATGCCTGCATAAAAACCTAACCCAAATTTTCAAATCAGAGTGCAGAAATTAAGAAAGCAACTGAGTGGTTAAAAGAAAGGAAAATACTCTGCTTACACCAGGAGGTTGATCTTTTGTGAACATTCCCCAGGTCTGCCAATTCATATCTCTGCGGAATTGAGTATGTTCAGCTTCTCCAAATCCGTACACATACTGTGATGGCAAGCGTGTAGCAATCTGAATAAACATGTCACTGAAAGTGAAGCCTGGGACCTGTGAATTCCAGCTACAAGAGAAGGATGATCCCCATTGGATAAGTCACACAAAATACTAGGCATACAAGATATTAGAAATGGAAATAACTCATCCTTGTACAGATGATACAATTTTTGTCATAGATAGAAATGTTGAACTCTCTATTTAGAATAAGGGCTCTGAGTTCATTGTCTTTTCCAGATGATCGATGTTAAAATTAATCAATAAAAAGTAAAGATTTCACTTACATAACAGTGCCAGTGCTTTTCCGTCGGATCTGTATGCCAAATGGATTGTTGACAATTTCCACTTGATAGAGTCGATCAGCATCTGTACTTTCAGGGTTGTTTGGGGTGAAGAGGGGGACTGGAACTTCATATCTTTTGTTGTTGGGATCATATATCTGGAGAAAAGACAGCATTGATCTTCATGGTGTGTAAACTGTGGGATAGAACTACATTACTTTTTCATGTTACAAAAACTTTCACTAGAGATAGAAAGAATATTGGAAAATATTCAAAGAATGGTAAAGTATGGGTCTCTTTTTGTGAAACCCTGAGGAGGAGAATCTTAAATAAGAGCAACAGTCTTCACAGTTCTGTACTTTTTCAGCATGAAAAATGCATATGAAGGGTAGACAACAGCCTTTTCTGCACATAAAATAACAGTTTAGTGAAGAAAGCAGCATTTTCTGAGCAGAAAATAGCATTTCTATATTGAAAATATTGATTTCCTTGTGTAAAATTATTTTATCTAAAAAAGAAATTGTAAAACAAAATGTATTGTTTTGCACAGAATAAATCCTGAACTCCCTATGGTATTTGAAAATTAGAGTTTTGATTACTTTATCATGGGGAAAAAGAAATGGTAAAATTATTTTCTTACCTGCAAAGATGGAATTTATGAATATTTACATTCCTATCTCAATCCAGTTTAGTCATTATTGTCCTATATGAAAGTCAAGAATTGTGACAGCCCTTTGCTTATCATACATATAACCAAAGTCTCACATCTGCTCACTCAAGCCATTCTCTGTGATGGTACAAACACTTGATGACACACTGTGAGCACATTCACACATGCTGTGGGGACAATGCCACTGGCTTCTGCATGTGGATTGTCATATTCCAGGGCTTTCAGACATACAAAACCTAAGGGGGGAAGTGTATCTTGTGAAACTGTACTTTACCTTAAACTGCAGCATGTCATTGTAATGATATGTCACTTCCAAACGCAGCAGGTCCACTGCTGGTGACCTCGGATCATATGGGTTAGGGAAGTTAGTGTCCCTATGGAGATCAGCTGTCAAGCCCCTAGCAGTGGTTTGAATGTTACTGACAGAGTAGCCATATTTACTGGGATAATAACAGTGTGGCACCCCAGGAGTAGTGACAACCTGAAACAAAACCAGAAATGCCATAATTAACTCTTCACAATTTAATTAAATTTAGTCAGTGGCAAATTAGGGTTTATGCTTTTAGCTTAAATATAGCATGGATAATGAAAGACTTGAAAGTGTGGAGGCGCAAGGAGATGATATGCAGAGCTCAGGGACAACTAAAGGTTATAACATAAAACAAGACATAGGTCTATTCAAAGAAGGCTCATTCCTATGGTCTGTGGAATTGTTTTTTTGATTCTGAAAGGACAACCCTGAGATATATTGCAGAGTTAGTCTCCCTTTTCAGAAATGCTTATGACAGGACAGTTCTCCATTCTGTTGTTATCTGCCCTAACTACTCTAGAGTCTACTATCCCTAAACAGCATGCTTCACCATTTTCTTTTTGCTCACCTCCCAGATGCAGCCACGAGCTTCACAAGTGCTTTGTGTTGGTTCTGGATACGGATGGCAGTTAAATTTTTCTGTATCTTGAATGTTCTCGGGTTCCCATCTCAGTGTATATTCTTGCCCAAGTGCAAGCTGAAGGCCTGTAATGTGCAAGACCTTTGAAAATAAAAAGAAACCAAACTATTTCACTCTCATTTTTATATAAATGTGCACCTTAAATCATACCCTTATTTGGCTAAAGTTGATATATGAAGTAGGATTTGGATTGCCCAGTGACCCTTATTATAAAGGATGTTCCTTATTTGAGGGCTAGAATGCTTGTCCCTCATAACTGTAGGGTTAGCAGATCTCCCTCATTATAACAAATGCCCCCTATTTCAGTGCTGAAAATCTTTTCCTACTATAGACTGACCAAGATGCTTTAAAAATGGTGTATTTTGAAGATGAACAATATGCTAATATGAATATAACCAATATGTTAATTTTACAGAGAATTATATGACTCAATTAACTGAAATAAATACTTTCATTTCATATTTAGGTAGAACACAATCATGTTTTGACTGTTCCTTATTATTGTTTTTATATACACTATTATATAAATTGTTATAAATTGCTATAAAAGTAAAGGTAAAGGGGAAGCCCTTTGACAAGTTTGTCCAATCATGTCAAAGTGTGGGGGGCAGTGCTCATCTCTGTTACTATGTCAAGGGATCCAGCATTGTCAAAGACAATTCTGTGGTCATGTAGAATGCTGTTGCCTTTCCACCGAAGTGCTACCTATTTATCTACTTGCATTTGCATGCTTTCAAACTGCTAGGTTGGTGGAAGCTGGGACAAATGATGGGAGATCACTTGGGTTATATAAAGTGCTGTTGTTAAATATATAAAACATCCCATACACCTGAGAAAATTTGACAGTGTTTAGGTCTCCCCCCAACTACTTTAGGCCCAGAAAAGCCTTTATTGAAAAAGTTTAATTCTTCCTTGTCTTGCCTGCCTATTCTGATTCCACAATTCTTTCTCATCTGTGCTAATTTGCATCATCCCTACCAAGGCTTCTCCTCTCCTACTTTGGTAGGGATGAATCAGATTAGCAGGGATGAGAAGGAATTGGGGAATCAGAGTAGTCATGTCGATCAAGAAAAAAGTGGATCACAGACTCATAGCCCCAAGAGTTCAGGGAGCAAGTTGTGCAAAGAAACAGCTGAGAAAGAATGACAAAAGAGGAGGCAGCCAAAGAAGAGCAGCCTCGGTGGGGATGAATTAAATTAGAGGAGAAAATAGTCATAGTTTTCAGTTAAGATACATAATTTAAGGGCTTAGCATTCAAGGGATATTCTACCTTTTTCCCATTTGAACCATTCAGATGTTTATACAAGTTGTGCAGTTCAGTTAGTATAGATGCACAACTTTGCATTGGAGCAAGTTGCAGTAACTTTCCAAGCACTGTTTCAATTCCTATCAGTTTTTCCTGAGTGGTCAGGAACACCAAATTTCAGACATAGGCCTGTTACAGACTGCCAAAATAAAGCTGCTTCGGGTCTCTTTGGATGTATGCTGTTTAAATGATACATGTATCCTAAGAATCCGGAAGGTGCACAAAAGCTGCACTTCAGTGCTTAGGAATTGAAGTGTGGCTTTGGCACGACCTCCGGACTCTTAGGACTCATGCATCCTTTAAATAGCATACCTTCAAAGAGACCCGAAGCAGATTTATTTTGGCAGTCTGTAACAGGCCATAGTCTAGAAATTGTCAAATACTCACATTATGTGGTTAAGCCTGGAATTCTTTGTGATGTGATGTGGTGATTATCACTACTGAGCTTTGAAGATTGAAAACAATGGAAAAAGCATGCTATTGTCCTTATTGCCATTATATATTGCTTGCTGATATTGCAACAGGACCTAGTTAGTCAATGTTCTCAGTTAAGGACCAGACCAGGTTAGGTGGGCGGGGGGGGGGGTGTTGCCTTGATTCATAAGAACACCCTTCTCTTAACCAGGAACCATGTTCGTCAAACTTCTCATATCGAGTGTATTTACCTGACCCTAAAAGCCAGAGACAGTTTAGGGATTCTGCTGATCTATCAGCCACCCCATGAGCTAACAGACTCCCTAACCGAGCTGACACAGCTGGTTTCGGAGTTGCTGTTGGAGTCCCCCAGGCTTATTGTCCTGGGGGACCTCAACATCCCCTTCGTGGCCAGCCACAGTCCATCTGGTGCGGCTTGGGAGTTCATGGATTCCATGACAGCCATGGGCCTGTCTCAACTGGTTACGGGTCCAACGCATTCGGCTGGTAATACTCTCAAAGTGGTCTTTTGTACGGACATGGAAACTCCGTGGACGGAAGTAATTAGTACTTCCGCCTTGTCATGGATGGATCATTTCCTGGTGGAGGTTAATATCAAGGCAGCTACCCAGATCCCCCCCCGGGGTGGCGGACCTATTAGAATGGTCCACCCTCGAAGGCTGATGGAACCCAAAAGGTTCCAAGAAGCCATAGAGGGGTATATGGTTGGATCTGACGGCGATTCTGTTGATGCCCTAACTACCATCTGGGACACTGATCTCTCCAGGGCTATACACAATATCGCTCCCAAGTGTCCTCTCAGACCTGCTTCCAAAAAGCAGCCCTGGTATATGGAAGATCTCGGGGTAAGGAAGCGGGTTCTGCGACAACTACAGCGCAAATGGTGGAGACATCAGAACGTAGCTGACAAGGCACACCTGGACTCTCTTTTTGAGGACTATGGAGTGGTGATAGACACAGCAAAGAACTTGTTCTATGATGCGCGTATCGCGTCCGCGGAGTCGCGTCCAGCAGAGCTGTTCAGGGTAGTGAGGGAGCTTACTCAGTTTCCCTCCTCCCTGAACCCTATTTTGGAACCATCCAAGGCCTGCTGTGACCAATTTAACAACTTCTTCGTGGATAAAACCTCTCGGATACGGGCTGATCTCGACGCCATTATTTGCTCAGAAACCAAAGTAGAGGTCTCCAGAGCTTCCGTGGACTCTATTGTACTGGATCACTTTGAGTCTGTAAGTACCGAGGATGTGGACAAGATCCTTAGAAGTGTTAGGAAGACAACTTGCTCTCTCGATCCCTGTCCCTCGTGGCTAGCGGCTCAGGGGGGTGCGGTTGTAACTACCATGTTGCACCGCATAATTAATACATCATTCAGGGATGGGCAATTTCCATCCAGCTTAAAATTGGCCATTGTAAAACCGCTGATAAAAAAGCCCTCCCTTGACCCCCTGATGCATAATAATTATCGGCCTGTTTCACTATTGCCTTTCCTGGGGAAGGTGATCGAGAGGGCAGTTGCAATCCAGCTTCAATCGATCTTGGAAGATACTGATTATCTAGACCCATTTCAAACCGGGTTCCGGGGCTATGGCGTTGAGACTTGCCATGGTCCACCCCGGGTCGATGATCTTCATCTGCGATGCATAGAATAAGAATAATATGGTTTATTTATAAACCGCTATTCCAAATAAATCATAGCGGTGTACAAGAAAATTAATATAACAGTACAAGAAAAATCTACAATTAAGATAAACTGTACTTCAGGCTAGCCCCTGATGACGCTGGGCCGGCCTGCTCTCTCCCTCAACGGCCGAAAGGATGACAGTTATGGAGGGAGGGCGCTCGTCTTCAGGCCAGCCCCTGATGAAGCTGGGCCGGCCTGCTCCTCTCCCTCAGCGGCCGAAAGATGACAGTTATGGAGGGAGGGCACTCGGGTCTTCAGGCCAGCCCTGATGACGAGGGCGGCCTGCTCTCTCCCTCAACGGCCGAAAGCTGACAGTATGGAGGGAGGTGGCGCTCAGTCTTCAGGCCCAGCCCCTGATGACGCTGGGCCGCCTGCTCTCTCCCTAAACGGCCGAAGCTGACAGTTAGGAGGGAGGGCGCTCAGTCTTCAGGCCACCCCTGATGACGCCTGGGCCGGCCTGCTCTCTCCCTCAACGGCCGAAAGATGACAGTTATGGAGGGAGGGCGCTCTGTCTTCAGGCCAGCCCCTGATGACGCTGGGCCGCCTGCTCCCTCCTCCCCTCAACGGCCGAACAGATGACAGTTATGGGGAGGGCACTCTGTCTTCAGGCCCCCCGGATGACACTGGGGCCGTCCTGCTCTCCTCCCTGACGGCCGAAAGATGGACAGTTATGGAGGGAGGGCACCTGTCCTTCAGGCCAGCCCCTGATGAGGCGGGGCCAGCCTTGCTCTCCCCTCAACGGGCGAAAGATGACAGTTATGGAGGGAGGGCACTCCTGTCTTCGGCCAGCCCCTGATGACGCTGGCCGGCTGCCCTCTCAACGGAGAGCATGGACAGGGGTGCGTGTCCCTGTTAGTGCCTTGCACATCTCAGCGGCTTTCGATACCATTGACCATGGTATCCTTCTGGAACGCTGAGGGAGTGGGATCGGGGGCACTGCGCTCCAGTGGTTCCGTTCCTACCTCTCGGGTAGATTCCAGATGGTGCAGCTGGGGGACGTGTGCTCCGATAAGAGGCCCTTACATCGGGGTCCCTCAAGGAGCCATTCTGTCCCCCTGCTATTAACATTTACATGAAACCGCTGGGAGAGATATCCGGAGACATGGGGCGCGGTGTTGATCAGTACGCTGATGACACCCAAATATTTCTTCTCGTGTCTCCGACGGATGCAGTGCAGGCCAGGGATGGCATTCTCCCTCTAGACGCCTGTCAGGCTGAGGGAAACAGACTCAGACTGAATCCAGAGAAAACGGAAGTGCTCGTGATAGTTCCCCCGGTCCAGGATTGGAGGTTTGTCCACCGGTCCTGAACGGGGCCACCGCTTCCCTTGAAGGACTCTGTTCGCAGTCGGGGGGTGCTCCTGGACTCGTCGTCGTTCACCTTACACCTCAGGTGAGCGCGACGGTCAGAAGCACCTGTTATCACTTCGGCTGATACGCCGCTGTGACCCTACCTGAGCCTGGGAACCTTGAAACGGTGGTACATGCTCCGGTAAACCTCTTGATTGGATTTCTGTAATGGCGCTCTACAGGGGCAACCCTTGTACCACACTCGGAAGCTACAATTGGTTCAGAACATGGCAGCAAGACTGGTTACTGGATCTTCCAGGGCCAGCCATATAACACCAGTATTAAAAGATCTACATTGGCTGCCTATTTGCTTCCGAGCCCAAGTGTTGGTTATTACCTATAAAGCCCTAAATAGCTTGGGCCCAGAGTACTTGGAGGACCGCCTCTCCCCATACAATCCGCCCCGCACACTCAGATCTGCCGGGAAGCAATTACTGAGAGTTCCAGATGCAAAATATGTTATAACAACGCAGAGGGCCTTTTCCACCTCGGCCCCTCAGCTCTGGAACTCGCTTCCCGGCGAGCTCCGCTCGGCCACCTCCCTTGACCAGTTTAAAAAGGGGCTAAAAACCTTTTTATTCCAACAGGCTTTCCCCTAACTGTCCTTGATGCTGCCTCCCCTCCCCCCCCCCCACTGTTATTGTTTTGTTATCTCGAGCTAGCTGGACATTGTTATTTTAATTTGTGCTTGTTATTTTAACTGTAATTTCCTTGTTGGTTTTATTGTACTGTTGCATTTTATACTGTAAGCCGCCTTGATCTGCAGAAAGGCGGGATATAAATAAATATTTTATTATTTATTATTATTATTAATGTAATAAACCAGATGCTAGGTTAAATAGATGGGGTTCACAGTGATAATATTATTATTTTCTTACCTGAGATGAAACATTATAGGTTGTGTTGTGACTGGATGGAACGTCTGCACCGTTCTGACGTACCACAACAATAGGAGTGGAATTGGTTACCACTCCAAGGATTTTAATTTCACCAAATTTTAAGTTGTTTGGGTCAAAATATCCCTGGTGGGCAATGCTAATGTTCAAGATATTCTGGAAAAAAAAAGATTTCCCCACAATATTATAAATTACAATTTTATAACTACTCACCCTTGTCTCCATTTTACTCTAGTCCTCTTATTTGTTCAGTCTATTCCTAAAGATACAGAACTCCAATACCAGAGAAACAACATTAGAAGGAACACCAGTGCAATACCACAAAAATCACAAAGTACCCATTACACTGCCTTCTACAAAACTATTGATATATGGAGAAAGAGTGAAATAATTTTGTGCACTGAAAATGAATCAACATTTGTAATATCTGGTTCAAGTTTTTAACTAGGCTGTAAATACTTGTGTAAATGTAGTTGCAGGAGACAGTAAATAGAAAGTAAGTAAATGGAAATTCCAGAAACAAATTCTTGATTTGAACAATAAAGTAAAGGGACATGTCATGATGAATGTACAATATCTATGGATGAATAAACAGAAGACCTATAAGCATACTAAGTTATGTTGGTGTCATGGCATTATTTTATTTTTCTTTCCTTTCCATGGTTCTAAGGTAAGAGTTTTCAAAGCAATTACTTTGTTTAGTATACTAATTTTTAGATGCAAATGTCTCAATTTTCACTAGTAGGGATCAAAATTATGGATACTTGATACTTCTCAAGCCACTGTATCTACCAGCACTTCCTGCAATCCAAAATAACCTCTACACTCCCAAGGAAAAGTAATAATTGTTAATGTCCTAATGATTTCTGCTTCTAGGCTAATAGGTGAATGAATTGCACAAGAAGGCACAGAAAATGATCAACTCAATAGTTTGCTGTTATTTGCCTTAATTAAGAAGGCTCCTTACTGTGCTTTTCTATTGAACATAAGATAGGGAAGAAGCATTTACACCAAACTGGTTGGAGATGGTATAGGCACAATTTAGACCAGCACACTAGGAGAGAAGATTGGGGAAGACTGATTTTCACTTAAAAATGAAATTCTTCTTTTCCTATTGAAATTGACTTGTCATGTTGTGAAATCAAAAGCCACATAGAATCATAGAGTTGGAAGAGACATGTACAAGAGTTTGGAAACAACTACTTTGTTGATGAACGCTGCCAAATTCCTTCTGAATGTTGAGTAGGTTTGTGAATGAGCTTAGCCATTTAGAGCTGCCTCACTATTTTCTCGTTCCTCAAAATGTATCTTTTAGACAGACACTAGCAGGATAAAGGATATGTCATCGTCATCATCATCCCTGGGCCTAGATTAGACTGGAGAGCTAGCACCAATATTTCTATCAAACCTATCTTTCCACCATTTCAGATTGATA
This sequence comes from Sceloporus undulatus, assembly GCF_019175285.1. NCBI lineage: Eukaryota > Metazoa > Chordata > Lepidosauria > Squamata > Phrynosomatidae > Sceloporus > Sceloporus undulatus. The sequence goes on from NC_056524.1 coordinate 250,698,900, forward strand.
CTGGAAAATAAGTTTACAGTCACACAGGTGAGAATGAAGGTTTGGAAACTGGTTTGGCAGAAAACAAACCATAAGGAAGGAATTAGACAGCTGAAGATGGATAAATTTGGAATCGATCAGATCTCTGTAACATTATCAAGAACTTGGACAAAGCCTAAGGGAAGTGTACCCATACCTAAATTATAAGTATAGTTAGTAAAACACATTTCATTCTTTGGAGTTCACATGTGATGATATGTGAAGAGCCCAAGTTAAATGAGAAGCTGTTGTGAAATGAAGCACATAACAAAGCTTCAGTATTTAAAAAAACCCCAGCACTAATAGCACAGCTTTCCAATCAAGAGTGTGCATTATACCAATATAGTCATAGTCTACTTAGACAGCAAACAGGAACAAACAGGAACCTTGATAGCAGCAGCTCACTACCTTTTTTTTATATACAACTACTTCATGTCAAATATTCTACAAGAACGTAATTAAAAAGTACTAATAATAAGGATAGATCAATGAATCCTTTCCAGCTTTTCTGCAAATAGAAGAGGGTGGGAGGAGATTTGTCTGGTGCTTTGTACATAGTTCTGTTCACTTGGAGTGTTGTTAATCAACCAGTAAAACACTGTTGCAACCAATCTGACAAAAATATATGTTCAAGAACCTCTTTCCTTCCATACTTGTACATGCTACTAGTTACCCTAATCAAGAATAGCAAAAGGGTCCAGTATCTATAGCTCAGCTGGGATTGATACAAGAACAGAAATTTTACATACCTGACTGATATTGAATGTGTGCAAGAGATAAAGACCCTTCTCATATGCATCTGTAAAAAGAAAATAATAGCATAATAATATTGTGAATATGGTCTGGTTGTTGTCGTGTTCATTCAAGATGACCCCAAATTATGGTGACCCCTCGGTTTTCCTGTCCAGATTTATTCAGAGGAAGTTTGTCATTACCATAATAATAATGACATAGTTAAGACAATGAAACTAATGAAATTTTAAAGTACCACCTTGAGTCTGAGGTCTGGAGAAAGAAAGAAAGAAAGAAAGAAAGAAAGAAAGAAAGTTACTTAATAAAATAAATAATAATCTGAGTTTTGGTCTGATAATAGTTTAATACTTTTCTATAATATATTCTGCTGTATATACAAAATCAAGTGGGAGTTATGTGTGGCATGTGGAGCTTAACAAACATTTTGATAGCCACAGTAGCACATTCTTATCTATATCACTAAGGTAATATCAGAAGTTCAAACTACATGAAAAAAAATTAAGGAGCTGAGACACAGTTATTATTATTATTATTATTATTATTATTATTATTATTATTATTAAGCCATATTTACAGAGCGCTGTAAATTATATAGTGCTATAAAGTTCCTTTCCGTGTTTACATTGTCCCAGAATTGAGATGGTGACATGCTGGAGAGAGAATAAATCAGGTCATTAGCTCCTTATACATGGTCTTGTACATTATTTCCCATTGTGCAGTACTATTTGTTTTCAATACAGCAATTATTATTATTATTATTATTATTATTATTATTATTATTATTATTATGGTTATATCACATGTGGTCCATGCTCAAGGCAAATCTTTACATACATCAGTAATGAGTAATCTGTGGCCCATCACCTAATCTCAAAAGCCTTCTGCAAATCAGTTATTTCTGCAAAAAGTGGCCCTCCCATGACAGTCTATGGTGCATGGACAAAGAGGCAGGAGGCACAGAAGAAAGAAAGAAAGAAAGAAAGAAAGAAAGAAAGAAAGAAGACAGATAGACAAGGTATGGGATATAAGCACACACAAAAAGGTGCCCTCGCCTATTATTCATTCTGGGATCCTGTCCACTCATGGCTACTGTAAATGTTTAAAACTATTTTATCTGTTATCTGCCTTGAGTCCCTCTCCAAGATAAAGGCATTATATAAATTAGATAAATAGATGAATGAATAAATAAAATTGATCTCCAATTGAGGAAATGTAGGCTTCAAGTTTTGGAGGGATATGTGTGTGTGTTTTTAAGACACCACTCATCTTATAGTGACCCCATGAATTTCACAAGGTTTCCTTAGGCAAGGAATACTCAGAGGTGGATTTTCCAGTTCCTTCCTCTGAAATATAGTCTACAGCACCTGGTATTCACTGGCAGTCTCCCATCCCAGTACTAACCAGGGCAGATCTTTCTTAGCATCCAAAATCAGACAGGATCTGTTGCCTTGAGGTATGGCTGACCAACTCATTAATAATGAGACCAGACACAGAGAACTGGGTTATAAAATGAGCAACTTTATTTAACTCAACTTATTTAAACTTATTTCTTCGAGAACTGCAAAAAGCCAGGGGGGAGAACCTTGTGTAGGAACAGCTGGCGGATGGTCTGCTCCAAGACCAATTCCCCAGCTTCCAAGGGGTGAAAAAACCTGAGCCCCAAGGGCAATCCATAATTGGGTTGTTTCCTGGCCGGCCCTCAACCGGAAGGCCAACCCAAGACTCCCCCACTTAACTCGCAAGACTTAAGTGAGGGTTTAAATCTCAAGCCAGCCACAAGGCAAGTCTCTTTCCCTTCACGTTTACTCACAAGACCTAAACATGAGTTCCAGAGACCTACCTTCACCCTTTAGGAGGGTGCCAAGGTGTTCACTGAAATGTCTACCCCCCCCCCCCCCCCGCCTACGCATGGAGCCTATTTATGACCATACCCATGCCAGTTGTCAAGGTCCTCAACCAACAGTGTGGGGTAGGCAAAAAACCCCTGGAAAGGGGAGAAAATTCCTACCCACCCCCAAGGTGACCAGAAATAATTTTCACACTGTTGTCGAGGCGGGAGGGTGGGCCAGCGTTTGAAGCCAAGTGAGAGGAGTTTGGGCAGGGAAGCCTCAAGTAGTCTAAACCCCACCCCTCCTCTCCCAACAGCCAGCAGAGCATGCTGTTTTCCTTTAAAATGCTGGTCTCTCCAATGAGAGGCCAGCAAAATCTCCTCCCCAGCCCAAATGGTCGAGGAGAAGCATTTAGTATCTCAATAGCATTTTTTAGTGTTTATAAATTGAGGGATTGAGGGACTGTTTTAATACTTTGTTTGTATAATTGTATCTGATTTCTGCTGTTACCCACCTCGATCCTCCAGGAGAGGCGGGATACAAATTATTGTTGTTGTTATTATTATTATTATTATTATTATTATTATTTCTATCATTTATGCAAAATGCCAGTACATTTTGTATTACACTTACCAATTGTTGTTCCATCATCCCAGTAGAGAAGTCCCTGAGCAGCCCCATTGTCATCCAAAGCTACTGTCAGACCCATCATATTTTTTCGGCTAGGAGGAATACAGAAACATTTAAAGGCAAAGATTTTTCATAAATAAGACTGAAAATAAACTTAAATGAATATAATGTTTATTACTTATACATGGAAATAAAGGCTAAAGAAATAAGATAAGAGATCAATTTCACCCTCAACATTTGTGGCTTTGACACTCGCAGTTTCGATTATTCGCAAGGTCAAGACTGCTGTACACACACTTTTCCTCCTCATCCCTCCTGGGCTTTTCCTCTGTGGAGGGAAAAAGCCCAGGAGGGAGAAGCTGGGAAGGGTACATGCATCAATCCCACCCCTTTCCAGGATAGAGAGCTGTCTCTTTCCCCAAGCAGCTATCTGCTTTGGGAAGGAGTTGGGGAAAAGTAATCTCCTACCCTTTTCCAGGACAGGGAGCAGCCTGGGAAAAGACAGCTCTCTTGCTTTGGGAAAGGGTTTGGGGAGTGAGCATGCCCTCCTTCCTGCTGCTCCAAGGCTTCATAGAGCTCCCTGGAGCTTCCTGAAGCCTAGGAAGGGAAAGAGGGAGACATGAATGCGTGCTCCCCTGCCCTTCCAGCACCTCAGAGATCTTGCTAGAGCTGTTTGAGGCTTTGGAAGGGAGGGAGATGGGCACATGCACACATGCACTGTTCTCACCCCCCTACTTTATTTGTGAATTTAGACTTTCACAGGGGGTCTTGTGCTCCTAACCCCCATGAATATCAAGAGCTGACTGTAGACAGAAAAGGAAAATGTTTTTGTGATGTGCTGATTGCAAGACTTGTAAAGATTATTTTAATAAAAAGTAAAGTTTAAAAAACATGGAAAGTCATTGAAATACACATATTTCTGAAAACTACTGTGGCTTAGCCATTTGATTTAAGCCTGAAACACGGCCACTTTGGTGGCGTGAAATTCAAATGATGTACATCCCCCCAACAACCAGAATCCACTCCTGCATCAACAGAAGTAGTCTGGATCTGCTGCAAAAAGGAGAGGATTTAATTTGGCTCCTGGCTGCTCTGGCTTGGGAACACAGCAGTAGGCCACATTGGAAGGAGGCGATGTGGTTGCCACAGTCCTGGAACGATTACAGCCAGAGCAACTGGAGGCCACTCCTATGGGGCCATCTACTCTGAGTCATAAATGATGTATTTTTTTCCATATGCTTGTGATAAGATTTGTTTTCTATTTTAGTTTTGAGAACTTCTGATCAATAAGTATATCTCTTCTTTGTTTTAATTTTGCCTCCCTCCCTTCCCCAAAGTTTATAAAAATCCCAACAGTTCTGATTGTACCTGGCCTGGGTATTGAAAGCAGGTAGCTGCCATGGGATAATGTTGCCTCCTCTGAGATGAAGGTTGATGTGCTCAAGGGGAGTTGTTAAGCTATGGAATTGTCCTCTCACTTCCTCAACTTCATTCTAATGATGAAAAACAAATGTGAACAGTTTTATTTTCAAACATGAAAGTGTGTGTCCTTCATAGTTAAGTACAAGCAATATTAAATATTAAAAGCTCCCATCCTGAGATTATTATGGCAAATTTGTATAGTGGATACAAATAAGGCAAAAATAATTAGATTATCTTCTCATCTGCTTACTTCAGTGTCTCTGTCTTTGCCATATGCAAATTACTGTTGGCCTCATGTGAAAATCAGATACATTTAATTCCCATGTGAATTAACAGGATTTTAAAAGTTAATAACAAATAATTTAGATAATAATTTAAATGGGTGTGAATGACAAACATGAATTCATTTTGTTCCTTGATAGTTATTGCTTAGTTTTTAAATCAATCAATATTTCTCACTTTTTCTAAGATATGGTTAGATGTACTGGTTAAAGTATATTCTTCTAAATCTTGACATAGTAATTTTTAATGGAAATTCATTGAACTAAATAGAACTAAAGTTAGCCAGGACTAATTTATGTTTCATTTATATCAGTCTGCTCTAAATATGCCAAAAAGGGTAGTCACACATTGTATTCAACAAGTGTACAGAAATGCATGCACAGATCTGTACACAGGGAGGGTTTTTCGCATATAATATTTAATATATGCACACTATACCCAGATTGCTGATCTGGATATTACTCATATGTAATAGATACATATGTCCATATAGCAGTTCCTGAATTTAGACTTTAGTTCAATTATCAAACTTCTTGATTAATACATGTTAGAAAATAGGAATAGGGATGTGTCTTTCTGCATTATTATTCAGATTACTCCATTATACATAAAACTAGCATGCCTTTCCTACAAAAAAGAAAAAAGAAAAAGAAAAAAAGAAAAAAGAGTCCTATCATATTCAACAAGGCTTGTATAGAGTTGTCCTTTCTACACACAAGCACACACAGTAGTGCCTTTAAAAATTATATACCTACCAAAAACATGGTAATGAAATTTTAAATTGTAATGTTGGTAATAAAGTAAAAAAAAACCAACAACACTGACAATATCTTTTTAGTAAGAATTGGGAAGAGGAGAAGATAGCAATAGTAACAATATAGATAATTATACGAGTCTCTATAGGATAGGAGCTTCAGAAAGTTTCATTGTGTTCTTTGCCAAGAATATATGCATAGGATTGCACTGGACATCTTTAAAATACAATTAAAAAAACAAGATGGGACATTTAGACAGATCTCCCAAGTAAATGCATTCCCCAAATGGATGTAAATGGGAGAAATCTTAAGAACCTTGCAATGAAAATAAGGGTCCATTAAGTACCTGAGGTTATCTAACAAAGCTGTTTGAAGCACAAATGATGTTGAGGACTTGGGGAAAAATAGGTAGCATAATACAGCAAAGACAACACTGGCCCCATTCAGACTGACAGCAAAAACCTGGAAGGAACTGGGCTGATTCGGATGCCCCTCCCCTGAATCTCTCCATTAGCAAGTGCCCACTACAAAAAGAGGGGCATTTTAAATCGAATGCATTCTGTGCCTGCTGTCAAGGTGCCTGTTGTCAATCAAGTGATCGTCATGGTGACGTTTTGCAGGGGCATCGTAAGTGTCTTCCCCCCTCCTTTTTTTAAAGAGCCATGCACAAAATGCCCCAGTGTCAATTTTTTTAAAACATCTTTTTTGTGTGTTGTGTGTATGTGTGGGCATTTGGGTCAGATCTGCCCCGTTCCCATTTTGAATCCCATGCAAGCTAATGCATCCCCCACTCCTTGCCCCCCAGAATGGCTCTTACACATGAAATAATGATAATGATAATAATAATAATGATAATGATAATAATGATAATAAATTCCTCACCTCAGAAATACCAGTAAAGGATGCAATTGCCATGCATTCTTTTTTTTTTTTTTCTTTTCTTTATTGCTTTTAAAAGCAATTCAGGGCTGCCTCTGAATTCAGTAGCAAAAGCTTGTATCATTTTGTCTAACTGACAAGAGCAAAAAATCTAACATTGGAAATGTAAGTCTAGCCCTTTGCAACATTTGTAACATTTGCATTCACAACATTCCCCTTTGCTGGAAACGAGCAGAGGAAAGGGAAAGTGCACAAGCTGCTAGCCCTGCTCTATCTATCTATAAATCTGCCTCAAGAAAAAAAATCATGCGCATATTTGGTCAAAAATAATTTTAAAAAATATGAAAAGGGGGGGTGCCTGATGTGAGCTCCATTCGTGCCCTGCCTTTGACCTGACCTGAACTGACCCTTTTCCTCTTCAGAGGAGCTTTGCCATTGCCTTCCACTGAGGCTGAGAGAGCGTGACCTGTCAGCTCCAACTAAAGTAGACCCATGGAATGAATTGGGAATAAAAGGGAAATGCAGTGCAGGCATTCCTGTAGCATCCTCATATAACACAAATAATAATAATAATAATAATAATAATAATAATAATAATAATAATCCAGGAGCAAGAGGAAAGTAGAACAAACAAGCACCCAAAAAATACTGTGCATAAATTGTCAAAAGAGGCTGGTTTCCCTACATCCCCCAGCTTAGACCCACAGCCCTACTTCCCTGGGCAATCCTTCCAACCCTCACCTCCCTTTGAGCTTTCTCCACCACCCCCACCTCCCTCTGACAATAAGCAGCCTGATTTCTCTACATGCCCCAGCGTAGCCCCGCAACCCAATTCCCCCTGGAAATCCTCCTCCTCCTCCTCCTCCTTCCTTCAGACCTTCTCCTTCCTCAGGGATGTCCATTGATCCTTTCCCCCAGCTCCTTCATCCTCCTCCTCCTCCTGCTCCGTTCTAGGATCCCCTCCATGGCTCCCTTCCTCCCACGGCCCCTTTCACCTCCTCCTCCTCCTCCTTCTCCTTCATCACTTTCTCCACCCCCCACCTCTCTCTGACAGCCCTCTGCAGCCCACAACTCACCCCTGATTTCCCCCTTCCCTCCTGTCACCCTTTGCATCCAGATTCCCCTTTTTTCGGCTCTTTCCTCCTCCTCCTCCTCCTCCCCCTCCCTTCTGATGATGGGAATGCTCCAACCTCTGCCCACCCCCTGACCCTAATCCTTCCCTAATTTGCCCCGATCATGATCGAGGGCAAGTTCAAATTTGGTGCAACCCGGGTCTTTTGAGAAAAGACGGATTTTAGCCCGATTCTGGATACCTCGGTGTATGGGGTATTTCCTTGCGCAAGCCCTGACATGGATTGTGATGGAATCGGATCTAATATGAACTTCACATGCAAGAATCGATTTGAAACCTGGTTTTTACTGTAGTCTGAATGGCCCCACTATAAACCAATTTGTATCTCTTTGGGTGTATAGCTGGTTTTGGGGTGTGTATACACATGCTCATGCAGGGACTTCAAAGAGACTCATAATTTTTGACCCAGTGTCAAGCAGAGTTTGCTGATCACTAATTTTAACCCATTCTGGGTCTGTTCTAAATAGAAGTGTGAAATAAATACATACATTAAATAAATTATATGTTGCTTAATGATTGTATTCACTTGGACACTGGTTGCAGTTGTATGGAGATGCTATCGTGCATGTCTCCATGCCCCCCTTTCAATACTGCATATTTTACTCTACATTACAGCATGACAATAGCGTTCATATGTGTATCTGTATGAGTGTGCTCTGAAGATTGTAAACACTTTTTATGTTTATCTGAAGGAGACAACTGTGTTTCCAGTGCTGAAGAATCTGGTCATACAGTTATCATCAGTGGTGGATGTATCACAGCAGAAAGCACTTTCATTCACACAAGTCAAAGAACCTGAGTCCATTATCCACTTAAGGCCCATTACCTTCCCCTGCTGCTACTTTTAAAAGTTAGGGAACCTTTTGGAACAGAAAGGAGAAAGCACACAGGGCTGAAATAGGTGAAAGGATCATTCTGAAATCGATGATCCAATTTGTACAACCAGAATTTTTTCCACTGTGGCAAACCTATGATAAAATACCATGGCATCTAACCTATCTCCGCATTCACCAACATGTTTTAATTACATCATCTTCTTTTTTAAACATTTTGTAAGACATTTCTATAAATAATACCAAAGTCCACTGTGAAAAACAAATGGAAAGAAATTGTACTTACTGTGTAATAATTATACCATCGGGCCTCAGGAAAATAAGCTTGCACTTCTGTAACATTCTGAAATGTTTAATAGACATGTTAGTGTTAGATAATAAAAGTTGTAGGATCTGTTTGCTTGTTTGGTTTGTAAAGTTTGTTCATGTATGTTTATACTTCATATTGGCGCTTACTTTATGCAGTGCAGGGCTAATAAGCAATGCACGTCCCCAGAGAAACTGTTCATATATGTCCCATGTGATCTTATCTTCTACAAACCTGCAAATAAACACAGCAGATCATTATCAAGTGAGATAATATGACTGGGGGGGGGGAAAACTATCCTACTTTGCATACACTGAAAGTCACATGGGGAGAAGGGGTGGCGCGTCCCATAGGGACGAATGGGGCACATGCCACCGCGCTGCTGCATGCATCAGCCCCATTCATGTAAATGGGGCGCAAGCATAGGCAGTATTTGCTTTACGTGGGGGAGTCTGGAATGGATCCCCCATGTAAAACAAGGGTGGACTGTAGCAAAGAAAGTGACCTAAAGCCATTTTTAAAAAAATCTACTTTTATCTTTGGAATCTCTGAATAGTCCACTGGACTATTCACTGACTATACATCAGGAGGCATACTTATTGCCAAGACTGTGAGAAGATAACTGTCACTTATATGTTTAAATTAATTGCTTAAGGAATAGCTTTAAATGCATAGTATGGAAACTGCCCCCTCCATTCTCTCCTTCCCACTGCAAATTTAGAAATACATGTAGAGCCCTGCATGAGCTAAAAGAAATAAACTTCACTTGTGCTTTCCATTCTGCTGCAGAATGATAACATTAGGTCTAAATTATGGGGAAAGAGTCCTCTAAAATCAATACATGAATGGCCTATTATTACAAACTAACTGGGTTCAGAATGTGCATGACTTTATTAACCTCTTAATTGTCAGTCACATTTAGCTAAGCAAACTCTGAAATTGCTTTCCATTTTTTTTTTTAAAAAAAATGCCTTTCAGAAGAGCCATCTTCTGGTTTTCAATAGCTTCCCTCACACTTGAAATGTCCCTAAGGAGAACTTCTCTCTCTTAGATGCAGAGCTTAACATGATGAGAGGACTTGAGAATGTCAGGGAGGCTGAGAATAATACCATTGGGATACTATAGAAGGAGGCTAAATTCCTAGTAGGGTCAAGAAAAGCAGAATGTTCACAATGGAAGTACCAGACTCAGATGCATTTATCCTCTTCAGGGAATAATGACTACATCAGCAAAAGAGAACAGGTACTTCTACTGATGAGGATGACAGAGAAACTCTGGAAGAGATGCTATAGGAGGTGACATTGGCAGGCATCCCTTATAAATGATAACAATTCATTATAAAAGACAAGGGTCTGGAAACCATGCCTTATGAGGAAAGCCTTAGGGAGCTGGTTTAGTCTAAAGAAGAGGCAGTTAAGTGGTGATATTATAGCTCTCTTAAAGTATTTGAAGGGGTATCACACTGAGGATGGAGCAGAGACTAGAGCACAGAACAATGGATGCAAACTCCAGGAAAAGAGATTCCACCTCAACATTAGGAGGAACATCCTGACAGTAAGAGCTGTTTGACAGTGGAATACACTCCCTCAGAGTGTGGTGGGGTCTCCTTACTTGGAAGGTCTTTAAACAAAGGCTGGATGGCCATCTGTCTGGGATGCTTTGATTGTGAATTCCTTCGTGGCAGGGGGGGTTGGACTGGATGGCCTTTGTGGTCTCTTCCAACTCTATGATCCTATGATTCTATGAACATGGCATGTTAACTAACTCTTGTTAACACTATCCAAAACAGTACACTGTGAATCAATTCTGTGAATCAACTGAGGAGTTGTACAAAAAATTAATTCTGAATGTATTTTACTCCCTACAATGAGGCAATCTAAAATGAAGCAAGAGATAGTACTGGAAGATGACATCCCTCAGGTTGGAAGCCTCTCACCTGCTACTTGGAAGAGTAAAAAACAAAGACAAATATTTCTGTGATTAATTGCATAGTTAGACAAAAGCCAAAAAGACTGCTGATGTGCTCAGATGTAAACGGAAAGTCCAAAGATTCCTATTTCCTAGACTTTGTAACTTTGTAGCTTTTCACAAGAAAGGTACAAAAGGGCAAAGAAGAGCTAACTTTTGCTAGTTCTAATCTATCATTTGAAGAGCACATACCCTGCATTCTGCAGTTCCCTAAAACTGATCCCTCTTTCTCTGGTGTGTGTGTATTAGGGCATTGTTCCTTTTCTTTCTTTCTTTTATTAAACAGCTCTCCCTTCACTTGCATTCCCACAGCTTCACATTGCTTAATTCCAAACCTTCTTATCGTTGCAGATTTCCCCATTTTAAATTAATATTCTCAATTTTAAAGCACCTGTGTTCTATTACTTATTTGTATTTTGTATGTACTGTTTGCTACTTATGAAACATACCATAGTACTAGTTACCATCCAATGCATTTAGTGTATATATCTTGATTGTTGTGTGTTCACTAAAATTCCCTTTGAGAGATTTCTGTCTGAACGTGGTTTATTGATTCCAATTTGACTAAGATGCCTACAAATATTAAGCTCACAAGACCCCTTGTAGGCAGGTGCATTCATTTGTTATTGCTGTTGTGTGCCTTCAAGTCATTTCTGACTTACAGTATGGTAACCCCCAAGGCAACTTATCACAGGGTTTTCTAGGGCTGAGAGGGTGTGAGTTACCCATTCATAACACGTATAAATTCATTCATGTGTCATACCTGGTAACACTAAATTCTGAATAAGAGGTCACTGGGAAGAGCAGATATGGAGAAAGGAAAGGTTTCTAATTGGCAAGACTATGGTGCATTGTATCACACTATCTATTTAATTTATATGCAAAACCACAAGAAAATTATTATTGCTGTTGTCATCCATCCATCCATCCATCCATCCTCCCAGTATGGGGACTGAAGGCGAAGTAGGATTAGACTCAGAGGCAGGAGTTCTAAGAATTGGAGGAAGAAATTTCAATAACTTAAAATACACTGATGACATCATATTACTACATTTTACAGAGAAAAGTGGACTTGAAACAACTGTCAAGGAGAGTTAAAGAAACTGAATATTACAATTAACTTCTTGACAGTAAGAGTAGTTCAACAATGGAACCAATTGCTTAGATTGGTGATGAGGTCTGTCTCTCTCTCTCTCAAAAAGAGGCTAGACAGCTACTTGTTGCTGTAGCTGGAGATCCTGCAATGATCCGGGGCTTGGACCTGATGGCCCATAAGGCCCTTTCCAACTTTGTGATTCCATCATACTATGATTCTATGCCAAAGAAAATGCGAAGACAGATTTATAACTGAATCCTAAAAAGACAAAAATAATGAGCACAGAAAATTCACATAACTATTAAGCTGATAAAGTAGATACCAATGCTATTAGTATACCTTGGCTCAGTCATCAAAAATGGAAAATGTAGACAAGAAATCAGAAGACTAAGAACTCGAGGTGCAGCTATGAAGTAACTAGACTAAATCATGCAGTGTAAAAATATCACTGAATATAAATATCAGAATTTTCCATGATACATTATTTCTGATTTCTACATTTTATTTTTAAAACTGGACAATAAAGAAAGCTGACAAGAATATCAGCTCATCTGATATGTACTGGAGGAGAATTATATGGATCCCATAGACTGCCAGAAAGACATACATATGAGGCGGGTGCAACTTAAGCAGCTTTCAGCATAGGCTGAAAGCCAAGCTGGGAAAAGGGGTGGCATGCCCCATAAGGGGTAATGGCACATGTGCCCGTGGTGCACATGTGCCGCTGGGCCGCCAGGCCACCGTGTGCACAAGCCCCATTCATTTAAATGGGGCTTGAGCATACACGTAATTCCCTTTATGCGGTGTGTGTGTGTGTGTGTGTGTGTCCAGAATGGATCCCCTACGTAAAGGAAGGGAGGACTTTATAAAGGGATCTGAGAGCAAATTATGCCTGAATTCCCATTAAAACCCAGAGTAAATTGAGTGAACTGAGGCTATTATATTGTTATATCATACAAAAAAATATTTCTCACTATAAATGTTATTAAATTATTATTATTATTATTATTATTATTATTATTATTATTATTAAACTTTATTCATAAAGTGTTGTAGGTTTAGACAGCGTGTACATAAAATAATAAAATAAAATAAAATGGGCCTGCCAGTGGTGCACATTCTAGAAAATGGAATATAATATAAAATTAATACACAGTACAATTCAACAAAAATAAAATGATCCTAATGCAGAAGGAAAAGAGGAACATTACAGATGAATTAACTTTAAAAACGAAGTCATGGCCATCAGTTTTCAGCAGGGCTCTTAATAACAGGCTCACTTGGAGGTCTCTCATTCATCAGGTTGCCATAAGTAAAAATCAACTTGACAGCACATAACAACCTCAAGGAGAGTTTCTAAGACCAGTACCTAAAAGTAGGTATAGACCAAGTCCATTCTTTAATGCTTAGGAGCAAAAGAAAGGACAGAAGCTGGGAGGGGGATGTAATTACATAATCATTTAGGAGGTTTAGGCATTAGTAGTTCTAGCTGCTGCATGCAAGTATTGTATCATACACGTATTAAGTATGTATTTGCAAATGTATATTTAATCTTCTTTTAGGTTTTTTTTTTAAAAAATAAGAAAAGTTTGTTTTAGCAATGACAACAGGATTATTTCGGGATAACAGAATACTAAGTAGAGAGTTCTTTTGTCGAACAACTTTGCTAGAATATTTAATACTTACTCGTGGAGTAATGGGCGCACAACTGTGTTACCATGAGCATGTGATTCATACAACAGTGTATAAAGGTAGGGAAGCAAAGTATATCTGGTATTGAGCACATTTCTGGATATTTCTTGAAATTTTTCATCAAATGCTACAGGTTCTTGCCTCTTTAAAAAGAAAAAGAAAAATCAATATAACTTTTAGAACTTCAGATAATTTCTACAGTAGCCCTGAATTATATTAAGCAGGTAGTTTAAAATAATATATTAAAAACATACTAGCTATACCAGAACTATTCCACCCCACTTAAAATAAAAGCAAAGCTATGTGGGACCATATGGGGGTGGGAGAAATTCTTTGCAGCTTTATATTTTATGGCAAATAAAGCCTCTCCATGTTAGGGATATAATTCTTCACTAAGGGTGCATCTGCACTGCCTAATTACAACAATCTGACACCATGTCATGACTCCATCCTAACTTTCATGACTCCAGGCTATAGAATCCTGAAATATATAGTTTTGTGAGGCACTAACATAAAGCCCTACATGGCTTGGGTCTGAGTTACTTGTGGGAATGTCTCTCCCTACATAATCCACCCCGCACTCTCAGAACAACTGGGAAGAATCTATTAGAACATCAACCAACCAGATTTGTAATGACTTCCCAAAGAGCTTTCACTGGAGGCTTTTAAAAAAAGCGACAAAAACCTTTATCTTCCAGCAGACCTTCACTGAGTGATAACCACCTAGAACCGATTCTATCCGTCCTTCCTCCTATATCTCCTCGTCATTCGCGGATTATAGAATAATCTTGTAATGGTGTATTGTATTGTTATATATTTTAATCATGTTTTATGTTAATTTTATTGTTTGGGAGGGAGGTTTGGGTCAGGATTTTGTGGGTTTTATTGTTTTTATATTTTGTATCATAATAATAATATAATAGTATAGTTTATTTGTATCCCGCTTTTCCAAAACCTGATCAAACACTGTTGTTACCCGCCTCGATCCCCAAACGGAAGAGGAGGGATATATTTTATTATTTATTATTATTCAGTGCGGCTGCTCTGAACTTATGGAATAGTCTCCCGGAAGAGATCCATCTTATTGCCTCCTTCGAAGCCTTCAAGAGGGCACTTGAGAGGCAATCTCAAATCCAAAATTTTCCAAGAAAAAGTGCAAGAAAACTGTAGTAATCAAGATAGGTTATTACTGAAACATCAATCAGAGTTATTGCAAAGATATTTTCACAAAGAAAAGAAAAATAAATAAATAGAACATTTAAAGTTAAACCTACCCTATATCCTAAGCCATTGTGGTTTCTGGAATATGGGTAAAAGGCACCCAGTAGTGTCCAGCGGGCACACATTTCATAATCTGTATCATAGTTGAAGCCACAGATATCTGCACCAGTCTGAACATATTAAAAATAACCAAATATTAATTATTATCCTCTTATTATCTGAGTCATTAAACAATGACAGGAATGGTAATGGATTGACTCAGACTTACGTATGATATTCCAAAGAGGCTAAATTCCATCATGCCTGTAAGAAAAGTAATATCACTTTATCAAATGCTTCCTTCTTCAGTTTAACAACAACTTGTCAAACATTTGGGTTATGTCTTCCCTCAAGTCTCTTACATATAGACTTATAAACAGCATCTTAGACAACTAAAGGGTCAATTTTAAAAAAAATGAGAAGTTGCATTTTTCATAAAGGAAACTGCAAAATCCATTCTCCATCAGCTCTGCCTACAAGGATTTCACACAGTAGGAATGGGGCAAATTGTTAATAAATGGTAGCATGGTGCCAAAACAGTAAACAGGTCCTTTTGAAATGAAAATGGACATAATGTTTATGTAGTACATTTTATATGCAGAGTAGGGATGGAAAAATATGTCCATTTCACTTTCTCCCACATTGTAATTTTAAGCCTCGAGTTTCTTTCACTCAAATATTTTAAAAATCACTAAATTTTAAAAAATCATCAGAAAATAAAATGTCACCTAGATTCAAATATATTAATTTCTGGACTGGTGTTTTGGACTGAGCATAACTAACATTTTGTGTCCCTAACCTATACACTACTACTAGTTTGATGAACAGAATAACTTCATTTTTATAATATTACTTTGTAACTCTATTCATTACTTTCCCACAAAGGATAACTTGCTAGAGGTAGATATATTCACTGGGAGTCAGTACTGCAAGGACAAATTCATAACCCACAGATATGGATCCATACCTGCTCTGTATTCACTAATCTTACATAGCCCCCAGTTTACCTTAAGAGCCAATGACTAGATTAGATTGGGGCGCAAGAAGAACATTTTTACATCCTTTCCTGCCAGTGAGTAAACATGTAATGAGGACATGTGATATGGGCCCTGCTTTTTATTGTTGCAGGCTTCCTCATTGGTAAAAGGGATGTGTAAGTGACATCCTTCCTGATCAGAAGCTGAATAGACCTCCTTCACCTGATCCAGTGGCTCTTAATATGGACTGGGGAAGGGCAGGGGTGGAGAGACAGGAGATATTACTTAGTTACATTTCCTTAACTAAGGAGCCAATCTAGGGTTCTGACACTTGCTTGTGATTTGTAACATTCACATTCTAATTTCCCCCAAAGAACATAATTTGTCAATGACCCCATTTCAGTTGTGGGCATATTTTATAAGAGGTGCAACATGAATGGGCAAGATGTTGATAATAATAAGGCAAAATGTAAGTATATTTGCTATACACAGTAATTGTTTGTGTAAGGAACCTTTCATAAAATATATTCATTAGGATCATGACACAGTGTCTACATTGATAGGGTATATGTGATGTAAAAATGTAGCTGAAGCATCACTGAATGTTATTCACACTGGTAACAGGTAGCAACTACCAAGGGAAAGATGTAGAACTCCAAGAGTAAAGTTCTGCTTCAGTGTAGAATCTCATCCAAAATCTGTTTGTGGACATTAATTATATTATGATAGGATCTCTAGGAAAGTTTTTGCTTTTTTTTTTTTTACAGCCATCTGTTTGTATTTAAAGTCTCCACTCCAAAATGGTTTATCAAATTGCATGAACAACATCATAGTATTAATTATATAAGAATAAAAGCCTGTTCCTTCATGCACAAATAGTAAGACTCACATTATAAAATGGCATGGCAGGGGGTTGGACTGGATGGCCCTTGTGGTCTCTTCCAACTCTATGATTCTATAAATATTTTTTGAAAAAAATAAAATATACCAATCATGTCCAATTTAATTTCGCATACCTATTATAGATTTGTAAAGTTGATCCCACAATGAGAAGTTATCACCAAGCCAATGCCCTGTCCATTTGCCACTCGAAGGATAGGATGAACGAGTAATGACAATGCCACGTTCTCCAGTGACACTGTGAAGAGCACTAAAAATGGAAAGAACACCAGATGGAAACTCGGGAAAAAAACAACTGACATTTAAATTAAAAGTTATCTGTTCAGACTCCCTGATAGAGTGCATGTGAAAAAAGGAAGCTTAACTCATATTTCTCTTTGCAATAGAAAAATAACACTGCATATTTATAATGAAAATGCATATTTGTAAACATATATAGGACTAAATGCATGCTAGTTTAACTGAACTTTGATCCCACTGAAATCAATGGGAGATGAGTATGCTAATTTGTTCCACTAATGTCAGTGGGACTAAATTCAGTTATCGTTAGTCTACTCAAAGCAATATATGAATTGACCATATGAAGGAGGGAAAGGGTTTTTCTTTTCATTTTTCATTTTCTAATGGAATATTATTAAATAGCCAATTTGCAAAAAAATATTTTGAGCTGTGACATTTCCTATTAGGGAGTGGAAAATATTTTTCTTATTTTTAACCCATATTTCCATTTACATTATACCCTGTAAATGGAAGACTATCCTTCAATAGATTAGTAGGTTCCAAAAAGAACTCCATAATGCTTTCAAAGTAAAACTGAAAACTTAGAAATTTTCTATCTACAGAAGTGTCACTTGGGAAGAGGAATATTTCACTCTTTTGTCGTTTTATTCTCCATTTTCCAGATCCAAGATATTATTACATAGAATACAGAATTACTGCCTTCTGACAGTGTTCAAATCATACTTGATCTGGCTGACCCAGGAAGAATTTGAAAATCTATTCTGTCTTGTCAGCATTTCTGTTGGTACCTTGAAAGACAGCAGAGAAAAACTGGAATGCTGCCAGATATAGTTTCTAGTCAGTTTTTTTTTTAAAGCATGGCCTTTCCCCTCTCTCCCCTCCTGGTAATATCAATCTTACCAAGGGCTTTAAGGTCATTGTAGCCCTTAGGAGGGGGGGCGGAATGCTGCACTTTGTTTGATCATTGAATTGGAAAGAACACAACTGAGATATATTATCATTAGATCGGACATTATCTAAAATAGGATGTAAATCAATAAGGAATAAGCATGTAATTTAGCTGCTTTGATACAGTAGAAATAAATCAGAGAGAGGTTTTGGCTATTTTCTTTACATAATACACATCTTCTTGTTCCTATTTAACTTTCTTTTTTGAAGTGAATTGTTAAGGTTATTAATTTAGGAATGAATATACAGAACACTTAGTTTAAAGCAATCAGTCTGCATATTCTCACATAGAACCCTAGCCAAACAGTACAAGCTTTTTAATTAAAGTAGTCCATCACATACTACACTTGGAACAAGGGGTTATTTCTTTAATTTCTTATGCTACACTCTTAATGTATTGTCAAAATGGGGAATACTGTTTCATGCCATCAATATATAGCAACACACTCTTCATTAAAGTCAGAGTGGAACTTTCTCCATCTGAATCACACAGAACAGTCATGAGATGGCCCTGGCAGATATCTCATAGGATGACTTCTTCTCATAGGCTCAACATGTTGACTGCAATGGCACAAGGCAGCATTTGGTGGCATGCAATTAACAATGATATTTAATCACATTACAGCCACCCATTTTGTTTCACAAAGCAGGTCAGCAATTAAGCTCACCCAACATATTTTTTAATAGATAAGGCCATTAGAATATGTGTACAAATAATTTATCTCAGCTAGGTCTCTTAATGTTTTGTTCTAATATACTTACTTAAAAACAAGTCAGTGAAGCTTAGTGCTCGAAAAGCTAATGAAGCTGGAAAAGTAAATGTCCCCATAAAATCACAGAGCTGGAAGGGGCTTCATTGCCCCCCCTGTTCTGTGTACGATCTCCAGCTAAAACATACCCAGCAAATAGCTGTTCAGCCTCTTTTTGAAGACATCCAGAGGAGATCCCACCATTGATCGAGGCAATTTATCCCCTTGCAGAACTACTCTTACAAGAACTAACAAGATGTTCCTTCTAATGCTCAGTCAAAATCTACCCTCCTGTAACTTCAGACCATTAGATCTCAAGAGCAACAGAAAACAGGCCTCTCCACTCCTCATGCCCAAGTCTTTCAATCTTTCATCATACATTTTGTTCTCCATACCTAAATCTTTGACACAAATTCAAGGGTAGATGTCTTGCCCATTCAGAAAAATCCAACAAAATTAAAAATCTAGAAAAGACTGATGCCTTTATAGGCCAACTGAAATGCACAAAATACATTGTGTAAAGTTTCAAAGCTCCACTGATTTGAAAGCTCATGCAAAATATGTTTTTTTAAAAAAATAAATAAATAAAGGTTGTCTAATAAAGGTATCCCTCTTTAGTGGATTTTGGAGTTTGTTGTATTTTGCTGAATGGCCAGCATGGCTACCCTTGGATATGTTTCCCGTATTTGAAGATATCAGTAACCCCAAAATCCTTTCTAGATGGCGTACTGCTGAGACGTGCATTCTCCCATCCTATACCTGTATGTTTATTTTTTGTTGTGGCCTAGATGAAGAATGTTGCATTTGTCTCTACTGAATTTCTTGATAAACCATTTCTAAATACACTATGCATGCACAGTCATTACTGATATAGTATTTGCGACTATGAAAGGGAATTCCTGGATGCCATTCTCACTGTAATTAAATCTGAGGGAGATGGGAAATGAAATGAAGGTTGCAGGGGTAAATTTATCTCTGAATACAACACTAGTCATGGGAAATTAACTAATTTATTTGGTATATTTTTGAATTATTGTTTCATATCTTTTATTATATAGCTCTTCAGTGTATTCCTTCCATCATCTTTTTATTTTGTCCAGATCATACCATGTGTTCCCATATTAAACACCACATAAGACATGACTCACTGGAAAAGACAATAATGCTTGGTAAAGTGGAAGGCAGCAGGAAAAAAGCTCACAGTACAAGTGGATAGGTTCAATCAATGAAACCAATGGTACTCAAACTTTTTATCCTAGGTACCTCCCTTTAGACATTGACCCCTTTTTTGATGCAGTATATTAATAAGAATATTAAATTCAATATTTAATTCAATGCATGTGTAAATTATACACATAAAATGTTTGGGAAGAGGAAGAGAAGGGATCAGAGCCTCCAGGTCCTGCAACCCCCCTTGAGCAATTCTTGTGCCCCCATCCCACTATTTGAGAGCCACTGAACAAATCCATGACTCTGAGTTTACAGGACTCAAGCAGAGCTGTTGGTGACCAGGGTTCTTGGAGGTCTGTCATTCAAGGGTTACCACAAGTTGAAGGCAGCTTCATGGCAAATAGTTACAATTTCCAAAGAGAATGACAGGGTTATATCCATCTGTACTACTGGCATGTTCTATCATTATGTAGCAAATTAGAGACTTTTCCTCACTCATTCCGAATAAAGACATATCGGTAAACTAAGGTCATTTTAGCCTGAAACACATGGTCCAAAATGGTGGCTTCTGGTTACTTCGGGGGGGGGGGGGGGGGGGGTGGCATGCAGATGATGCATGCCCCTGAAGCTCTGGTGTCACAATAAACTACAATTCCCAGGATTCCCTCGCATTGACCAGGGCAGTTAAAACAGTCTCACAGTGAATTATTTCTACAGTGTGTTTTGGACCTATCTGAAAGAAAGAAGTTGGCAACATGAGCTTTCGTAGACGTGAGTCTGCTTCATCTTAAGTCTGCTTGTTCATCTTCTTCCTCAGATGCATCTGAGGAAGTACACTTAAGTCTATGAAAGTTTGTGCCGCAAATTTCTTTTTTTCAGTTAGTCTCAAAGGTACTACAAGATGTGTTTCTATACTGATTTTACAGACTAACACCAATATATTTTTATATCTATGTTATACAAATGGCTATACTGTACAAGAAAATTGAAACTGCTAGAAAGAAAAATTATTTCTTACTCATATGTGGGTTTAGCTTGAGACCAGCCATACAGATTATGGACATCATAATGTCGAAGTGGAGTTCCATCAGGCAGGAATTGTTGACTCTGCATGCATATAGTTTTGCTAGGCAATCCAACTTCCTTTCCCACAATACCTGATCAAGATAAAATAGAAATGTATGGAGATATAACATAACCCATCTTTTACATTTAATACAATACCAATTTACAAGGTTAAGTTGAAATAGGAGTATCATTTTGTTTTACTTTTGGAAGCAGAACTTTTAAAAAAATAACAGAAGCATAAATATTTTAATTCAAGATTATTATTATTATTATTATTATTATTATTATTATTATTATTATTATATCCCACCTTTCTCCCAATATAGGGACTCAAGGCAGTGAATAAGTATAAAACAATACAATCTAAAAACAATACAAAATATTAAAATACATAAATATATATTATTAAAAATTAAATAATTTTAAAGATTAAAAGGTTATAAATTAAAATATAATATATTAAAATATAAAGCATTAAAATTTTAATAACCCAGCATTAAAAACCCAGTCCTTCTCAGCTTAATAGGCCTGCCTGCACAGGAATGTCTTTATCTGGCATTGGAAGGATAATAAGGATGATGCCATCCTGGCCTTTCTAGGGAGAGAGTTCCAAAGCTTGGGAGCAGCCACTGAGAAGGCCCTCTCTCTTGTTCCACCAAACATACCTGAGAGGGTGGTGGGACTGGGAGAAGAGCCTCTCCAGATAATTTCAGTACTCTGGTGGGCTCATACAGGGAGATATGATTCTTCAAATAGCCTGGACCCTATAAAGCCATATTGGGATTTATAGGTCAAAACCAGCACTTTGAATTGTGCCTGGAAACAGACTGGCAGCCAATGGAGCTGTTGTAATCAATACACACATGACTTAATTGCAATTTATCACTAAAAATCTGGATGGGAGATAGTACATTCAACAGGTGCTTATGAAATTTCCTGGCTTGTGTGTCAAACATAACATTTTCAAATAATTATTTATTATTTGCTCTGATTCATCACTTTTCTGCACATTTGGGATCTCAAAGTAATGCACAAAAAAGAAAAAAGAAAAGAAAATTAAAATATTTTGAAACCAATGTTTACATTCAGCATTTCTTAAATACTGATCAAATAAAAGTACTCTGCATTTTGGTTTAAGTGAGAGCTTATTTGTTTCTCTACCTCAGGAAATGAAATGTGTTTGGCTGGCCAGGTCTCTGCTCCTTTTGTACTACAAACTCAGTTTGCCACAACTGAAGAAAGACAAAAGCAAAGAGGGAAAGTGGGAGGAAGAGAAAGAAGCTGGGACAGTCTGAAAGCACCTGAACAAGTTGGATGAGAGAATTCACTGAAATTGACTCTGTCAAATTAGGACAGTTGGAGACTATGATAAAATCAGTTCCTACTTTCTTTGGACAAAGTTTTGACAGTGCTTCCAGCTATTCAACTTGTCTGATTTGAGAACCCCAATTTCACTGCCCTGTTTGCAGACAATGCATGGGAAACATTTATGCAGTTTGTGAGGAGAAGAAATTCACCTTAAGTTTCCAAAATGATCTGTTCATTGTAGCTGCCACAGTGCTTTCTTGCTGATTTTTTAATGTTTTTTTAAAAGCTATTAGAGGCAGCTGCACTGATGCAGTTCATTTTGATCCACAGGAGATACAACATCATAAGGGCTAAATAACCCCCAAATCTGCCCACCACTTGTTACTTTTGTTCTACCCCTTTCAACACTATTAATATTCAAACAAACAACAAACAGCTTCATTTATATACCGTTTCATACCGAACTAGCAGTGTCTAAGTTGTTTACAACTGTAAGCTAATTTGCCCCCCAACAATCTGGGTACTCATTGACCTCAGAAGGATGCAAGCCTGATCAAGTTGAGCCCAGGGCCGTAGCTAGGGGAGGGCAGGTGGGGCAAGGCCCGGGGGCCCCCAGTCAAAGGGGGCCCCGCACCGCCCCCCTCACCTCGTCAATCTCTTTCTGCCTCCTGCATGGCCCGCCAGCCCTCTCTCCCAAGGGATTCAGGAAGACTTGAGTCGCGGCCATGGGGGGCCAAGGGGAGGTGCCAGGCTAGCAAAGGGAGCTCTGGAGGAGAGGGAGGGACGAGAGGCTTCATCGTCGCATCCACATGGAGAAATAACTGGGTTTTGGCAGCGCTTTAACTCTTTTTCTGGCCACAGTATGGAACTCTGGGAGTTGGAGCGATGCTGTGGGCCCAGATATCAGGGTGAGTGTTTTTCTGGCCAAAGCTATGGAACTCTGGGAGTTGGAGCATGTTGTGGGCCCAGATATCAAGGCTTGAGTGTTTTTCTGGCTCAAAGCTATGGAACTCTGGGAGCTGGAGCATGTTGTGGGGCCCAGATCTCAAGGCTTCAGTGTTTTTCTGGCTCAAATCTATGGAATTCTGGGAGTTGGAGCATGCTGTGGGGCCCAGATATCAAGGTTTGAGTGTTTTTTCTGGCTCAAGGCTATGGGAACTCTGGGAGCTGGAGCATGTTGTGGGGCCCAGATATCAAGGCTTGAGTGTTTTTCTGGCTCAAAGCTATGGAACTCTGGGAGTTGGAGCATGTTGTGGGGCCCAGATACAAGGCTTGAGTGTTTTTCTGGCTCAAAGCTATGGAACTCGGGGAGTTGGAGCATGTTGTGGGCCCAGATATCAAGGCTTGAGTGTTTTTCTGGCTCAAGCTAGGAATTCTGGGAGTTGGAGCATGTTGTGGGGCCCAGATATCAAGGTTTGAGTGTTTTCTGGCTCAAGGCTATGGAACTCTGGGAGCTGGAGCATGTTGTGGGGCCCTGATATCAAGGCTTGAGTGATTTCTGGCTCAAGGCTATGGAATTCTGGGAGCTGGAGCATGTTGTGGGCCCTGATATCAAGGCTTGAGTGTTTTTCTGGCTCAAGCTATGGAACTCTGGGAGTTGACATATGTTGTGGGTAGGGTTGCCATAATTCTGGACCCGAAACTGGGACAAATGTAGGACAAAAGTAGGACAAAATTTTCAAATGTAGGACATTTTTTAAAAAATGGAGGACACGCAAAAAAAGGTGCTTTTTTAAAAGTGTAATATAAATGCATGTTTCTTAGGCATGATCAAATGGAGGACATTTTGACATTGTTCCTAGACAATGGCAGAAATGGACTTCCCTTTCTGGCCAACCTGCCTCCCCCATTCCAAACAGCACATTTGGGCATTGAAGAGGAGGAAGGTGGAAAAGGCAGAGGAGGAGGAAGAGGAGAAGAAGGAGAGGAAGAAGAGGAGGAAGTAGAGAGGAAGAAAAAGAAGGGAGAGAGGGAAGAAGGACGAGAAAGGGTGAGGAGAAGAAAGGAAAAAAAGGGGAAGGGGAAGAGACGGAGCAAGAAGAATTAGCGTCAAGAGATAAGTAGAGATAAGAAGGGACTGAGAGAGCTGAGAAAAGAAGAAGGACTAAAAGCAAGGAGGCGAAGACGACCGATATGCGCATCGCGGCCTGAGTCTGTCGTCTTCCACGGGTCGCCGTAGCGTCCCCCGCCTTCGGTTAAAAAGGAGGAGTAGAGGAGGCAGACGGATAGGAAAATGAAACGCTTCCCCTTCTGCTTTCTCCGCCGCGACGGAAGCCAGGGAGGGATGGGGCCTCGCTGAAGGAAGCCCCAACCTCTGCCGGCTTCTCCGCCGGGACGGAGAAGCCAGGGAGGGAGTGGGGCCTCGCTGAAGGAAGCCCCAAACCTGCCTGGCTTTCTCCGCCGCGACGGAGGAAGCCAGGGAAGGGAATGGGGCCTCGCTGAAGCGAAGCCCCAAACCTCTGCCTGGCTTTCTCCGTGGCCAGGGAGGAAGCCAGGGAAGGAATGGGGCCTCGCTTTCCCTGCCTCACTTCCCCCGCTCGCGCGCGCCACACCTGCCACTGACCCCTACTAAGGCCTGGGCTGGGCAGTGTTCAAGCCCTCGCCTTGGAGGCGAGGAAGGCGAGCTGGGAGGAGGAGGTGGGTTGGCGCGCATCAGCCGCATTAGCGGCAGCGCAATGGCCGGAGCGGGCCCCAAACAGGGGACCAGGCACGGGGGGGGGCCCAAACCGGACCGTGACCGGGAGGGGCCCCCCAAAACCGTGCTGGTCACGGGGGGCGTGCTATGGCAACCCTAGTTTGTGGGCGCCAGAGCTCAAAGCTTAACTCTTTTCTGGCTCCTTTTATAGGACACATCCTACATTTCAGACTTCTACCCAGAAGGAATTTCAAAACATCCTCATTTTTTGTAAGATGAGCGGATGTCCTCTTTTCGAGGACATGCCTATGTTCAACTTTCGGCCAGGAGGAATGTCAAAATGTCTTCCATTTTGGTAGGATGACACATGTCCTCCTTACCAGGACACGGCCTACATTCAGCCCTGCCAGGAGCAATGTCAAAATGTCCTCCATTTAGCAGGGTGACCAGAAGGCATCCTTTATCCAGGACATGTCCTACATTTCACCCAGGAGGAATTTCAAAACACCTGGTTTGTTCAGAGTTGGCCTTTGCCAGTGTTTCCTGAGGCTGAGAGTGTGTGATTTACAGCTAGTGGGTGTTTCTTGCTTTGTCAGAGAGTTTGTTTTGAGGGTGGTGTTTGTTTTGTGGTTTTTTGTTTGTTGGGTTTGTGACTTTGGTGACTTGGGTGTGTGCGAGTGTGCGCCTTCAAGAGGTTTCTTGGGAGGTTTGTTCAGAGAGGGTTTGACTTTGCCATCCTCTGAGGCTTAGGGAGTGTGACTTGCCCCAAGGTTTCTTGAAGATTTGTTCAGAGGGAATTTCTCTTCACCTTCCCTTAAGGCTGAGAGAGTGTGACAACTCAGTGAGTTTTTTTATGCCCAAAGAAGCGATTGAACCTTGGTTCTCCTCCACCTCTGCCTCCTGCCACACTTGCTCAGATGCATTTAGTCCCAGAGGTGCTCCAAAATCTCTATGTCTTTGAATTCTTAAATTATTATTAACTGAAAGAAGAAGTTGGCAGCATGAGCTTTCTAAAGTCTGCTTCCTCAGATGCATTTAGTCTCAGAGGTGCAACAAGATCTCCACAATATAAGCATTTATATACTTTATTAAAAAAAAATGTTTTTGGATTTTAGTTGGTTATGTCCTCCATTTTTCTTAAATGACCTATATTTTGGGGTAAATCTTGTCCTACATTTTGGGGTAAATTTTATACTACATTTTTTCTACCATTTTGTCCCAGTTTGGTGGTAGAAAATTATGACAACTGAGCCACGACATACGTCTCCTTTATCCACTGCAACAGAGGCAGCATAAGCACTCTGGTGAGGTGCTGTGACGTCCCTCGTGCGCTGCACCTTTGGACATGGCGCATGAGCCATGTCATCGACACGTGCCCATGTAAATAGCGGTGTGCCAAGATGGCGCCCGTGGCTCCGGTTAGGACTCAGGATAAAAAAAATATAGGGGCCCCAAATGTACTTTCTGCCCCAGGGCCCTAAAGGCCTAGCTACGGACCTGCTGTGAGCCCTTTTGCTGGTATTGAACTCCCAACCTTATGGTTTTAAGTGAGTGGCTGCAGTACAGGCATTTAACCACTGTGCCACCAGGGCTCCTTCATTCAGTCTTCCAGATTTCAAGTGAAAAGTCTATTTTTAAGGCTGCATCTGCACTGCAGAAATCATACAAGTTGATGTCGTTTTAACTGCCATGGCTTAATGCTATGGAATATTGTAATTGTAGTTTTCTAAGACATTTCTCTGTCAGAGAACTGTGGTGTCACAACAAACTACCTAGAATTGTATAGCATTGGGCTGGAGCAGATGGGCAAGAAAAAGTGGCTCAATCCTGCTTTTTCCAAAAGTAGGTTGAAACCCCACTGTCCACATAGCCAGCTCCCAAGGCAGGCTAAATACCATGGGCAGCCTGCATGGTGCATCATCAAGCCACACCACTGAGTAATTTCTTTTTGTCACCACCCCACCATGAATGCACACCATCGCACAAACACACAACCTGAGACTTCCAATTACCTCGCACATCCCACCCAGATGCCATTCCATTCAATGGCCATCCAAAATTATCTGTTTACTGGCACAAAGCATTGACACATCAGTGTGTTGAGTGATATATTGGCACAATCATGGAGGTCCCTCATGTATACATGCCCACTTCACCCATGCCCCCCTGGGGGACATTCTGGTTTGTGTATATTGTAATTACATCCACTAGAGTTGTTGCATTTTCATTGTTTTGCTTTGCCACAGCCCTGCACTGGTGCTGGGCTGTTTATATGCAGGCACAAGGATGAGCATTTTGTGGGCTAAACTGGAGTATCCTGGCTTCTTTTTGCTCTGGTTTTTGGCTGCAGAGTGTAGCTTCATTTTGGTTTCTACCCACTTTGGAGGCATGCATTATATAAATGCCCCACCTTAAAAGCTGCTGGAAATCACTTTATTTTGCCTGTCTGTTTTGCCCCATTGACCCATTGCAGTGGTGTCAACCTGGATTATTTCTGTATTGCAGATGCAACCTTAGAGTATATTTGACTCAAACCAGAATTATGGACAGCTGATGAGACTAACCTGCTCCCATGCCAATAAACATCTTTTAGAAAAACAATATTCTTAAAATAATGTTTAATAGCACTTACCTATCATATATGGAGGGTGATTTAGCTCAGAGTCCCCACAGCCATCAATTGCACCATTAACAAAATTGGCTGGTTCATTCATATCCTTAAAA
>NC_056524.1:250726484-250738214 GCF_019175285.1 Sceloporus undulatus
TTGGTGAAAAGAAAACACATAAAATGATGTAATATCTGTTTATATTTTTTATAACTTCAGATAATTTCATACACACAGTACTCTCATTTTTGACTGAAAGCTACATATAGACCTTTGATAGAAAGGTATTCCTGCATGTCTGGAGTTAGACTAGATGGTCCAAGGGATCTAAATCATTGATTCCATGCCATTAGGGTGCAGTCGGGTTAAAAGTCTGTGCAATAAACTCCCAGATTTGCAGTGCTCAAGGGATGTCCAAGCCATTACTATCAATAAAAACACATCAAGAAATTGCACTCAGTGAAATTTCCTGGAAGTGGTGAAGTGTTTTTCTGTTAGGAAAGGTTACAGTGTCCACCTTCCCAAACAACTGCTAGAATGAATGAATATATATATATATATATATATATATATATATATATATATATATGAGAGAAAGGGAGCTCTATCAAATCCCAATTCTGATTTTTTTTTTTAAAAAATGAGGTGTTTGCAGCACACACACATATTCTCATAAAACAGACATCTGGTCTCAGTATAGAATCGGATCTTAATTTTCATGTTGCTCCCACATGATGGGCAAAATGCACTTAGGCATAAATCCATACAAATACAGATCTCTACTTTTTTACCATCAAGGTTTCACTAATGTAATATATCTATGATGTTTTAGAAGGCTCGGTTAGTGAATGACATGGGTGCTTGTCATTTGGTAGCCACAAAGAGAAGCATTACACTGAAGACAGTTTTGCTCCAGCTAGAAATGTGTGAAGACTCTGATTTTCACCTTAGGCTTACCTTGGTCTGTACTTCCTAGACTCTGCAAAGTAGAGTTTGAGCTCCATTATCCTTAGAAACATCTTACAGCTGTGTTTTGCTTGACATGTGCATATTTCAAAAATGTGCAGAGAAAAATGCACATATTCTGAAGGAGTGCAAGACACTGCTTACATATATCTTAGCAAATATAGGATGTGTTTTTACATTGCATATTATTTGAAACATGTACATCAATAAAATGTACATGGGGGAAGGATGAATCCTGTTTTACTAAAGAAAGAAGAGGAGGAGGAGGAGGAACATACAGACCAATCATGGGATGGGGAGGGGGGAAAGGTTGTCCATAGAGCTGATCTTTATAAGACTGGCAGATTTTTAGTTACAATGACACTCTGTGGCTGTGGATCCAATTCAATGAGCAGGCAATGACCTTAAAGCACTTATGACCTGGGCCCTAGGTTTTTCACAGGCTTGTATCATTTCTTCCATTGTCTTGATTTTCTAATTAGACCCTGAAATGGAGCCTTTATGACAATTCACTCAAAAGTGTGGAATAATTATATGCTCTGAAGAAGTAAGTATTTGAACCAGAGGCAGTTGACTAAGGGTATACTGGCTCCTCATACTGATTTGCTTATTCTGCCAGGAAGCTATAGCAGGACCCTTGGGCTATCTGCCATGTCAGAAAGCTCCAGCTATCTATATCAGTGGCACTGTGATCAACAGAGATCAAGCCAAGAGCTCTGTCTCCCTGAGAACTAGTTGGTTGAGAAAGAAGTTTGAATCATATTAGTAGTATTCTCTATCTGAGACCTGACAGCAAAATCAAATTGTAGTAGGAGGGAGAGGTCAGACAGAAAGATGAAAGAGAATATCCTAAGATGTTGAACATCACTCATTATCAGTGAATTCTTATATATATTTTGAGAAAGAAAAAAAAACATTGCATTTATTGTAAACTATTGACTTCTGGCAAAACAGAATGAAAAGGAAAAAGCAAAAGAAAAGCAATGGTCATTTTGCTTTCACTTAGAGGTGAAGCATATTGCAATAGTTGACATTTATCTTCTTGTTTGATAGGCTGTATTGATATGTCAAAAACCTCTTCTTCCAGAGGATGAGTAAATTTGCATATTTTTAAATCCCTATTTGTGAAGTGAAAACTCACAATCCATAGTCCATCAAATTTAACACTTTTTTCTGGGTTCTCAGGGTTTGTGTGGAACTCCTGAATTTCTGTTTTCCACCACTGAGCTGTAGATTCACGGAAGAAATCTGGGAAAGCAGCCCAAGCACTATAATTCTGGGGGGAAAAAATAGAAAACATAAACTGAAGTGGATAGATTAATTAAATGGAAGTACATATTTATAACCAAAACCAAATAACCAGATGGTTAAGGCATGGTCCATCCATGTGTGTTATAGCACTCTTTAGAGTACATATTAAATGATTGCACGAGTGATTTTTTTTTTTTAAACCAGACCTTCAATGTCCTATGGATGTGTTTTTCTAAACATGTGTGCATACTCAGTAACTATGGAGAATTTCGGGGTTAGAAATATATGCCAAATACATCTTGTATGCTTTAATTAAAAAAAAACCCTATAAGAACCAAAGAGATATTCTAGAGCAGACCAAAAGTTCATCTGGTTCAGTATCTTGTGTATCACCTACTGTGTACATGAAGCTTCCCCCCCAAAGGCATGAGAGGCATGAGAGAAACAGTACCACCATAATCTGCTTGCACTCTCTAGCAACTGACAATCAGAAGCCACAATCTTGAAAAATATGTCCATTACATGTATTAGCCACTGATATTCCCAGAATAAACTACGCGGCCATGTAATGACCCCCCACATATATGCAATGACTGCCCACCATTACTGTTTTAACTGTTTTATGTATTTTTCACCTTAAACTTTTTAATTATTTTTAAGGGAGGGATATTTTGTATTCTTTTAATATTGTAAGCCACTTTGATTGTTTTAACAAAAAGCAGGCTAGAAATAAAAGTTTTATTTTATTATTTTATAATTTGTCCAATCGTCTATAAAACTTTTCCTAGCTGGTTGTCTTAACTTCCTGTAGTAGCAAATTCCACTTTTCCTACAAAAAATTGAAAATGTACTGGTACAGGAAAGGGTATTTACTGGGCAGGGAAAATAGCATATAAAATAATATTTATGCACAGAAATATTGTTTCCATGCAGAAAATGCTGTTTCTTGTGCAAGGAAATCCTGTGTGAATTTTTCAGCTCTCAATTCTTGTTTTGGACTTTGCATAAGCAGTTAGTGGCACAAGAGATCCCAAACTGAGAAGATATTCATCAGGCCAGGATTCCCCTCATCAGAGTTTCTTGACACTTGAGAAACATGTTTTTTGTTCATTTTAAATATATATATTTTCAAACATTCTTTACATCCCTAGAATATGGTGCTGGAGGAATCCTCTTTCAGGGCATGACTATTGGCCTTGATGTTCCTCAGATTTCTTTCATGTTCTCCATATAATTTGATATCAAGAACAAAGCTGAGTAAAGTTCAGTTTCTGGGAACCTTACCATACAGGGCTCCTGGGACAGCCTGAGAACGGTCCAAAAGGGGCCAGGAAGGGAATGGAACACAAGGAAGTCCCTCACTTGTTCCGTTCCCCTCTCTTTCATTCCCATTCTATTCCTGTTCTGAACAATTCTCAAAAATCACCTCCTCTGGAACAGAATGGGTATGAAAGGGTAGGGAACGGAACAAGTGAGGGACTTCTGTGTGCAGTAAAATGCATCCCCCACTTGTTCCACACTCGTTCCATGCCCCTTCCATTCCGTTCTCAGGCCATTCGGTGGAGCTTCTGTGCAGTAAGGTCCAAAGTTATATGGACCCCTACCACCACTCCAGTGTCAAAATTTGCTTGAGCCTCATTTAATGAGGAAACATGTTTGTGAACTACACTTACCTCTACTTTTTCATCCCAGCTAGCAGATGGATCAACAACAACATCAGGCAGATAAGGCCACACCTAAGACAAATATATTTTGGGAATAAATAACTTAATAACAGAATGAAATTACGTAGTGGATAGAGGTAGGTGACTTTCCCTTAAAAATGAAGATATGCTATGAACTGGCTGATTTCTCGTTACCAGTGAAGATAAGAAAGGGCTGCAGGGCACTCAAAATGTGAAATAATCCAAGGATACAGCTTTTTGTTTTTTGTGAAACTTATTTTGTTTTTATTGCTTTTTTATTGTTGTATTTGTCTATTGTGGAATTGTACATTTATGTACTTTGTAACCCGCCTTGATCTACCAAGGAAAGGCAGGCTATAAATAAAGATATTATTATTATTATTATTATTATTATTATTATTATTATTATTATTATTATTATTATCTTCAGCTTCAACATATAACTGTGCACACACTCTTTTTCAGAGGAATTTCAAGTACAGTTAGTCTGCGCCATATGTGGGCTTCCTTTACATGGCTTTCAGATTACACTGAAGTCGCGGTACAATTTAATTAATGGTGTGCATGCCATAACGCATGCATGCATCCCATTGTTTTCAATGGGGCATACCATATGCAGTTTTCCCCTTATGTGGGGGTGGGGTCCAGAACAGATCCACCGTGTAAGGGAAGGGCTGACTGTATATCAAACAATGTATATTAATAGTTCTCTGAAGCAAACATCCTGGTGCTCTACAATTCTTTTTCTTTTTCTTTTTTCTTTTGGTCAGTCATTCTTTTTCCTGCTAACAGGCTATTCTTCTGACCTACTAAGACACCAAATCTCCATGAATGACTGCAATTAAATGAGGGACTTTTTAAGACTGCTGTTTTCTGTATTTTATTGTATAATGGCTAGAATTCTGAGGCATTTTTATGTGTAACAGATTCTGATATATCCTCCCCAGCATACTATCTTTCCTAACCACTGAAATAATATGCAGGCACCTGACTAACATGTCCAATTGGTTTTTTCTTCTTCTTCTCCTGTTTGGTTTGTAACATCTTGCATGATGAAGAAGCCCATGGAGCTTTGAAAGCTTGCAACAAATATATTGTGCACTACAGTTGGCCAATAAAGATATCACTGATGGATTTTTGTTTTTATTTGTTAAATAGCCAACACAGCTACCCCTGCATGTTTTTTGTATTGTGAGATACCGCATTGTTTCTGCAATAGGGGAACCATGATGAGTAGCCTGTGGACTGGGTCTTCAACCAAGGTAAAACATTTTTTCCCTTAAATTTGGACTGAATTTACATGTTTTATCATACACCACCAAAATGTTCCTGATGCAAAAGCATGGAGACTTCTTGAAGAATCCATTGTTATCTGCCTACAAAGAGGCCTGTGACCTCACTGGAATGGAGACCTATTGGGTTGCAAAAGAGGGGTCCCTGTTGAGATGCAAATGGACTTTGCATCTCAACTATTGCCACACAGGCAGCAGGAGGAGGAACCTGTCTGCAAAATATATCCTCCCCAGCATACCATCTTTACTAAGGACTGAAACAACATGCAGGCATCTGACTGACATCTCCAATTGCTTTTTTGCTCCTGTTTAGTTTGTAACTCTTGCCTGATGAAGAAGCCCATGGAGCTTTGAAAGCTTGCAACAAGTATATTGTGCATTTCAGTTCACCAATAAAGATATCACTGCTGGATTTTTGTAAAATTCTGATATATTTTTTTAACTGTAGCTGTGTGTTAGTCTCTTGCAACATAACAAGGAGAAAGGAAGTGGGGGGAGGAATGTAGCAGCACCTTTAAGACTAAATGCCTTTTATTTTAGCATGGGTTTCTGCCAATACAAACATGATTCTTCAAATGCAGTATAGATTCAGACAGTAATGGTACTATACCTTCCCCCACACAATACCACTGCCATTGGGCCATTTAATGAAGACATCTTGCTGAACACCTCTTGTGAATGCTGGATAATTTGTTTCATTTCCTGAAATGGCTGGATCCTGAAATGAAGAACCATACATTTTTAGACTTAAAAAATTGGATTATATAATAGTTCTTAACAATGCAAGATATGCTGGCTGAGGAACTATTGATTCCAGTGGAGAGATTTGAAAGCTGCTACAAGACAGAAATATATATCTACAGCATGTACCAATGTTGCCACAGCAGAATGGGGGCTGCATTTGCACTGAAAAATACAAGCCAGTTTGACACCTCTTTAACTACCATGGTTCAATGCTATGGAATTCTTGGATTTGTAGTTTTCTGAGGTATTTAGCCTTTTCTGTCAAGAGAATTCTGGTGCCACAGCAAACTACAAAGCCCAGGATTCCATGACAGTTAAATTGGTGTCAAAATGCATTATTTCTACAGTTCAGAGGCAGTGGAACACCACAATAAAGTAAACAGCTCAGATGAAAGATTTTGGAAAATGGAACTATGTTTTTTGGGCTCATGATTGATATACTTAGAGATGACAAGAAGTTGCAAGGAAAAGAATACACCATCCAAAAAGGGAGTACCTCACACTTGCAGTTGGCCACTGAAACACTCCAGGAGAAATGTTGAGAAGAGTGCTAAATCTTCTATTCCTAGAAACTTACAGCAACCTCACTTTGGGACAGGATGAGATTTGTCGCACAGGGGTCCCGTGTGGTGGATGGGTACCATGTAGAAAATAGGCTCATGTATCATTCATTCATTTTGGGACACTGTCTCCACCCTTCCTGGACTGATATATGATACACTGGCTGTTCTGCCATCATTGTGGCAGCATATCTCTCCTCAACCACACCCACATCCACAAATGAAATTTGATATTTCTTTGTAAGTTAAACAAAACATGCTAGAGAAGTAACATTCATACTTACCAAAATGATGACAAATCTCATTCCATCCTGTTTAATCCTGTCCACCACAGCTGGAAGGTTAGAAAATTTGGGACTAAGTGTGAAGTCCATCTGCCGCACCATATAATCAATATCTGCATACTGTACATCCTGTTGGGGGAGAAAGAAAGAAAGAAAGATTGCAAATGGTTTTAAACTAATTGTGTTTAATTTGTTTGTATTTTAACTTCACCATCTTTTGGATTTTTTAGGCACAGGGCAGACCGTCCAAAAAGAACAGTCTCCCGGCGTCTAGCTTTGGCCCACAGGGAAGCCGCGGCCTCCAGACCACAGGACCTACCTGCGGACCAAAAAGAACCCACAAAAAGTGGGATCTTTTTGTGGTGTCATGACACCGCAGTACGCCAATGGCGCACTTGTTATGTCATAATGGTGCCGCAATGTGTGGACGCTAGGCGTCCATCACGTAATGATGGCGGCGCTCATCTGTACAGGGCACTGCCATTTTGACACTGTCACATGCGAGGGGCAAGGGGCGTCTAGAAGTGCTGCCCCACGCACGTGACGAGGGCGTCCTACCGCACCTGTCTGGATCGGGCCATAGTTAAGTGCCATTTGGAGCACAATTTTGGGGGAAAGAATAGGAAATTAATTAATAAATAAATATCCTAGTTATTATATTTCTGCCTACTCTACAAATATTCTGGGGGCTGAGCAGATGGAGGGGAAAAGCCGGCTTACTTCCAGGGCTACCCAATTTGCAGGGAGATTCCACCACCAGCTCCCATAATGGGTTGAACACTCATGGTCCAGTCCACACCACACCACACTTCATGTGCAAGGGTGGATCCACTGAAATAGTGTATACACAGGTACAAGCTGTGCCACATCATTATTTTTTCTCTTCTGCCTCAAACACATGCACAGAGACATGCTGTCAGCAGCCACCAATCATCTGCCTCATTTTTCTCAGCTGACAGCCCATTTGGTGGCCTGTGGAATCATCCATGCAACCAGCCACTTGATAGTAAAAGCAACTGACTGTCCATATGACACATTGGTGTGCCCAGTGATGCACTGTCATAGCATGATCATGGAAGCCTCCCATATGTGCCCCATTTCCCCCCTCCCCATTGTTAATGTTATGATTAAATCAAGGCAAGGAATAATATAATCATATTGATTTAATCATGGAGTGCTGGCAACACTCCATGTTCATCATCATTTTTCTTCTTGGGAAATGTGGTGGGTCAATGGCATGATGTGTCAATGGTGCAGCTGACTATTCTTGCACATGTACAATCCATTTGCAGGTGTGTGACAAAAATTACGGGTGGCAAGGGTAATGGTGGCTCCTTCCCCTTCCCTTATCTCTGCACCAGCATGCAGTCTGCATGCTGGTGCAATAGTTTGGTTCCCAGCTTCAGTACACAGCAAAAATGGCGTTATTTTGCTCCAGCTTTTAACTCCAGGGTGCAGCATTGTCCCAGATTCCTCCTATTTTGGCCATATGTGTCCTTTAAACGGGAAGGTTTCAAAATGGGGCAAAATGTCATTTTATTCCTCATGTGAACAGCCTCCTGGTCAATATCTTTTAGCTTCCTCTACCTGACATGGATATTCTGAGGATAAACTATTTGTGGGGAACCTTAAAGTTGCTCTGACCTCATCAGAGAAAGGGCACATTAACAACAGTGTTAAATCAAATGATTTTTAAATTATGAACCAATTGTTTTTAATATGCCCTTTTAACTGATGTTATGTTCTTTTAACTGATCTTATGTGTTTATCTGCTGTTGCATTTTAATGTTATTCCTTGCTTTGAACAACAGGGAGAAGCAGGTAAGTAAGTAACAACAAACAGTAACAACAACAACAACCATGACTATCACCACTAGTAGTTTTCCCAGGACTGGAATGCAAAATAGCTTACATATTAAAGCAGATACAATGTAACAAGTATTCATATCTTCACAGAACTTACATAAGGTATATTAGCTGCCCTCATTTGATCATACAGATTAGAGATATCTGCATCATTTTCATAACCATAACGGCTCAACTGGTATCCTAAACCCCAGTAGGCAGGCATGACCGGACGTCCAATGAGCTAATAATAATAAAATGAAATAAAGGTTATTGGGATTTCACTAGGCTAGCAAAAGATGAAAGGGCAAAATGAAACTATTTTTAGTACAAAGTTTGTAAAATAGTGTCAGCCTTACTGCAGTGTATTGCTGAACCACTTCTTCTGGAGTTGGACCCAATATTACAAAGAAGTCCAAAATTCCTCCAAGGGTACGGTAAGTCAAAGCAGGAGTAGGCTGTAATTTCACCTCTGGGAATTTATAAGGAAAGAAAGAAAGTATGGAATTATCATATATATTAGTAATGGTCACTCCTCCTCTTGGTTGCAGAAGATTCAGTGACAAGTCTGAAGAACTTCGCAAATTCTCTTGGAAAAAATATAAAATTCTCCCCAGAATCCACAGAAACAGTGTTATCCTCTGTTTCCTAGTGGTAGGAGCATCTGCCAAACAAAAGCCACATGTGGCAGGCACAAATTACATTTCCTTTGCTTCCTGAGAAATTCCATAAGACTACAGTAGCTAAATGCAGGAATGTGGCACTATTTTTTCTTTTGGCATCTTGGTATGGAAAAAAGGGAAGGCACTTACTTCCCAGGCAGTAATTCATGTTTTTATTCTATAAAAGAAGGGGCTAGAAAAATCAGGCTGAGGATTCACATAGCTCACACTCAATACATTTAGAAATGTGACACCACTATAGTCCAGAAATGCAAAAGTAGTTGAAGTACTTGAGATAACTGACCCATTCCATTACTGTTCAGCAAGAGAACTCCATGAGCATTTCCATCATTTTCCAAACCCATGTAAAAGGGGTGAAATCCATAAGTGTTCAATTTGTACTGTAGGTATAAAAGAAAAAAGAACAGCATGCCATGAGCAAATGACTTCCTTAGAAAAAGCATTTTCTTCCCTATGTACTTTTGTACATGTCAAAAAGGGACATACACTTTTAGAATACAGAAAATTGTGAATATTCATTTCCCAACAATTCCTCTATTCACTGTTCAGGCTATTGGACTATACGGAACATAGGACTCCCTCCCCCCCTTTATCCAAATGGGTAACATTAGAAGCATTTTCTATGACTTTTTGTACATGTTTCATGAAAATATAATGACAGTTTTTCTTGCACAACATAATTTAAAAAAAAATCAACCCCAAACTACAAGTTCTTGGAAGGGGACAGGGACAAGACTGTTGTGGCTTTGGAGAAAAGACAATGATATTTTCATCTTAGCCCAGCGTGAAAAATCTTGACCTTGACCTAGGATCTCTTAAGTTTAAAAAATGTTTTAAGCCTCTTAAGTTTTTTAAAAAGTCATATTCTGAGAATCAGTCATTTGATTGGTACATGATGGTAAAATCTGTTTGACATTGGATCATGCTGCCTTGAAGGGTGGTGGAGTCTCCTTGTTTGGAGATTTTAAAACAGAGGTTGGATGGCCATCTGTTAGGAGTACTTTGATTGTATGTCCCTTCATGGCAGTGGTTTGGACTTGATGGCCCTTGTGGTCACTTCAGCTGATGTGTGCTCAACCTTTGCTAGAGTAGTGTTTCCCTCCTACAGAAAGGCAATATTACAAAATTTATTTGTTTGTTTAAGGAACAACCTTTCCTGGCCCCCAAATACAAATACAAATATGTGACTTGTATTATCCCTTGTGCCATTTGGACTACTGTCATAGGATACTCATCCAAAAAAGAAAAAAAAAAAGAATCATGTCACTTTAATATTTTAGCCTGTAAAAGGCAGTTGTCTTTAAGATGATCACTGAAGATCAGATTTAGCCATCTTCAGACCCAGTCCTCAAATTCACCCAGGCTGGTTCTCAACTAAATTAATTCCAGTTACCTTCCATGGCAATCATGACCATGTTCTCAAATAGATTTCAATAGGATTGAAATGCCATTATTTTAATACAGATTCAGCTCACTGAGTTTTCTCAATTGAACTTTATAATAAAGATGATAAAGAAGAAAATTTCAGCAAGTAGCCAATACAAGCCAGTGTGGTGTAGTGATCTAATGCTGAAATACCACTGGGTGTCCTCGAGCACTTTCTTGGCAATTCACTTGGGCATTCACAGTTTCTTGTTAGAGGAATCATAGAATCGTATAATCATAGAGTTGGAAGAGACCACAAGGGCCATCCAGTCCAAACCCCCCTGCCATGCAGGAACTCTCAGTCAAAGCATACATGACAGATGGCCATCCAGCCTCTATTTAAAGACCTCCAAGGAAGGAGACTCCGCCACACTCCGAGGGAGTTTGTTCCACTGTCAAACAGCCCTTAATACCAGGAAGTTCTTCCTAATGTTGAGGTGGAATCTCTTTTCCTGTAGCTTGCATCCATTGTTCCAGGTCCTGTTTGCTGGAGCAGCAGAAAACAAGCTTGTTCCCTCCTCAATATGACACCCCTTCAAGTATTTAAAGAGGGAGGCAAAAGCAAACTCTTTCTGAACAAATTTTGCCATGATAATGTTGCCCTCAGGTTGCCATAAGTCAGAAATGACTTGAAGATACAACAACAACAACAGTCAATACTCACTCCAGGAGACTGATCCCTTGCAAACATTGACCAAGTATGCCAATCCATTTCATGCCGAAATTGTTTATGCTCTGTTTCACCAAAACCATACACATACTGTGATGGTAATCGTGTTGAAATCTGAATGAACATGTCACTGAAGATGAAGGTAGGTATTTGTGAATCCCAGCTGCAATAAAAGAGTAGGTGGTTGTGAATAGGAAAAAGTGAACAGAAAGCAGATGTTAATAGTTTATCAGGATACTGGGATGAGAACTCTTGTTTTGGCTCAGATTTCAAAGCAAACCTATTCAAAGTATTCTTTAAAAATGCCTACCTAAGCTCCTGAGCTTACCAAAAATGCTTGTATCTGCCTCAAACTAGTGAAAGAAACACAAAAATACAAAATTGAACCTTTGGCTGCTTCCATGATTGCATTTTCAGTTAATTGCCATCCAAAACATATAGTAGGGTGGTTCACCACAGGGATAATAATTGGCCCTTGACATAA
>NC_056524.1:250742176-250779383 GCF_019175285.1 Sceloporus undulatus
CATCGGGCACGTTGGTTGCTTTTGTGGGCCTCCCCACACCCCACACCAGAGTCGCTTTTTGGGGCCCTGCCCCACCCGCCAACACGACTGTGAGCAGGCCAGGTCTGGTTGTTTTTCATCAGGGGGGGGGTGCTTTTGCTTGGCGGGGTTGTGGGTGTGCTGTTTCTCCTGTTTCTGTTACTCATGGTTGTGCTTCTGGTAGGTGCTCCCAAAGGGATCTCCCAGTGAGATTTTGTTGCCTCATGATAACACGCCAGATTCAGAGTTCTTACGGGGTCTTGCGGTCTGTGAGAAAAAAGAGTGTTGTGTGTGCGTGTTTTTGTAACCACAATTCTTGGGGTTTGTGTTTTGTCTTGGATAGTCACAGGGGAGGGGCTTTTTCTCTCATGCTGCCTCAGCCGTTTCTCTGCTGTCAACACGCAGCTGGACGACCAGGAGGAGGGGGTCTTTCTCCTATGGGGGTTGTGGTCTGCTAATGAAATAGGGGGGGGGTTCTTGGAAATGTTGGGAAGATGCAATAATCCTCATTCAATTAAGAAGAAACATAATATAATCTAATAACGACTCATAATAATGAAGTGGGGAAGGGCTAGTGTTCCCCTTCGGTCCCTACCTGTTTTCTCTTCTTCTATTCTGTTTTTAGTAAGCCGGCTCCTTAGTAGGTGTTTTTTTTGGTATTGGGTAGCCCTCTTCTCGCGCGACGCGGTCCCCCCCTATGTACACTTGGCAAGGTTACATGTCTTTGGGCGGGACCCGATGTACCTTGGAGATCTAGATACAAAAAAACCTAACTTCTGAAACTAGACGGAGGTTTCGCAGGTGTTTGATTGAATTAGAAACCATGTGTGAATGTATAACACAAACAATTCTGACGGATAACTACCAGTACCACCCGGCTCTGCGCCGCAATCCCTCTTGCGATACCCAAGGATACCAAATGGATTGTTTAGAACTGAGACATCATAGAGACGATTTTCAGGGAACTTGCAGGAGTGCTGGGGAGGTTCAATGTATTGGAACCTCAATCTGCTATGCTATAATCATAAATCTGCAAAAAAGGAATGGATATTAGACTTCAATCATAATTACCAATACATATCACGAGACTCTAAGGTTTAATACAACACAAAAACCCTTCTATCAAACTGGCTGGATAAGTTACACCACAAAAGTGTAAATTATACAAATAATATGGTTATAAAATTAAGACAAAAGTTGGAAGGCTTCCCTGAATGAACAGTATTTAATTTGACTTAAAGTAATCTAAAGAAGTGGTGGTCATAATTCATAGGAAGAACATCCAGAAATGGAGGAGCATGGGGGAAAGAGGCATATCCAAGTAGGGGCAGAGAAAATCCTGGCTGAATCAACAGCCCCAAACACTAGAGTGCGAGTGTGGACAGGAAGATAGGGGGAAACAAGTGCTGACAAGTAGGTGGGGGGGGGGGTGTCAAACCACAAGGGCTTTGAAAGTTAGTAATAACAGCTTATAACACGATTTAAATGGGATCAGGAGACAATGGAGTGACATGATCATAATGGCGGGTGGAAAAATTATCCCAGCGGAAGAAATGCAAAATCAAGGGGGGGGGATGGGAAAGAGGAAGCCCATTAGCAAGAATTACAGTAATCCAGGTAAGAAATTACCAGTGCAGTAGGCAGCCCATGTGCAGCCTGGCCTTCTCCGGCACCTTTCAGGAATGGGATTTAGCCATTCTTGAAAAGGTCCGCAGAGAGTCAGGCTGCATAGAGGTTGCTTACTGCCCAAACAGGTGGGCAGTGTTGTAAGATCCAATAAGAATTTTAAAAAAAATCTTGTCCACCAACATGTTTTTCTGTCACATTTTGTAAGCAACGCATATTAACAACATATTAATGTTTTACCTTAAACTGAAACATGTGGTTCTCATGATATTAACCTCAAGCGTAGGTGTCAATGGGTTATATGCCTGTTTTGGATATCTAACAGAACTCTGGCTTCTGCCCATGTTTGCTACGAAGCCAGAAGATGTGTACTGAACCTGGTCAATGTAACCAGTGTTTCAGGGTAGTAGCAGTGGAACTCCTGAAGGAGCAGAAGACTGAAACAAAAACACATTTGCTTTAAAACTAAATTGTGAACAGAATTGAAGCCTATCAGTAAGAAATTTTGAAGGAAATACCATACCCAGTATTTATTAATGTAGAATCCACACTATTTCATTGTAATCCGCTAACTTTTCAAAATATACAGAGAATGTGAGATGGAGTTGGAACTTAGTATTTTCTGAGAATTGTCCCACACATTTCAGACAGAAATGAAGAGCAAACTGCAATCCCTCTATTCCTGCCTCTCTTTCCAATAAACTTACTGATGAAAATTAGAGGGCCACAACAAGCAACAAAGAGTCTTGACAGAAGAGCCTTTTGGGCCTTTATTTCAAGTCAATTGCTCAGGACATGCTTTGCATATGGATGCATGCTGTGTTTCTGATGTATCCAGATCCAGTTCTTCAATCAAGAGCAATGGAAATCAGGTGTGACACAAACCACACAGCTCAGTTCAGCCCCGATTTTTGCTTTAGAAAATACCCTGATTCAACCCAGACTAATTCTGAGGCTGCCTGATCCAACTTTGATCAAGCCCAAATTAAGATTCACACATCAAAACTTCTAGTCCATGGGAAGTTCATGAACAGGTCAAACTTGGAGGAGAATTGGGTGGAACTTGAAAGCATAAAAGATCTTTTTGAAGATGTGACAAAATAAGAGAAATAGGTGAAGGGACTTCTTTCAAGCTATTTTTAAAAAAGAGGACACTCCTCTCCCCTCCCCCCCCCCCATTTCCCTTTCCCTCTCTCTATGTATTTCTTTGGCCCTGACCTTCCACACTACCAACACAAAATTATATGGCAGTCACTTGTATGCTGCCATAGTAGAAGTTTAAAAAAAGAATAACCGAAAATAAAACAACTGAAAAGTAGAAAAAGCAACATATTTTTTTGAAATTGCTACACCATCACTAAAGTCACAACATCCAGCTAATGTAGAAGGAACACTTAAAACAAAACTAAGCAGAGATTTTAAGTATTTTAATTTCAGTGGAGCCAGTAGGAAATAAGAATGAGATGATTTTTTGTGGGTTTTTTGAACTATGAGGCCATGTTCGTGAAGAGTTTCTTCTCTGAAGTTGCCAGCCACAGCCGCTGGTGAAACATCAGGAAGAAACTCTTCTAAAGCATGACCTCATATCCCAAAAAACCCACAAAAAATATGGATGGCTGCCGTGTGAAGCCTTCAACTTCAAAAAGAATGAGATCCTTCCAGTATACTGAGAAGAATCACAAAATTTGCAGAAATATTCTTTAAAAAAACACACTCTAAGACAAAATGCAAGGACAGTCATGAGAGGCTCCGCATAGAGAGCAAGTGTGAATTTGTGAGAACTGAAAAGAAATGAAACAGAGCACAGGAAAAGAAATTCCTGTCTCAGAAAATGCAATATTTTGTCACTGTTTCTAATATGTGGATTTAATTTATCATAATCATGCTTACATTCCAATACAGCCAAGAGCTTGACCAGTTGTCTTGTGTTGCATCTGGATAAGGTGGCAATCAAATTTGTCACTTTCTCTGAAGATCTGGTTCCACGAGATTGTGTGGTCTTCTCCTAGTTTCAGTTGAAGACCTGTTATATGGGCAACCTGTGAAAAGAAAATAATAATGATCTTAAAAGTACTAAATTACACAAATGTATGATATCCCATCATGGCTATGTTTAAATAGACATGGACCCCATGTTACTTGCCAATGTTTAAACTCTTCTCATTTTGCTTTGTTATAGGATTTGTTTTTTATTCAAAGTAGGTTTGAATTCACTAAGTTCCTTGTCAAAGGTGCAATGGATATTTTTGACAGTTTTCTCCCATGTGGAATGTCTTTGAATTTGCCATTTGGGGTTTTTTTTTCTGGCCAAATCCACATAGGTGTTTTGCACAGAAAACAGCATTCCTGTTCAAAAACCCCATGTTTTCCAATAGAAAATATTTCCGTGCAGAAATATTCCTTTCTGTAGAGGAAATTTTGTTTTCTGTATGGAAAGAGCATTCCTTTTGGCTTTGAATTGTGGAATGAAACCCCTACAGTTCATCATTGTTATCCATATAAAGGGAAGGAGAGACCAAGTGTGCCACACTCCAGTGGCACTAATTGCACTCTTTCAAATTTCACCTCAGCTAAGGAACAACTTTGCTTCATCTCTTAAGCTCGCCAGCAGTGAGAGTTCTATGAGCAAATTCCTCAAGAACATGGAAGCATGCAACCAAAGAAAAAAAACACACAAACAATCACTTATCATGCTATACATAACAGTACCCATGTAGCATGATAGTGGGGAAATGTGTCCAAATCTACTTAGGGCACAGCCAAAACTTTCTGCTGGTAACTCGGAAAGCCTATACATAAAGGGAGGGGGTTCACAAAGGAAAAAGGCTGAAGCCAAGGCCATGCTGTCTAATATAGGCTATCCCAGTCGTACAGTGTGTGGCACAAACACAGGTTACACACCCAATGCCCTCTGTCAAATGGTCAGGGGAGGGCAAAAACCACTCCCATCTGGGAGAGTGCACTTATACAAATATTGTAGTAGGCATGAGAACCAACAAGAGGATGTCATTTAAGGCAGCAAGAGGTTCTCAGCATTTTTAATATCA
Organism: Sceloporus undulatus; assembly: GCF_019175285.1. Classification (NCBI taxonomy): domain Eukaryota; kingdom Metazoa; phylum Chordata; class Lepidosauria; order Squamata; family Phrynosomatidae; genus Sceloporus; species Sceloporus undulatus. The sequence continues at coordinate 250,746,868 of NC_056524.1, forward strand.
TAAGTAGGACAGAAAGTTGGTTATATATGAGTACAAAATGTTGACTGAGAAGCTACCTTGTGACCACTAACCTTATGGACCTATATCCCTAGCAGGACAGAGGATAACATGAGTTCTTTTGATAAGTATTTTCCACTCCACAGATTTCTTTATAGCCAGCAAGGAAGAACTTGAGGTAAAAAGAATTAATGTGGGAGAAATCAAAACTGATAGTTCCATTTACCGGAACTGGGGCTCATTCATACGTGGCTCTCTGTATCCATGAATCTGCATTCATGGACCAAACCCTCCACAGCTTGAAATATATATATTATATATAAGTCCGTGTTTTATATAAGGGACACCATATTATTATGCCATGTTATTAATGGGACTTGAATTTCCATGGATTTTGGTCTGCATAAGGGGTCCTGGAACCAAACTCCAGCTGATGATACAGGAACCCATTGCACTTAGAATGTTAGACTATTATTCTACTTTAACTGGCATTGTTCAATCCTTATTATCCTGGGACATGCTGTTTGGTGAGACATTGGATTACTCTGTATGGAATTCTAAATGCACCTTCCTAAACTGCCAATCCCGGATTCCATAGCATGGAATCACCACGTAAATATAGAACAAAAAAATGTAATACTTAGATTAACAAGAATGTACAGCATGGCCTCCACCATGTTGGGAATATCTATACTTAGTGAATCTGGCTGATTCAAATGGGTGAGATTTTCATTTCAATTTGTTTTGATAGGAAAGTAAAGAATATTCACAAATCTCATCCACAATGAGAAAGGGCAACCAGATAGGAGAAAATGTCAGTACACAAAAGGGGGGAATTAAACTAGTAGTGGAAGCCATATATATTTTGATAAATGATTTCCTAATTGCCTCCTCCCTGGAGCAATACCAATAGAACTTATTCTATGACCAGACATATATGACTTCATTATAAATAGGACATGACATATCTATTTTAAATTTTTTTTTCTGGAAATGTAGGAAAATATAGCACCATTTCCACCTTTCTGCCGCATTATAACTGATATTGACAGGAGATGTCTGAGCCACTTGTTTGATGAGTGACTTTTACTTCTGTAGGTTCAAGGGGCATCCAAGGATTTTGACTTCCTCAATTCTAATTATTTGGGTCTTGGTAACCATTGTGTGTCACAGTCATAGTTAAGATATCTGGAAACACGACATAGAATACAGCAATATTGTTTATGGGATTGGTTTAGTAAACAATCAAGCAATGACTAATGTGGTCTTTTTTATATTATTATTATTATTATATTATTATTATTATATTATATTATTATTAGATCTCAGCACAAAACACCCTTAAGATGATCAAGTTTATTAATTATGAATACAATATACTACTATATATTGTAGCATCCAGGCACAACCCCATATGACTTGGTCCCACCATCTGGGAGAGACAGACTCTCCATCTTCCAAATGGAATCACTGTGGGCTCTGAGGGGGGAAAGAGAAGCCAGCATCTGCCTCTTCATCACAAGCATATTTAAAACACAGAACCCTCCACAGATAGGTTCTGCATATGTATATTAGCCAGACCCAGAAGTCTCATTTCTTGGTTTCATTGACTTTGAGTGGAATGGTGTCTGCACTGGCCAGAATATTCCAGGAGCATCCCAGAATATCCTGAGATACTCTGCCCTGACCTCCCTCCATTAGGTGGGGACCTCTATTCTGACTTCAGCCAGCTGTATGCACACTCATCCCACTGGGCTGTTCACCACCATGAGACACACTCACTTATGAGGTCAGAGTGAGGTGCCCAGGCTTGATCACATGGATCACATAGCTGGGCATCTCATTCTGACCTCAGAACAAGCAACTGTCACCAGTGGTAGGAGGCAGCAGAGTAGGACACATTCTAAACAGCTGCCTGACATTGAAACAGAAGGCCATGGATCTTCTGGGAAGGTATTGGACAATTACTCTGAGACAGAAAAAGGGAAAAGAAAGGAAAGGCTCACAAAGGGAATCAGAAGCAACATTCTCCCTTCCATGCTGCTTACCTAGTGAGAAACAGCTTTCTACTAAGTGCTGTTAACTGTTGGTCCTAGTCTAAGAAAAAGCCAAGCACACATCTTTCACAGAATTCAAAGTTCTGTGCTCTGCGCAGTGCGACCACTATCCTATTACAATCCAAGCCAAGAGATTAGTGTACAATCTATAAATAATTAGGACAAGTCTACACTGGCCAGAATACTCTGAGCTGCTCCCAGAGTTTTCTGGCTGTAAAGCTGCCCCAAATTCTCTCCATTACCTTGGCATTCCACAGCAACACCAGGCAGCTGTCTACACACATGTGTGTGCCATCTTGTGCCACCCCCACTGAACTGAGTCACTCCCTCTGAGATAAACAATGAGGCACCCAGTGTTCCCTCCAGAAGAAAATAGGCCACTGGCAGGCTTCCCTTTTGGGTTGGTCTGTCCCGAGCCTAAAATAACTATTAGTTACTTTTGAGAAATAGGAAGGTAAAAACTGCTTTTAAAATTGTAGTTATAACAGTATCTGCATGGACCCTTGGAAAACATAAAAAAAACTAATTATTTCCAAGCTCTGAACTGTCCACTATTACATTTGCTCAGTTATTTTGAACTTTTATTTATTTATTTTATTTACGGTATTTATACCCCGCCCTTCATCCCTAAAGACTTTTAGTCTGATCTTTCTGTAAAACATATTTAGAACATGCATATTTACTTTAGAAAGTTACAAACTAATTGCATGAGATAACCTTAAATAACTTTCCACTTCAGAATGATGGATTGATTGCAAGCTATACCACAGCAATTGTTATGGATGCTACAGCAACTGTTGGGAGTGTAGGACCTGGAGGTAGGGGAGGGAGATGCAGAGCCATGATAGAGACCTTTAAAAAGAACAGGAAGGGGGGAACATTTGACTAAGCAGCTGAAAGAATAGTTGAGTTCAGAAATGTGGGGAAGGAGTACAAAATAGATTGGAAAAAATAAATTGTAATTAGTTAAAGAAGTTGAAGAATGAGACTTCATTCCTGGAAAGGGATATACAAAAGGAGGAGTGAGAAGATGGAAGATGGTAGAAGAAAGATGCAGAGCATTGGCTTTGTATTCTGCTTGGATCAATGATAGCTTAGGAGAGTCTATCAGTGTTGATAAAGGACTGAAAATGTTAAAGTGGCTAATAAAGTAAACTAGACTTGCCAAAGAATGAAGATGAAACTGGGTATCCTTATTCTTTTTGTTCCATTCTTAAATAGAATTGGAATTTTTCTAAGGCAGTTCTGGGAGATTTAGGGGGCAAACAGACCAGCAAAATGCAGTGTCTTACCAGTGGCTTGAGGGTGTGGTGTATGCGTGATGCACACCCTCAAGATGCCAGGAACATGCCATGAAGCTGCTCCTCTGCCCACATGGTGGCAGTTTTTTGGCACTCCAGCAGTGTGGCATTTAGATGCCACACACTGCTGAAGCTTCAAAAAACTGCCGTAGTGGCGGCAAAGCCACCTTTTCCCTGCGCAAAAAGGAGCAGTTTTCTGTGTGGCATATGCATGACACACATCCGCAAAATGCTGGGAACTCACCATGAAGCCACACCGCTGCTCATATGGTGACAGTTTTTTGGCACTCTGGCTCTTCAGCAGCTTCAGTCTGGTGTTTTGGGCCCACCTGTTTTGGCCCTTACTTAGAAATATTAACTATCCCTCATACAACAGGACAGTTGGGAAAGATAGGTGGTCAGCATTTCTATCCTATATGTACCAAACTGCATTTAAAAATAATGGTTTCCCCTTCATAATAAAAGTCTGGTGAATGGCAAATATTATCTAAACACTTTAAAAAAATCACCATCTTTTTATTAAAGACAACATAGCTGCCAGGGCAACAATCCTGCAATACAAAATTGTAACTGCAGTTTTGAAAAGACAAGGCATAATATAAATGGACCAACTAGCACAACATTGGACAATGTAAATAAAAAAAGGATTATAGAACATTCCAGTATCAATCACCAAGGACAACTAACACAAACCAAAGAATAAAATCATGGCAGGCTCACAAAACACCACCAAATCCAAATCCAAACAATGCAGAATCTACAAAGTCTATCATTATGATTATTTGTGATATAAATCTATACAAATGAAGCTGCAGGTCTATTCCTAAGAGAGCTCCTAAACATGAATACACAATAAGACAATAGGAAATCTCTTCATGGCTGCTGTTTTTCCAAGCTTTTGTTGTACTTTTTGGTTTATTAGGCGAATAGCTTAATCCAAAGGGTGTCAGCTATTAATAATCAATCATTACATTGTTACTGTTAGTACCAGAATTTTCATCCTCCTTAATTTTGGCTTGTTTATCACAAACTTTGTCCCCTATCACTTGCTGTCCCATATATATTCATTCAGAAGCAACACATTGTAAAATGCAAAAGACAGGAACATACTTGATGAGAAGATAATAAGAGTTGCAATGAATCTTAAAAAATATTCAGATTTCCCCCCACATTTCCAATTCCATTGTTTAAATTATAAACTGAGTATCATACACAATTGGCAAGCTGTGGTTTTAATTTGCAAGGTCTAAAAATGTAAATTCAGTCTTTATTTCAACCATGTAACCAAGGCCTTGTGGTTCACTCTTGCTATCCTTCCTCTCTCCTTCCAATCAAGATTGGTATTTAGTTCACCTCTACCAATATCCTGAAGCAAATCACACCACAAAATTCCTGAATCTTTGAGTTTAATTCATCTCCACTAGGCCTTAGAAGCAGAGGAAACTCAGAGGAAGAGAGGTATTTTTGTAGGGGGAGTCTCCTTTGAAAAACAATATGGTCTCCTGCTATAACCACCATTATTATAGGCAGAGAAGCTGCTGTCGAAGCTCAAGAGAACCTGACTGGTCATCTTGTCCTCTCTTGGCTTCCTTGCTCAAAGTTTTGCAAAACTTGGCTAGCATTGGTGCCTAGTGGGAGGAAGCAGTCAGTGAAGATCAGTTCTGAGCTTCTTCAGTATTTGCACACTCAAGGGTTACTACTGGATTTCATCTTTGTAGTTTTTCCTGTCTTCTTCTACATTTCTGTGATTGTTTCCACTTTCCTCTGCCTACCCTAACTGATTCAAGCCAGAATAAAATTTCCTTTCTTGATTTGAGGTGTGTAGAGGTTTTGTACCAAGAAGGCCTCACTCCAGATCCCAGTCAGACAGGGATGTGAAGAAGATACATCATAAGACCCCTTCTCCTAGGATCTTAAAATTTGGGCAGGCTTATCTGATGCCACCAAGTACACCCTTGCCATGGGCCATAAGGACAGGAACAGGGCACCTGGCTTCACTCATAGATCCAGGGCCCCCACCCAATGTCATAGGCTATGACAGGGGCCTTCAGAACAAATGCAACAGTGGCAGCAGTAAGGGGATTTGCATCTATGTGGTCTGCCAGCTGTCTTGGTGAGGTTTCCAGGAAACTCCACTGCAAACAGCAGTCTTTATAAAATGTGTTAAGGACCTTTGGGGGCACAGTTGGACCAGAACCCCCAGATTGGCATCTAGACTGGCCAGTTTCATTACAGGGCTATTGGCCTGTGCCATCTGAACAGGACAATGCCAGGCCAGTGGGAACACATGCCCACCCCCCCTCATCTTTCAGGTAGTCTAAACTTAGTCACAGAAGTCATATCCAGCACTTTGAACTGTGGCTAGAAGTGAACTAATGCCAGTAAAGTTATTTCAACAAGGGAGTTCAAAGTTCCCTGTAATAACTTATCCTACCCATTTCTTTTTCTCATTCTTCCTTTACTCCTGCCTGAATTCATCTTCTTTCTCATTAAATGATCCTTCTCTTTCCTGTCCCTCTTCGCCCCTTCTCAAAATCTGGATAATCACTTTCCCTTCTTTTCTTTTCTTTTCTTTTCTTTTCTTTTCCTTTCCTTTCCCTTCCCTCTCCTCCTCCTTCTCCCCTCTACTTTGAAAAACACCTCCCAGTTGAATTCATCATCATCATGTATAATACTGTACTGTTACTTCCTGTTAGGATGTTGTGAGTCCTGTTATGATTCTATGATTCTATGACTATAAATGGAAATTCTCATGACCTGTTAGTGGTCAAATATTCCCTAATACTAAATATGATCCCATTCTTACTCTGCCAAATAATATTACTGCATGTCAGCTATTGCCCATTGCTCAATAACACACCACACCAAGCAATGCATTTGAAAATGCTATGTTATGTCAGCTATCAAACAATGGTGATAGTAAAATCACTATCAACTATCTGATACTAAATTTCGAATATATAATATTTAGCAATATACAGAATTTTCAAACTCTCAGATAATTTCTGGGTGTTTAACATCAGTATACACAGCAGTCTCATTTTGGAGAACAATGTTCCTTAATCATTATTGCTAATGAAAACATACTTACATTGGCAACACTAAACTGATATAAGAGGTAGGATTGACTTTCCACTGTACCTGAAATATAAAGGAAAATAAAATTTTAAAACAAGTGTCACAAAATAAACATTGGTGGGATATAAACCGCCATTTAGTATGTATTCTATACGTACTAGGGTTAGGAAGGGGCGGTGCTTCCACACACCCCTAACCCTAGTACGTATAGAATACGTACAACATGGCAGCGCCCCTTCCACATGGGGGGCCGCCATGTTTACGTACTGGACGCATAGCATCCAGACGTGTCGCAGCGCCTATGACGTTGCGAATGCGCCAGCAGCGCCTCGGGACGTCATAAAGGCGCCTCAAAAAGAAGCTCCAAAATGGAACTTCTTTTTTGCTCCGTGTGGGAGCCGCGCGGTTTGGCTGCTGCGGCTCCCTCACGGAGCAAATGGCGCCGGCGGGAGACCGCCGCAAAGCGGCAGTCTATATCCCGCCATTGAGTAAATGAAGTTGATTACCACACTAGCTATGTGCCTCTGCTAAAAGGTTTTTGTACATGCACAAACTCCATGATCACCTCAGTGACCAATGAAATGCAAACCAGAGAATCATCTAATATGGGATAACAATTGATGTAAAAATAAAGGCATTTTTTCTGGTCCTTGAAAAGGAAGACTATCTCAACAGAATGAGACACGCAGTTAAAAATGCAAGAATTTTTCATCATCTCAAAGCAAAAAAGAACAGGGATTTCTCTTACCTATTTTTTAGTTTCATATTTATTTATTTATTTATTTTGGTGAACATGTGGAGGGAGGTTGTGCAAGACAAAATGCTGTTATCCCAAACCAATATAAGATTATTCTTTTTTTCCAAAAAAGGAGATCTTTATGAAATTTTCACCAAAAGAGATCCAAAAAGTTAACAACAGCAATAGAAAACAATATAAACAACAATAGAAAAATGCTCTGAAGGTTTTTGAAGCTCACACAGTGGATGAAACAGGTTATAAATCTTTAACTTTTATGCATGAAAACAAAATAAATAAATTTGTATCCTTAAAATGGAGAGCTATCGTGGGATCAGATGCTGGAATTAATGTTTGAAAGGTAATTACTTGTAATGTGGCTTTTTGAAGTTATGTAATGAATGATAACCGGTGAACTCCTTTCTCTTCAAAGTATAATGAATAATATCTACATTGAAAATGTTATTTTGGGAAACATTCCTGTCCAATTCAGGCTATTTAAAAACAATTAATGGATGTTTATTAGCATAAATAAGCATCAACCTGTTTGCAATGCAGTATTAAAATAATACACAACACTATTTTAAAGCAGATATTCAATTCTATTGGGGAAAAACAGTAATTTCTGCTTTTTTTCCCCAACTGCATGACCAGTTAAAAAAAGACAGTTTTATTCTCTGCATTTTTGTTTCTAATGCTGCTATTAAAGGCACAAAAGACCCATCAAGAAAAAAGGTAAAATCTTTATCTATGAGAACAGTAGGGCCACTGAAGTAAAAGCTTCAGGCAGGTAGGATTGAAGCGTGGATAGAAAACTTTAAAATGATGGTACAGACAAGTATATTTGCTTTGTATTCCATAAATTCAGGTTCACTAGGTTTACTGCCATTTGCCTTCACCACTATATTTCTGCTTATAACAGCGGATTAACACTGGATTGCTGTGGAGTAATTAACAGATGATAATGTATATTTGTGCCTCACTTGCTGATCTCCACACACTACTTTTGAATGCAAAAGAGGAGGGCAGGACAATTTATTTTTGCTGATAAATTTGCAACCCCAAGCCCTACAGCAACAAAAATGCAGTGCCTGCTCCGAGAAAGAGTAGAAATAAAGAGAAAGTGTGTACTGAATAATTTAGAATTTACTCTGACATTCTAATATTGTGAGTTTACACACAGGATTCACTACACTTGTGACATTTCACTCCCACGCTCTTACTTTCAATCTTCAAAACTTCAAAACACCATGGAGTTTTAGAGATAGAAAGCTTAATAAATGGTATGTCTGTCAAAGGCGTACACAGTTTGGAGTAGCAGTGCCATTTCAGCCTCAAAGAATTAGGATTACAAAGCAGATGGTACCTTTTCCTATAGTAACAGCTGTTAAGAAAAGTGTGTGTGAGAGAGTGTGTGTGTGTGTCTTCAATCATGAGTGGCAAAAGAAATTCACGCAGTGTGAATTAGAGCATGATCTTGTGCCTTTCAGGTACTGAGCATCCACGTATTTAAAAGTCTTTCTCATTCATTTCAATGGAATGATGAAACAAATAAAGATTATTTCTGACCAAATTTGTTCCTCATTTTATTTTAAAAAAGAGCACAGGTTGTACTATTATTAAAGCACAATATTAATATTATTGAATCACAAAAAGTACCTATCAAAAGCAATATATAATGCAGCATTTATCAGCCAACTTTTTATTTCTTAAAGAAACTCAGTTTTCTTTTAGATGGCAGTGACTATACAGAGAGCCTGAAAGGTTGTTTATTTGAAAAAAGATAAATATATATTGAATGTCAAAGGTGTGTGTATCTCTCTCTCTCTCTCTCTCTATATATATATATATATATATATATATATAATTGTTAGACGAGACCCGTTGAATCAATTGGATTTTCATAAATGTTGAGTGACCATCTATTAATTCAGTGAATCTACTTGGGTAAAGGATAGTTGCTAGATGTAGGGTGAGATGCAAGTTTGGAGGGAAAATTTTTGAAATTAAAGTCCACCCTCATCTTATGCAGGGATCTGTTCTGGACACACACACACACACACACACCCCGCATAAGGCAAATCACGCATATGATCAAACCCCAGTGCACCCCCATGGGCTCGCAGTCCACATGACATCAACTTCATGTATTATTTATTTATTTATTTATTTACAGTATTTATACCCCGCTCTTCAACCCTAAAGGGTCTCAGAATGACTTACAATTATTATTATTTTTAATTACACAGTTCCCTGACCTCAGGCTTAAAATCTATGGCGAGCCCCTGTACAGTGTGGACATGCTGTACATCATTATGATTAACAACAAATGCATTTTGATAAGTTTCCGTTCAAGCAGTGAATGTCTCACTTACTGGGGTTCTTTCTATCTCCCAACAAGACACTGAAGAAAGTTAAGAGGAAGTGAAAAATCCATGACTCAGTCAGGAAGTTGGTATAATGACAATATAAATTCAGAAATAGTTCTGCATGCACACAATGCTGGCATTGATCTAAATGTTTAAAATACATTCATATTCAGATTTGGCTCAGTAATCTTCAGTTTAAAACTCACCATCAGCACCATATCTCTTATTTTATATACATCATTCCCATGCGTATCTTGTAGACTGAGTGAGGAGTATACCTCTTTTGCAATAGTGAAGTAGAGGAGCCCAGTACTTAGTCTGAAAACTGACATTAACCATTTCTTTTAGTATAAAACCTATGGCATTACCTCTGGTTACTCCATCATCCCAGAATAAGTCTCCTGTTGCTCTCTGATTCTCATCTAAGGCAATTATAAGCCCCATAGGCTTTAAACGGCTGAAAAGAAAACATTTTTTTAAGATAATCTTTATTATACATTTCACAATAATACAAATAGTACAAATACCATTATCAATGAAAAATAAAAAACCTCGGTTGTGAGGCTTCAGAATCTTGACCGTTGTGTAGTTCTTTCCGACTTCCTTAATTGTCAAAATTGGCAAAAGAAATACTATTTTAAGATCTAAGCTAACACGAATGTCTAGTGTCTTATTATGTATTAACATAAAACATTAAAACTTTTTTTTAGGATTCATGTTGAAGCATTAGGATTTGGTAAGTTGTGATTATTTGGTAAATTCTGACAATAAATTAATAATGAAGATTGTCATGATTACAATATAGACATCATAAAGGAAAAATTCTCATTACCAGAGAAATTCATACTGTTCATCCTCAGGCTAAAATCTACTTTTTATGAATGTGACATATGAAATAGATGTCCCCTAAACTAAACAGGGTCAGCCCTGGTTAGTACTTGGATGGCAGACCTCTAAGGGGTATGTGATGTAGGCTATATTTCAGGGAAGGCAATGATAACCTCTGAATATTCTTTGCCTAATAAAATCCTATGAACTTTATGAGATCACCATAAAACTATAGGCAACATGAAGGTGCACAAATGCAATTGTTGTAATGATGAAAACCTAATCAGGTTTGTATTTCCTTCCCAGAAATACCATAATCTGATGAAGGGGCTCATGATTACATAGGTGAAAGCACATGAACTCATGCAAGAATCATTTGACTCCTACACTGCGCATCATATAAATTTATTTGGCCTGTATCAAACCTTCCTCATAGGAGGCCAGTTTAAAGTGTGCACTTTAAATTATTCTAGAAAAAACAACCTTCTAAAAAGCTAGTACAGAATTGTTCTAGCATTTTGAATTAGAGCTGGTGATGTTCTGTCAGCCAAGACAGAGAGTTCAAAACATGTGTAATACTCGTACTCCTCCTATGATTAGTAAAAGACAGGATCACTTTTCACATGACAGTTCTCATAATCAGGGCCACAATAGTTCCTAATAACATCGCTGACAGATATTTCTAAATAAACAGCATTTGAGATATGCAGTGGGAAATTAATCAGCTGGCCTTACTAGCACAATGCTGATGCAAATTCTAATTATTTTAAGCATCTACAAGGATTAAAAGGTACTGGCATAAGACAGGTTTCAAACCTACTGTTCAGAAAGTACCTGAAAACAGTTGTGTTGGCTGGTTGTTGAGTGGGAAAGATGTAACCCCCTCTGAGATGAAGTCCTAGTTTGTCTGCTGGCAGATACATCTGACATTGTTGTTTCCTCCAAATTGCCTTTATGCCCTAATTCATGAAAGTGAAAAGATCACAATACATATTTACCATGTTCATACACTCAAGTTTCCAGCTGAATTCCTTCAGATAAGAGTTGCATGCTTCTCATCTTTTTAGAAATCAAATGACTACAACTATGGCAAACATTTCTCATTTCAGCAGATTGATGCCATAAAATGTCAGACTATATTAGGTTGATCTGTTATGAATTGATCTGTCTAGAAAGAAAACCCATCCTCCTTAGAAGGCTCAAATACGTTGTCTTATATCAAATGTTGCAATTTCATTGCTGTAAAAATCTATGTATGCAAACAGTTATTGGATATGTAATCCTATGCGTACTTAGGATATTGGATATATAATTCTATGCAGGCATTCAGTTTTGTGCTGACAGTCACAAAAAGATCACTCTCCTTCCTCCCTGCAGACTTTCCCATCTCCTGAAAACTGGCTCCAGTGTCGTGCAGAAGGAGGTGTAATGGGGAGGGGGACCGAATTCTCAATTCTACTAGATTCTGCCATTGTACCAATGGAAGTGCATGGATAGGAGTAAACCCTGTAGAAAGACAACAGGTCTTACCACTCAATTGATGTGCAGAGAGTTGCAATGCACCTTGCTTTTTAGTAGGAAGGTTTTAAAATGAGAGAAGACCAAGCTATTATAAATTTTTAGTGCCACATTTTGGTATCTCTAGAAGGTCATGTTTAATTTGACCTAGTACACAATGACATTATGTGCAACATTTTATTGTTGTTGTTATAGCTATATACTTACTGTCTCATATTCATACCACACAGCATCAGGCATATATGCAGTCACTGTATCTGCACCCTGTAATTTAAATAAGCAGGGATTTTATTTGTCAATGTATGTAGAAAAGAAAAGTAAATCAAGTAAATTAAATTATAAGAACTGCTCCCATGACTGAAATTTTGGAACAATAGAAGAATAAAATGGAATTTATTTGAATATTTGCTGAAAGGGGAGTGGAATCCATCACAAAGTTCTCTTGTACAACCATCACTGAAATAATGCAAAAATCATGAAAATGATGCAAAAACACAAAACAGTTCCCATTCATTCCACTGTGTTTGGCACTGAAGTTGAAAATAATATTTGTTATTATTCATTACCACAATAATAAAGTGGATTTTCCACAGTCCATTGAGAAGGTCTATTGAGGAAAGTAACAGAACATCTAGAAGTTTTTACAATTTTCTCATGGAATATGAACATCCCAAAGTGTTCAGGAGAAATTACTCCATGGGGGAAAAAAAGCCATGGTATTGGTGCATTGCCCTACACACACACACACACACACACACACACACAGACGCAAACACGCACACACACTGATGTTCATAAAATGGGTTTTGTCCCACAGAATAATTACTCTTCACCATTTTGGGTCATTCAAATTCAGATTTGGGGATATTCAAATAAAGAGTGAATACTCTGGTGGAATATTCATTTTCTGCTGCAGTCGGGAGAAAATTACCATAAGTATTATTTTTTGCATGGAAAGATGAAACAACTGAGTAGTTAAAACACCTCTAGCTAGCACAAACAAAACAAGACCTTGTTTTATTTAAGAAGTTTCCTACAACTAATAATTTCAATCTGCCTTGATGTCTGGGAGGTTCCTTGAATCCCAAGTGAGATATAAAATCATCACCATTATTTTTCTCCTCCTCCTCCTCCTCCTCCTCCTCCTCCTCCTCCTCCTCCAATTACTTTTGTTATTACATTGATATTATTAAGCTTGTTCTTCTTTTTAAAAAGGTTTTTAGAGAGCCAGTGTGGCAATGAAACCCACCGGGTGACCTTGGACAACTCATATGCTCTCAGACCCAAAGAAAGGCAGTGGAAAACCTTCTCTGAACAAAACTTGCCATGAAAACTCTGTGACCGGTTGCCTCAGGGTCATCATAAATCAGAAAATATTTGAATGCAAACAACAACAAAGCCACCTCAAGGACATCTAGTTGAAAGGAAGGGAAGGGAAGAAGGAGGGAGACAATTTGTTCTATCTTTCACCCTAACAAGACCTTTAAAGTGTCATATCAGAGCTGCTGGGGTTAGGGGAAGGAGCAAGAAGCATGATGAGCATTGCAAAGTTAAATAAAGTGGGACCATAATTAGAAATGGGGATTTTTCTATATACATTGGTCCAATTTTTAATCAAGCAGATTGATTAGTTCTTCATAAAATTTCTGTTAAAGAGAATATCTTCAGATATTGTTATGCTCAGAACAACTGAATATATGTTACCCTGAATATATGAAATCTCTTCTCATGTAATACCAAAGTACACTGTGACCTAGTGTGACTCATTTTCTACACTGGTTTTTTTCCCCTGTCTTATACAATTCTCCTAAGCAGTATTTCCTGCAGTATTAGATTGTACCAGGCTTCCAATTATTTTTCTTTTGCTTTTTTTAGAGAAAGAACAAGAACAGAAATTTATCTTGTTTGGAGAGTAAGATGCTGCTGCTGCTTCTCTAGAGCCCTTTCACATTTTGCAATGATACTACTATGATTCCACTTTAGCTGCCATGGAATAACGGAGTTTGCTGGTTAGAGAGGGATATATAGAATTCTCAGCTTCACCAAATTACAAACATAAGGATTCTGTAGCATGCAGCCATGGCAGTTAAAGTCAAAAAATAGCATAATAGATGTGTGGTGTGCAAAGGCCCTTGGTCTTAGGCTGTCAGGTTAACCAGAGGGACTAGTCAGCTAAAGTCCACCACCCTGAAAGGTTTAAATTGAATTGAGGGGTAGTTGCATCTTAAAGATTCTTTAGAGCTCCACACAGTTACTCTCTGGACTATGTCTCTAAATGCCCCCTGTCTGGGGGAATTTTAGAAATTATCCAAAAAGTAACTTTTGAAAGAGCAATCCTATGTATAAGATGCAGATTCTCTTCTTTAGTAACGGCAAATGAAAATAAATTATAGTATCAAATAATTTCTTTCCTCACATTCCTTTATAGTGCATTTATGTGAAGTGGACTGTGGCATTGGATTGTGAGAGTTGGTGTTTTTTTTTTTTAATATGACTTTAAACATCAAATAATTCATGCTGATCATTTATGTGTGTCTTTAGAGGCAAGCCTGCAGAACATCAAAAAGGATTACGAGGTGCTTGGTAGGAAGCTGAAAGGAATGGATGTACAGGTTGTCATCTCGTCTCTTCTGCCAGTTGAAGGGCATGGTCCAGGAAGGGAGAGGAAAATAGCAGATGTGAACAACTGGCTTCGCAGATGGTGTCGCCAAGAACGATTTGGATTCTTTGATCATGGGCTGCGGTTCCATGAGGAGGGGCTTCTTGCAACGGACGGGTTGTATCTCACGCCAGTTGGAAGAAATGTTTTTGCCAACAGTCTCAAGAACTTGATCAGGAGGGCTTTAAACTGAGTTCCGTGGGGAAGGGAGACAATATAAAGGAAGGCAAAAGGGTTGGAGAAAATAGTCAAACAGACATAGAGGAAACAAGAAAAAAAGTGCAAGGACCCAACAGTGGGAGGCAAAAAAACTTGCACACGCACCAAGTAAATGGGACCCGTGGTCTGTGATGTCTCTACACTAATGCACAGAGCATGGGAAATAAGCAAGATGAACTTGAACTCCTAGTACAACAAAGCAAATATAATATAATAGGCATCACTGAAACCTGGTGGGATGAGTCTCATGACTGGAATGTGGAAATAGAGGGGTATAAGTTTGAAATGGAACATGTATAAGAAATGGAAAAAGGAGGAAATCACAAAAAAGGAATTCAAAGAAATAGCAGGCATGTGTAGGGGTAAAGTCAGAAAAGCTAAAGCGCAGAATGAACTCAGGCTTGCTAGAGAGGTTAAGAACAATAAAAAGGGCTTTTTTGGATATGTCCGCAGCAAAAGGAAGAAGAAGGAAATGGTAGGGCCACTGAGGGGAAAAGATGGCAAAATCAGGGGACAGAGAAAAGGCAGAATTACTCAACACCTTCTTTGCCTCAGTCTTCTCAGAAAAGGAAAAGGGTGCTCAACCTGAGGATAATGGAGCAGAGGACAGAATAGGGGAATTTCAGCACAGAATAAGTAAGGAGATAGTAGAGGAATACCTTGTTAGTCTAAACGAATTTAAGGCGGGATACAGACGGGCAGGGGAAGACGTCTTGGAGGTGTATTCTGCTGAATACGGAGCCTCCAGACCGCTCGCCCCGGGGGCGTGGCTCAGGTGTATGGGGCTTCCACACGGGGGGCAGTGAAGACGCCTCACCTGGGGCCGTTTCTGACCTGCAGTTTCCATACCGCCGTCTTGGAGGACGCCGCAAAGAGAGAGGCAGCTTCCTCACGGGCAACCAAAAACGGGGCTTTTTTTTCTTTTTTTTCTTTTGCCATCCCCCATCACCTCCCTTGTACATATGTAAATATTTAAAGTTTTAGCGTTTTTTTATTGTTAGGTGAAAATGGCGCAGGAATGTGTGTAGGTGTGCACTTTAAATTCCAGACTTTCCATGATTCTAGCAGCGCATGCATACATGCAGCTCTAGGGTTAGGGTTAGGGTTAGGGTTACGAGTCTTAAAATGTGCTGCAACTGTGCTGCAGCTTCCACACCTGCATGGCAGCTGACGCTGCAATTAAAGCCTGACTGCAAACTGCGCATGTTCCAGGACCCCGACTCATTATGCGATGCAGAAGACACAGAGCTTTTAAATGGGCAACTTAAATTAGCAGCGTAGCAATTCTGGTGTACTGGTGCAGCAGCTTACAGACGGAGATGCGCAGCTGCGCACTATATAGAAAAGAAGCGGGGAAAAGCAGCACCTTTTTAATGCCGCTTCTTCCCGCTTGGGGCGTGCGGGCGGCGTGTTCATGGCAGCATTCAGGTAAGGGCCATCTGAAGGCTATACCTTCATGACGTCATGAACACACCCCTTTTTGTCCGTCTGTATCCTGCCTAAGTCTCCAGGACCAGATGAACTACATCCAAGGGTACTAAAAGAATTGGCAAATGTAATATAGGAGCCATTGACAATCATATTTGAAAACTCCTGGAGAACAGGAGAAATCCCAGCAGACTGGAGGAGGGCAAACGTTGTCCCCATCTTCAAAAAGGGGAAAAAGAGGATCCCAACAATTATCGTCCAGTTAGTCTGACATCAATCCCAGGAAAGTTTCTGGAGCAGATCATTAAACAGAGAATCTGTGAACATCTAGAAGGCAATGCCATAATCACAAAAACTCAACATGGGTTTCAGCGAAACAAGTCATGCCAGACAAATCTGATCTCTTTCTTTGATAAAATTACCAGCTTGGTAGATGAAGGGAATGCTGTGGCTATAGTATATCTTGATTTCACTAAGGCCTTTGACAAGGTTTCCCATGACATACTTGCAAACAAGCTTGTAAAATGTTGGCTAGACAAAGTAACTGTTAAATGGATCTGTAATTGGTTGACCGGCCGAACCCAAAGGGTGCTCAACAATGGCTCTTTTTCAGCCTGGAGAGAAGTGACCAGTGGGGTCCCACAGGGTACTGCACTTAGGGCAGAAAAATGAAATGCACAGATATAGGATGGGGGACACCTGGCTGAATGAAACTACTTGTGAAAGGGATCTGGGAGTCCAAGTAGACCACAAGTTGAACATGAGTCAACAGTGCGATGCGGCAGCTAACAAGGCCAATGCAATTTTAGGCTGCATCAATAAAAGTATAGTGTCTAGATCAAGAGAAGTAATAGTGCCACTCTATTCTGCTCTGGCCAGGCCCCACCTGGAATATTGTGTCCAGTTCTGGGCACCACAATTCAAAAAGGACATTGAGAAACTGGAGCGTGTCCAGAGGAGGGCGCCTAAAATGGTGAAAGGTCTGGAAACCTTGCCCTATGGGGAACGACTCAGGGAGCTGGGGATGTTTAGCCTGGAGAAGAGAAGGTTAAGAGGTGATATGATAGCCCTGTTTAAATATTTGAAAGGATGTCATATTGAGGAGGGAGCAAGCTTGTTTTCTGCTGCTCCAGAGAACAGGACCCGGAACAATGGATGCAAGCTACAGGAAAAGAGATTCCACCTCAACATTAGGAAGAACTTCCTGACAGTAAGGGCTGTTTGACAGTGGAACACACTCTCTCGGAGTGTAGTGGCATCTCCTTCCTTGGAGGTCTTTAAGCAGAGGCTAGATGGCCATCTGCTGGGGATGCTTTGATTTGGATTTCCTGCATGGCAGGGGGTTGGACTGGACTGGATGGCCCTATGATTCTATGATAAGTTGTCATGTATAAAGTTCAGATTTGGATAAAAATGAAGTTTATGAAGCAGGGATGTTGAGCAACCAGTACCACCATCCTTCCCTTTGCATAAGCAACAGAGTAATCCAGAGATTCTTCAATTAACAAATTGCTCATTATATCTGAATTGGATAATTTTGGCTAATGGCTTCTAAAAAAGCCAGAATATTAATGTGGTGTTCTTCAGAAGCCATGCAGAAAGTACTGTGCATATGATCCAAATAGCTTTCCAGACCCACTTTCATACAATAGAGTGTTTTATAAATACTGGATGCATGTATCATATACCTTAAAATCAACTAATGAAACAGATTGAAAGTTACTAAAATTAGATATACCTCATCCAAGACTGGAGTAATAAGCAGTCCAGGTCCCCACATGAACTGTCTGTCAATAGCCCAGGTGGCTTCCTCTGAGTAGAACCTGAATGAACAAGACAACATTCATTTTATTGATGGCGTACATCTTGGGCTATCAATCATGTTAATGAAGCATTTCTTCTGGAATGGGACCAAAACTTTGTAACATTAAACCTTGAAAATTATAATAAAGTAGCATAGTCTTTGCATCTATTACAGAGATGAGCAACATGTGTCTATGGGTCCTTATTGTACTTCACATACAGGTGTAAAGGACGAGAGATATTTGTCCCTGATTATTATAGTTCTGAGGTGGGGTTTAATGTGAATCAAGAATAGAAGTCCACAAAGGAGACACAATGTGATTCACTTTAATAATGAATGCTTATTGAGAACAGGCAAGGCTAAACTGGAAACTGAAATTACAGTGGCTGACAGTTGAAAGAGACATTCACAGGTATGGCAAGCTAGGAGCAATGATGTAAAAATCTGTCCGTTTTGTTTTCATTGCATCTCGGAACTTTATTGCACGGGCCCTGGAATAGGCCCATTGCATTCTAAAAAGAGGTTGTTCTGGGGACAGAATGGGCCCCAGAATGCATCTTACCACACTCTGGAACACTGCTGCCACAGCCGGACATTCCAATCGTGTCCCACATCCATTCTAGGGGGCACAATTTCTGAGAACGCTTTGGAACTATTCCAGGGCCAGTGCGATAAAGTTCTCTCACAATCCCCACAGTATCTCATCCCACTTCCATAATGGACATGAGATTCAGTATTTTGGAACACATTTTATGCCTCTTCTCCATGGATGCAGGTGTGTTTGTGAGAGTTTTTTCAATGTAAACACTTGGATACATTTATTTGTATATAACGTGGGGAGAAGGAGAAAGATGCTCACACTTCTCTTTCAGTGATGAGAAACAGAAATGTGAGGGCTTTTGTCATAAACTTGTAGATCACAAATTTGGACGTACAAACCTGAAAACCAACAAGAATGCTAAACTCGTCAGGGGGGAAGGTTTTTTCTCAGTCCACCACCATCATTGGCTCACTTAGGGAGGACAGGAAAGAGCCTTCTCACTGGCTGCTCCCACCCTCTAGAACTCCTATCTATCTGAGGCTAGGCTGACCCCTTCTCTTCTTTCCTTTCACTGGGAAGCAAACACAGTTTTGTTTAACCAGGCTTCTAATGAGTGAACAAGAAAGGTTTTTATTTGTTTGTGTATTTTATTTGTTTTTAACTTTTGCATGGCTTTTAAATGGTTTTATAATGTTTTATGTGGAAAGTTTTAATTGCTTTAAAAATATTGTTAATATTTTTAATTTCCTGTTCTTGAATGCCACATTGCATCCCACTTTGGGGGAAAAGGTGGTATATAAATGAAGTGAGTAAGAAGGCAAGTAAATAAATAAATATTTTTCAAATCCTCAGTTAATGGGTAATTCTTTCCCACCTGTTGCCTAGAGAGACAAGATAGTACAGTATTGCCACTAGGAAACATAATATACAGAGGGAAAATGCATGTGTGTTTAAAAAATAACAATTTCCCCTCACTTTTCCTTCACAGAATTCAAAAGAAAGTACATGGGGTTTCTGAGCATTCATCAACAGGTGCACTAATGAGACTGATATCCACTTAGTTTTATTAATTCTTTCAACTGGACTTATAGACAAATCAGAGTAATAGAGTAATCAGTAATCAGAGCCACTATGATATAGTGGTTAGAGCTTTGGACTATGACTCTAAAGATCAGGGTTTGATTCCTGGATGGAGCATGGAAACCCACTGGGCTGTCTGAACTGTCAGAAACAACTTGAAGGCACACAGCAACAACAACAACAACAACAACAACAAGCAATCTATGTATTTATAGATAAACATACGTATAAGCAATCCCTATACTCCAACCTGTTTATGGCTGCTGGGTTTCCAGTGAATGTAGAGCCTGTAAAGTCTTTACTACTAATTTTAGTTCTTATACATACATATACTCATTCCACTGACATGTAATTGCAGCCATAGCTCTACGTCAGCACATAAATGCACATGGAATATTAGACAAGGGGACAATTCTGTGCAATTTAAAACATTTAAATTGAAATCTTTGAAACTAATTAAACTTGAATAAGGAATCAATATTCAATTATCTAACCTGATTTTCTGAATCTTGGATCTCCATAGAAAATAGATTTAATTCACCACCACCAATATCATCTTAATCCCATACAGAACCTAAATCTAGAGAAGTCCTCCGTCCTCTGCACTGAAGCTTCTAAAGAATTTAGCATTGTGATCAGTCTTTAGCACTGACACTAGTACTTGGAATTAGTATTAGAGACTAAGTTATTATAATGCTCAGTGAATTTTGAGAAATGCATCATTTTGGGTCATGAATATGAATCCCTTGAATCCCATCTTGGGAGAAAAGCAGGGTATACATTCAATAAACAAAATAAATAATTATAAATAAGCAAACCTTAGTGACATCAAATATCCTCTCCAACATACAAAATAGTTTATTAAAGACCAGTCTACTCACTCATGTAGAACAGGTCTTGTAACTGTCTCTCCATGGGCATGGGCTTTGTAAAAGAGGGTATAGAGATATGGTAACAAGGTGTAACGTATGTTCAGGTAATGTTTGGTTGAATTCACCAATAGAGAGTTTGGTCCAAAAGATGCAGGATCTTTAGGCTGAAAGTGAATATTCAAGTTGTTAGTGACAAGGGGGCAAAAGGGAGTCCAGACAAGTAAAAAACAAACACTTGATTGGCTTTTAAAAGTAACTTACTGCATTGATTTCACTATTGTGATTCCTAGAAAATGGGTAAAATGCTCCAACTTGTAACCACCGTCTGCAAAGTTCTTCTGAGACATTTAGGAGAAAGCCACAAATATCTGCTCCAATCTGAAAAATATACACATATTAGATAAATGTCTTAATGCAGTTTCAAGTCAGTATTAGACTTAGTAACAAGATACATTAGAATTCAAATACATAGCCATGTTACTCTGGAAAATCAGTATGCCAAGGGATGTTGTAGAACCTTTGAGACTGAGGCCATAGCTGCATTGCAGAAATAATCCAGTTTGACACCACTTTAAGTGCCACAGCTCAATGCTATGGAATTCTAGGAATTGTAATTTGTTGTGACACCAAAGCCCTCTGATAGAGAAGGCTAAATGTTTCACTAAACTATAATTCCCAGAATACCATAGCATTCAGTCATGGCAGTTAAAGTGGTGTCAAACCATATTATTTCTGCCTTAATGATGCAGCCTAACTGAAAGAAACAAGCTGGTACCATGAGCTTCCATAGGACTTTTTCACACGGAAAAAATTGGAAGGTTAAACTGGTCACAATGCAGGGTCATCCAGGCATTTGTGACAATATTGCAATTGCTTTTCAGACAACACTGTGCACAAACAGGTTAGAATCCAACAGAAAGTGACGTGAATCAGTTTTTGTAAATCATTTCTGTAAAAATACCATGTTTTCATTTCCAGTTCATTCACAAATTTACTTGCTTCATGTAATTGCAGCAGTCTGAAAACCATGTCCCCAATTCTCCCTGTTCCCAGATATCCCATGATTCCTTGTTGTGCCAAGGAGAGGGAGAAAGCCTTGTTCTTAAAGGGATGCACACACACACACACACCTCCTTCCCTCACATGGCTGCTCTCCTCTTCTTGCAACATGGAACAGCTGGTGAGAGAAGGCAGAGGAAGAGGATGTTTTGGAATTCCTCCTGTACAGGAGGGAGAAATGGAGGATATGTCCTGGAAAAGGATGGCATCTTGGAGTTTCAGCCCTCACTGAAATCAGGCAGGTTTATGGACCAGCAACCTCCTCTTTCTCTCTAATGTGTGTGTATGTGTCTGTGTGTGGTTTTATGGGAGTTTGCAAAGGAAACCTCAGCCTTCCTTCCTCTGAAACAGCTTCTGGGGCAAAGAGGATTTTCCTCCATGGTTTCCCTTCTCTCTCTGGAGCATGTGTATGTATGCACTTGTGGAAATGACAATTTTGAGCATGCACAAAAATGTATTTCCAGACTAGCAACGGGGTTTGTCCTCATCTGTCTGAAGTCCAAATTTGCTTTCTACCCACTTTCTTGCCTAAGTAATGTGCCTTTAACCCCTTGTTGTGCTCTGTGTGTGATAAGCATTAGTGAATTTACTTGCATTTCCGGGATGCCAACATTTTAACCATTTTCAGGATGGAAGCATATAGGTCCTCATGTGATAAAGGCGCAATACAGATTGCTGAAAAATGGCGGCCTGACAGCACCTGTTTTTCCTCCGGAGGGAACCCTCAGCTGCCAAACCATGTGGCTTCCCTCTGGCAGAAAAAGAACCCTTGAAAAGTGGGTTCTTTTAAAGCCGCAGGGGTGGCATAAAAAGTGCTCCACTGGTGCACTTGTTACATAAGCGCTGTGCAGCAATGTGTGGACGCCGTGCAGCACTTATGTAACAATGGTGGCGCCCTTGTATATAGCTTCAGAGCGGGCTACGGAGTTGAGACTGCCATGGTCGCCTTAGTCGATGATCTCCGTCTGGCCACCGACAGAGGAGATACAACTCTGCTGGTGCTGTTGGACATCTCAGCAGCCTTCGATACCATCGACCATGGTATCCTTCTGGAACACCTGGGAGAATTAGGTATCGGGGGCACTGCGCTCCAGTGGTTCCAATCCTATTTCTCGGGAAGATTCCAGATGATGAGGCTGGGGGACAGTTGCTCTCGTAAAAGAGAGCTTACATCAGGCGTCCCTCAGGGCGCCATTCTGTCCCCCATGCTGTTTAATATTTACATGAAGCCGCTGGGAGAGATCATCCGGAGTCATGGAGCTCGGTGTTATCAGTACGCTGATGACACCCAGATCTATCTCTCCATGTCTCCGACTGACACAGTGACTAAGGATAGCATCTCTCCTCTGGATGCCTGCCTGGGGGCAGTAATGGGCTGGATGAGGAAAAACAAACTCAGATTGAATCCAGAGAAAACAGAGGTACTCATGATAGACTCCCCTAGCCCGGGCAGGGAAATTTGTCATCCTGTCCTTGATGGGATTAAACTTCCCTTGAAGGATAAAGTGCGTAGTTTGGGAGTACTCCTGGATCCATCCCTACATTTATCATCTCAAGTAGATGCAATGGCCAGGAGTACTTGGTATCAGCTTCGGCTGATTCGCCAGCTACGTCCCTGTCTGGACCGGGGGGACCTAGAAAAGGTAGTACATGCGCTGGTAACCTCTCGTCTGGATTTCTGCAATGCGCTCTACATGGGGCTACTTTTGTATCAGGTTCGGAAACTGCAACTGATTCAAAATGCTGTAGCCAGGTTAATTACGGGGACACCTAGGTCCGATCACATAACACCTATCCTAAAATCTTTACACTGGCTGCCAATACGTTTCCGGTCCCAGTACAAAGTGTTGGTTATTACCTTTAAAGCCCTAAATGGCTTGGGCCCGGGTTACTTGAGGGAACGCCTCTCCCTGCATAATCCTCCCCGCATGCTCAGATCCACAGGAAAATTTTTACTTGACCATCCTAAGGTGAGATTGGTGACAACACAACAACGGGCATTTTCAGCTGTGGCGCCTTCTCTATGGAATGCCCTTCCTGAAGAAATCCGCCACAGTGGAACGGTGGAAGCCTTTAAGAAGGCTTTAAAGACTCATCTCTTCCAACAAGCCTAACCTCCCAATTCCATCTAAGATTTTACCTCCCCTATTGTCTTTGTAGCTTTGCTTTTATGGATTGTTATGCTTTTAACAGTTTTTATCGTATGTTTTTAATGTCGTCTGAATTTAATTCTATTTTAATATGTATCTTATGATATAGATTTTTAACCTGTTTTTATTGTTCGGCTAATGACATGTACACCGCTTTGATCATTGGAAAAGCAGTTAATAAATAAACATTTATTATTATTATTATTATTATTATTATTCCATCCATACGTACTAGTGACTAGTGTTAGGAACCATGCGGTTGCCACATGATCCCTAACCCTAGTACCGGCCCTGGTATGCCACTTATTGGTGGTATATACTCGGCCAAAGTCTACAGAGTCTATATGAGCATATGAGAAAGTAGGCTCATGTCTATGAAAGCTCTTGCTACCAGCTTCTTTATTTAAGATGTATCAGCACTATATGGATGTATTATAGCATTTTATGTTGTTTCAACACATTTTCTCCCCACTCATTCAGTGGTGGCAGCAGTAGTGGCAATGGGAGCTGCCAATTCTGGTACGGAGTAGCCTATTTCTAAATATCTGGCTTCTAGAGAGGCAGAAATGATTTAGGAATTTGCCTGTCCTGTGGCATAGGCCATTTTCTAAACTACTTATCCCTAAATGTCTTTGGCTCAGAGGTCCTTCATTTCTTTTGGATCCAGGCATTTGGAAATAGGACACTCAGAGCCAACAGCCATCTTTTGCTGTGGCATCTGCTACAGATTTCTTTATTGTATCCTTGTTACCATGGAGTTGGTGGCCTCTCCCATCATGTCACTGCTGCCTTTACCTCCATTAGCATAGTTATCCAATTAGATGAACACAAAATGCTCCTGGCCATCAATTTCTTAGCCAGTCTTAAGATAATTTGCATACAAATATAAAAATAATTGACACACAGATGCATAAATAAAGGCAGATAATTATTTTCTTGTTGGAAAGTTACAATACCAAGTGACTTCATTATTTGTTCATTGTAACTAGTTAAGTGAAACACATGTTTTATTAGCCTGATCTTTAGGATGTGCTGTACTCTTACTAACATTGTTGTACCCCCAGTGAGATACATTCCAAAGAAAGAATCCACAGATGGAAATTACAAGAGGGGGGGGGGAACCCTACACCCAGTAATGATATGATCAGACCAAGCAGTAATCTAGGTTATAGGCCAGAGCCAGCCTAACAGTAAGTGGTTTATTCACTTAGCTGGCAATTCAACTGCACCTTATATTAGAATGAAAATGACTTACATAAGGGTAGCCAAAAAGACTAAATTCCAACATTCCTGGTATGGCCCATCTCATATTATTCCAAGTGGCATCGTTATCACCCAGCCAGTGTCCTGTGAATTTTCCAGATCCAGCAAAAGTAGATCGAGAAAGAAGAAAGCTTCTCTTACCAGGAAAAATAGTTTGGAGAGCTCTGAAAATATATACAGTATATAATAATTTGTGGCATTAAGAACAAAAGTTTCCATGATGCATTAAAGACTTGATTCCTTCTATCAGTTCATTCAAAGATTAAAAAAAAATCAAATGTCAGGCTTCTGAAATGCACAGTGCAATTCAAAATCATGATTATGACATATAAAATCCAATGTGGCTCTGGTCCAATTTACCTGAAGAACTCCATTCTCTCAGATGAGCCTGACTTGATTCTTAGAACTTCAGAGAAGAGCCCACTCAGAGATACATATTGCAGGAACAGAGGAGATAGCCTTCTCACAATTTCCATACAAGTCACTAATATTAGAGAAATAGTTTTCTCCTAGTGAGGCTAATCTGGGCCCTCAAGATATTTTTATTTCAGTAGCCCTTTGGGCTGATGGAGAAAGTGCTTTCAATAATGTGTTGTAATGTCTGCATTGGTTGCTTTTTAATGGGTATGCTTTTAAATGACTAGGTAGTTTAATTATATGTTAGGCTTTGTATATTTTAGTAACATGAATTTTATTCTGTATCTGACAAAACTCAGGGCTGGTGAAAAGGTGGGATGAATATAATGATGATGAAGATGGTGCACACTTTATGGAGAAGTGAGATTTGCCACAGATGGTCAGTGTTTATTGCATTAAGTCAGTGGTGGCGAACCTATGGCATGAGTGCCAGAGGTGGCACTCAGAGCCCTTTCTGTGGGCACACACGCCGTTGCCCCAGCACAGAGTTTGCCAGAGTTTGTTATTAGAAAGCCAGAGGGACATGGCACTTTGAGATAAATAGTGGATTGTTATTATTATTTATTATTATTATTTATTTATATAGCGCTGTAGATTTGCACAGCGCTGTACATAAAACAATAAATATAAAAGAGTAAACCTGCCTATGTCATACAATCTATGGGTTGCAGTTTGGGTACTCAGTCTCTAAAGCATTCGCCATCACTGCATGAAGTGTTTCAAGTATGGAGCTTATCCCTCAGCAGTTTAGACTGGTTCTTCCAGGCTGGAGCCAGGATGTGGGATGGAGGCAAGGATTATTTCTCATTAAGTCACCACCAAACCACCAGCTGCCATCATCCCAGGTCCCAGTCAGGTCTCAGCCATGCTCAGCCAGCACTTTTTAGAAGCTGGAAAGTGAACATCCTCCTTTATAACAAATCCATGGCATTTTCCTAAGCTACTAGCCATCTGAATATTCTTACAGGATTAAATAGCAGTATTGAATTTTTAAATAGAACTTCCAAACAATTTGATTTTCTCCCCCCAAATAAATGCATTTTCCCACAATTTTAAAGTGATATTTCGCTGGTTAAGCACTTTATTCCCCAAAGCTTGTTACATGCAAACTAGCAAAGATGAATTGAAGAAGAAAATGAAGAATTCCTCACTGATCAGTAGCAGTAGTCATGAAAAGTCCATAGAGGCTGTGGACATCATAGTGCTTGCCGGCTTTCTGCACTGCATCCATGCAAAGTGTTTTTGAGTACATGACACCATCAAGAATCTCTGTGGGAACAAAGAGAGAGGATATTCCACTCTAGAAAGACAAGTGGTTTGGTATATGAAATCTAAGGATATTTTAAGGGCCTAGGCTTTATACTTAGAGAATGAACAACATAATATCCTGTATAATGGTGGTTAAAGTAGTTTTCTTGGGAGCTCCAGTTCCCCATTAACTTTGTTCCTTCTTATTCACCTAGCAATCAATAAACAGTTGCCAAAGAATTCATCCATTAACTCATAACACTTATATATAAATGCTGCTGCTGTATTAGAGAGAAAAAGTCAATATGTGAAGGTACACTTTAGCTACTCTTGTTCTATCTGAAGGATCATTAGATTGTAAAATTTACAAGGAAGTGATATCAGAAGGCATTAGGTTTTTTTTCAGGCTGTTGTTGTGGTTGTTGTTGTGTATATTACAGTTGTTTCTGACTTATAGGCGCATTCCAGATGCGCCAATATACGTGCTCGGCACGCACTAGGGTTACGAAAGGGCATCCTTTCCGGACTCCCGAACCCTAGTACGTGCCGAGCACGTACAAAATGGCGGCACCCATTCTACATGGGTGCTGCCATTTTGACGTAGCGGACGCTTAGCGTCCGCACATCGCAGCATGGAAATGATGCCGCAAGTGCGCCATTGGCGCCTTGTGGCATCATTTCCACGCCGCAAAAAGAACCTGCTTTTTGCAGGTTCTTTATGCTGCGTCAGGGAATCGTGCGGTTTGTCCACTGCAGTTTCCTGATGCAGCAAATACCGGTGCTGGCAGACTGCCCTTTTGGGCGGTCTGTAAAGTGCCATAGTGAACCTAAGGTGAACTATCACAGGATTTTCTTGGCAACATTTGTCCAAAGGGGGTTAACCTTTGGCTTCCTCTGTGGCTGAGAGAATGTGACCTGTCCAAGGTCATCCCAGTGGGTTTCAATGGCTGAGTAGGGATACATAACCTGGTTTTCAGAGTTGTAGTTCAACACTCAAATCACTGCATCATGGTATTTGTTGCCAAATAACTATTGCAACATTTTATCTCATTCTTCATTCATGGTTATGCCTACATTACCAAACATACAAGCCCTGTATCTACCTGTGGGACATCCAAGTTTCTGTACCGCACAAGGTTCAAATTGGACAACTACTTGCTGACTATTACTGGATGTCTCCACATATTTCGTTATATATTTTCCTAGCTGTAACACCGGCTAATCCTGACCACTGGTGAAGACTACTATTCGAAATGTGTTTGGTCTTGGTTGGTTTATTTCTCAGTTGTAATGGGCTTACTGTGTTATCCCTGTTATTTATCTTCTGTGTTATCCCTGTTATTTATCTTCTGGGAGGTGTTAAGAACTTTATTTGTATATGCACCAGTACTCTGTATGTTTGACAGCCCCATATATCTGATATATTATTTGGGATTTACAGTTCTCAAGCCTAGTACATATTGGTAACACTAGCCCCTTATTTTACATTTGGGCTTTGCACACAGACCAGTATAACTCAGTCTGTCTGAAGGATGGTATACATTTTATCTTTTTAAATTCTTCTTGCATTCCACCACTTCATTTTGTCTTAATAAAACTACTGTGTTTTAAAAGTTTTTTTTCCCCTAGACTTTTTTGCTTTCAAACCTGTTGTTTTTGAGTTTAGGGTATCACCTTTTTGTTTTCTTAAAGCAATGCAAACCTAATTTTAAAAATCTACCTTGGAATTTTGGAAATGATTGCCAGTTTCACAATAAACA
This sequence comes from Sceloporus undulatus, assembly GCF_019175285.1. Lineage (NCBI taxonomy): Eukaryota > Metazoa > Chordata > Lepidosauria > Squamata > Phrynosomatidae > Sceloporus > Sceloporus undulatus. The sequence goes on from NC_056524.1 coordinate 250,775,252, forward strand.
ACGGCTTTTCATCATGTCAAATATTTAAGGTTGCCATCTCTTTTTTAAAACTATTTATTCTGTTCCTTTAAGTAATGACCACACATGCATGAAAAAGTCAGTGTTGTCATTAGTGATTGTAAGCCAAACTGTGAATGAATGGCTATGGGTTTTATCTCATGAACTTACTCGGTGTAAAAGGTGGATAATTCAAGTTGTTTTGTGCACAGCCAGTTCTGGATCCTTTAACAAAATTGGATACTTCATTCATGTCCTAAGAGGGGAAAGGATTTGCAAAAATGCATTAATATCTAAAATCAGCATATTTACTTATTTACTGGTCTTTGGTACAATTATGAATACATCATGTAAACACAGGTAATCAATAAAGTAAACAACAAGGATTTAAACACTGAATTTAACCAGATGGAATGGTGTATTAAACTGATCCAAAAGATAATCTTTGCATTTTTAGATACACAGAGCAACTCTCATTAAAGAGGAAGGGCTATGCCATACACTCCATAACAGAACATGTAGGGCAGACACTAAATTAATACTCTGCAGGGATCTACAACCAATCTTGTTGTTTTGCTATATATCCCATTTTCTGTGTAGTGTGTCTATTTCCAGTTCTGCACTTAAAAAAAATAATGTGCTAACTATCGACCCATGAGCAGTTCGTTGTTTGAGTACTCCATATGAAAAAGGAGGGAATATTTTTTAGCCAAATGGTCAATTTCTGAGAAGTTCTCAGGGGGATTTTTTTTCCCCCAGGGGTGGGCAGAAACAAAGGCAAATACACCAAAAAAATACTGGTATATTTTTAACATGCACTTTTTCAGGCTAGTAACTAAGCCTTAGGTGAAGTAGAAGGCTTTCATGGCTGGCATCCATAGTTTTTTGTGGGTTTCTTGGGCTATGTGGCCATGTTCTAGAAGAGTTTGTTCCTGACATTTTGCCAGTATCTGTGGCTGGCATCTTCGGAGAAAGATGCCAGACCCAGATGCTGGCAAAACGTCAGGAAGAAACTCTTCTAGAAGATGGCCAAAAAAACACAAACACCTGTGGAGAGGCATTTTTAGAGTTAAGGTCTGGATGCATGAAGCAAGAGGCACCAGGGCTCTGTTGGGACTTGTACGCTCTCTTGTGGACCCACTTGTCTCCAAGAGGCTGAGAAGAAAGTCACAGGTCACACCTGATCCTAAACTAATGGCCAAAAGAGACGGCTGTAAAGGGGCAGCTCTACACCACCTCTTTGAGCACTGGAACGGGGCCACAGCCATCACATGCCATGGCCCTGATCCGATGATTTTCCAGCCCCAAAATGAGAGGCAAAATACCACTCCTTTTGGGGCCAGAATAGAGGCACTCTTTTTGCAGCCACTGTGGGTCTTCTGTGCTCCTGCAATGTGTGGTGTCTGGTTGCTACGCTGCAGGAATGCCTGAACATTGCCCACCATCTGGTGTGAGGCCAGATTGAGGGTGGAGGCAGGGCATGCAGTGTGTAGTTGCCACACCGCCATGCTGCTGGGAAATTGGCTCAAATTGTCAGGCTTTTCAGCCCCTAAATTGCTTCCCTCCCCCTCCTTTGCAGGTTCAATGCTGATTAAATTGGTTTTAGTTTAAAGTGGTCCTTATTCAACCCAATTTCATACAACTAAGAAAAATAACTAATTTACATTACCAGCTTTATCCCACTATCACCCTCCTTTGTTCATTGCTGTGGCCTAGGGTCAGCACTATATGGGAATTTATGGGGAATTCATTGTGTAGAGATATTTGTTCTACAGATTTACCACACCCACATCTGCCAGAGAAGATAACATACCTGGAAACAATTTGTAGGAAGAAATCAATATGTTTCCAGGATCACAAGGGGCTTTGCAGAAGAAGAAAATATGCTCAGCAAAATTTACAGACTGAAAAAATATACAAAGGAAAAAAAATACTATCCTTGCTTGCTATAAATAATATTTTCATATACTGGGGTGAAATGGTACATGTTTTATACTGTTCTTCATAGAACATCTGTATCTAATTAGTACAATATCATCTGATGGGATGTCTCATAAAGCATATTAGTCTTAAAATTGCCACCAGACACTTTGTTGTATGAAAAGAGCAGTATCCAAGCAATTTTGGTCAGCCCTAGATGGATTTTCTTGCCCAGAAGGTACAGTTCTGAATTAAAATGTGTAGTACTTACAATCCACAATCCATCAAACTGAATAGTCTGATGAAAGGTGTTGCACTCATTAGACCACCATGTAACAGTAACAGGATTGGAAAAATCAGGAAAGACACTTGTTCCTGGCCATACCTACAGATTAGAAAGAGAAAGAATAATCTATAATCAAACATAAAAATGCACAGGAGGACAAAGATATCATAAGGGTCATTTTGGCTATTCACAATTTTAACTGGAACCAGCATACATATTTTCCAAAAAGAAAACAAATGTAGTCTTTTATGCTCCAAATGAGCGATAATGGAATTAAATGCAAAACTACACTCATATGTCAACTACTGCAATCTATTTTTTATTCTGTCAGGTTTTTCCCCCCTGCAATGGCCTCAGCTTAACGATTCATAACTGAGAGAGTTGAATAGATTGCATCTATCCATAACAGGGTTTGTCTCTTCTCTATAGGGTTTCAATCTAATTGTATTTCGTTTTTTTAAAAATATTGATTTCGAGACTTCTGATTGGTAATGGCATCCCTTTAGGACATCTCCAACCACAACGGAAGGGGAGGACTGCGAACAACGAGAGATCTAAGCTGTTAAATTACAGCAAAACAGCTGGGAAATCAAATCCCTTGGCATAGGGAGGTCAGTAGAGCCTAGTGTGGGTCCATTCCTGTGCCCCTACCCCCAAGATCGCTCAGAGCTTGCAAACTTGGGGCCATTTATTGAATCAATCAAATTGTACATGTTGAGTATCCCTTATCTGGAAATCTGGAATTTCAAAATCCAAATATTTTCACATGGCTGACTGAGATATCTTTGCACTCTGGTGGTTCATGATACACAAAGTTTGTTTCATGAACAAAACTATTTAAATTAATTTCTATAAAATTATCTTTATGCTATGTGTGTAAGGTGTATATGAAACATAAATGGATTTTCTGTTAAGACTTGGATCCCATTTACAGGATACATAATTATGTATATGCAAATTTTCCAAAATCTGAAATTCAAAAAACAACTTTAAACACAACATTTTAAATATTTTTGTACACAAAAAAAGTTTGTGTACATTGAACCAACAGAAAAAAAAAGTGTCATTATCTCAGCCACCCATGTAGACAATTTTAGATTGTGGAATATTTTTAGATTTCCAGATATGGACGACTCAAATTGTATCTCAATACACTGGGACATTCTGCTGATAAAATGTTCAATCACCATGAGATCTTTTACATTTCTGGCTCTACCAAAAATAAATAAATGTTTGTGCCAATCATCCCCCATTTTTATACAGACAATACATTGTTTTGTGCATACACAAAAAGTGTCAGGTTTTGTGCCAAACACAACGTCTTATCTACAAAACATGTTTTTGGTACAAACACGTTTTGTAGACAAGACCCAAAATGTGAAAGATTATAAAGAAATGCCCCCCAAATACTCTTGTACTCTCATCCATCAGGAAGATTTTTTCAAATTGTTCATTCTTGCATGTGAGAAGAAAATATTTGAAAATTTGTATTCCTAACTCAGAATCGCTAATGGCTGATAATATTCTCTCTTAGCTGCAATGGCCTCTTTGAAGGACTTACAAATCTGCCAATGTTTTAAGGTCTGCTGAGAAGGCCCTTCTCTCTGTATCATAGGTATATCTGGCAAAATTTGGGAGGGGACTTATCAGCTCAGGAACTTTCTCCCCAGAGAGTTTGAATGACATCTTCCTTACTATCTTTCCTCAGACAGATGAAAATCTGTCTGTTTTGCCTTTAAGAGCTGATTGTAGAAGGCCAACCCTGCCTAAACAATGTGCTGCACTTTCTATTAATTGCTGTAGTGTGTTTTCTGATTTTTAACTGCTTTGTTTTAGCTCTTGTCAGATGCCTTCAATTATGAACTAGAGGAAAAATGTGATGATGATGATGATGATGATGATGATGATGATGATGATGATGATGATGAT
>NC_056524.1:250779393-250794868 GCF_019175285.1 Sceloporus undulatus
TTGGTTTATTTGATTTATCCACAGTACTTCTATTCATTTCAGTCATCCTCACTGAATCATTTTCTACAGAACTGTTCCTCAGTGCTAGGATCAGCTAATACCTCTCCAATAAGAGGACTTATTCCATTTGACTCATTTATCCACACTTTCATCTCTTCACCTCTTCTATAGGCCTCATAGGGAGTATTATTGCGGAGATCATAAATAGAAATGGCTGGGTCCTAAAAAAAAAGAACAGTAAATGTAAGTATTTCTTAATGTTTAGACTTACGCAGCTGATTAATCATTATATTACCTTGTCAAGTAATGATAAATAGAAACAATGGCCTGTTCCGCACGAGCGTAAAGTACGTCCCCAGGACGTACTAGGGTTAGGAAAGGGCGTACTTTACGCACGCCCCTAACCCTAGTACGTCCTGGGGACATACAAAATGGCGGCACCCGTTCTACACGGGCGCCGCCATCTTGACCTAGCGGACGCTTAGCGTCTGCACATTGTGCGGCGCTAATGATGTCGCAAGTGTGCCATTGGCGCCTTGTGGCATCATTAGCACGCCGCAAGAAGAAGCGCCATTTTGGGGCTTCTTTTTTGAGGCGCTGAGGAGCCTTGCGGTTTGGCTGCTGGGGCTCCTAGCTGCCGCAAATGACGACGCCGGCAGACCGCCCATTTTTGGCCGTCTGTAATGCACCACTGATAAAACACAGCACCTAGAGGAAATTTCAAGATAAACAATATGCTGATAAACAATAAAAACCCTATGCACAAGAGCCACCATAGTCAGTGGCTTGTGTGTGGGCTGGGATTCTGGGACACCAGGGTTTTAATTTCCCTTGGCCACAGGGCAAAGCTGGGTAAGTCACACTTTCCTAATCTTAGGGAAAAGGCAATGGAAACCCCATTCCAGACATGTTTTGTCAATAAACCTTCATGAAAGGATCACCTTAGATTTGACATAAGTCATAAACAACTTAAAAGCACACAACAACAACAACCCATAGCTTATAGCTATAGCACAATTTGTTCTACTGGTTAAGCAAGGTGATATTGTCATTGGAATAAAGCTAAAACTGATTAAGGGCCTAAGCAAGTGGGTAGGATACCAAGGGCCAAGACCTAGGGTCCCTGGTCTGATGTGGCAAGGGGTGGATATTTACATGCCCGTATGCCACCACATGCTACTGCTGGACACTCCATTCCTGCCTTCATGATTGTGCTTGATCAGAAGACCTCCATCATGGCCCATAAAGGGCAGAAATGGGGTGCCTGGCTACATCAACATGACCAGGAGCCCACATCCAATGTCACAGGCTGCAAGGGGGGTCATCTGAGCAGATGTGATGGCAGAGGTAGGCAGAGAGCACGTAGGGCCATGCAGTGTAATGGTTGTTGACACAGAGTTTCAAGAAAACTCCATGGCAAATAATGGTTCTATATGGCTTGGGCTGGGATCGGTCTGGAACTGCTGGACAGGCATCCGGACAGGCCAATTCTGGCCTAGGGCTAATTATCTGTGTCACTTGTATAGGACAATGTGAAGCTAAGAGAATTACAGGTCTTTTGGCCTATACATTCAGTCCTTAATTGTCACGATGTCAAGATACTATCTCCAGTATCAGAAGCAATATGCATTTAAAAATCACCTGCTGGAAAACATAAGTGAGATTAAATTCTTGTATTCATGCCCTCCTTAGAATCTTTAAAGGCATCTGGTCACTGTGAAATGAGGTCTAAATCTGCTATTAGTGCGAATAAGAGTATACTCATTGAATAGAAAATCAACATTTATGTAATGCTCACCAGTTCAAGCATTCTGTTACGTTTAGAACTTACAATAGAATTCAGGTCAACATGCTACGCTAGACAGGCCATTGGTCTGACATAACATAATGTTTCCATAACCTGAGTTTGTCTGGTTTTCAGGTATGTCACACAGGGTGCTTTGGATGATCATACAGACCAGATTGTAAGTTTTTAATTTTATTTTTATTTTTTTGAAAAAAGTAAGTCTCTAACCCTTGTAGAATCCAAGACACAGGACAAAATGTGGAGGTACTGTTCTGTGAAATTGTTCTGCAAGGAATAAATCAAATCCTGACTTTCAGGAGGAATAGAAGGAAAAGTAAGCTGTGCAAGAAGAAAAGTAAGGGCACGTTATTGGGGTATGAGATAAAGTGAGGGGTGGAGTAGAAAGGAAAAGAGGTTGAGTGGCACAAGTGGTGGAATTCAAGGAGGTGTATTGCAAGAGTATGAGGTGAAGAGAGGATAAGGTAGGCAGAAACAAGAGTAAACAGTGCGAGTGGTAGAGTACAAGAAGCATGAGAGCATTGTATCCTGAGGTTCAAGGTGAAGGAGGAAGAGAGTAGGAGAGAAGAAAGTGGTGTTGAAGAGAGTGGTGTGAGTGACAGAATGAAAGAGGCAAGGATCTTTTAAGGCAGATCTGAAAATTAGTGGTGGCCCCAAGGTCACATGGTAAACTGTATGACCCATAAGACATTTGAATTTGTGTCTCCTTGTTCTAAGTGTAGCACTTTAAACATCACTGTCTACTAGTTCTCAGATCAATTAAAAATATTTTTAAAATGTCACAATGTGCTGAATTTACATAATTAGAAAGCAAAATAGATTAATTTGCATAATTTACATATTATGCAAATTAGACACCCATAGTAGAATACAAAATATTGCAACTCTAACCTAAGATGGTTCATCAAATTATTTGAATAGCTTTAATTGTAGTGTAAATTAAAGGTGGATACATCTTTTCCTTCCCTCTCTATGTTTAGATGTTAAAGAGATTAATATCAGAACATGTATACTTTACAGCTTGCATCTCATCCTTATTCATACTTTGTTACATGACACTTACTATTTGCCACTTAAATGTTACTGAAGAAGTGATTCATTAGGAATGAATGAAACATTTTTCTTAAAACCAATTAATTCCCCCTCCTATGACTCCATCAACTTCAAACTTTGTTTCTTTGGTTTTTCTTATTTATTTTATATCCTACCTTTCTCCTAGCATGGGATTCAAGGTGAAATGATCACAGCTCTTAAAACCAGTGTGTCTCTTTAAAGGTTATTGGACTACAACTTCCTCTGTTGCTTATGCTGGGTCAGACTGATGGCAATTGCAGTCCAAAAGCAGCTGGGGACCAAAACATCCCTACTCCTGGTTTGAGAGCATATAGCAGCCTGGACTCAACATGAGTGTGTGTGTGTGTGAGGTGGTAGAGGATAGGATTATAATCATAGGACATGGCATAAATCCTCAAATGACACTTTGTGCTTTCAAGAAGTCCTGATTTTGATTCACGAAAATCTGTTTATCTGTTTTCCCTAGTAGAAAGTATACCATATCTGGTAGGTAAACACAAAATTTTGTTGTTTGTAAATGAAGCAAAAAGGCTATCTGGTTCAGTACTTGAAAATACAATGAAGTAAAAACAATAGTTTCAATATGTTCCCCTCCAGAATATAAAACCATAAAATGCATTGAAATTACCAGTATTATGATGTATTTCTGTCCATGGTCATGAAGGTCTTGAACAAATTCAGGAAGGTCTGCGAACTTTATTTTATCATAGGTAAAAGCTTTGGCATCTTCCATATAGTCAATATCAGTGTATTGAATATCCTACAGGAAAATTAAGAACAATTTGCATATTTTACACGTTAAACTTTTCACGTTGTTTTATTCTATGCAGATTAAAAGGAGGAAAATGCTATCCTGCCAAAAGGTACACAAATTTCAACACAGTAGTGCACCTCATAAGAAAACATTTGGGAAATGAGTAAGCAAACAAACAAACCAAGGAGTTTACCAAGAGCTCACATGGCCCTCAAGACAGTATCTTTCTTTTCCAGATCCCTTTCCACCCTTGCTATAGGAACCACAAATCCAGGGATGGAAATTTGTCAACCAGTCCTGGATGGTGTCACACATCCCCTAAAGGACTGTGTTCGCAGCTCGGGAGTGCTCCTGGACTCATCCCTTCAGATATCATCTCAAATAAAAGTGACAGCTAGGAGTGCTTGCTATCAACCGGTTGATACACCAGCTGCGCCCCTACCTGGATCAGGGGGCCCTAGAAACAGTGGTAAATGCGTTGGTAACCTCTCGTCTTGATTTCTGCAATGTGCTCTACATGAGGCTACCCTTGTGCCAAGTTCAGAAGCTACAATTAGCCCAGAATATGGCAGTCAAAATAATCTAATTAAAAACACTAGAAGGTAAAAATTTAAAACATATAAAAGTTAAAAAGATAATTTAAACCACCACCACCACCACCCAATAAAACCAGGCTGGCATCATTTTGAAAAGCTTGCTTGAATAAAAATGTTTTTGCTTGCCAGTGAGCGTCCAGAAGAGAGAAGGCCAGCCTAGCCTCCCATTGTGCTCGGAAATGTACTTTCCTTATTTCTCCTGCCATCAGTAGTATAGCAGAGACATGAGAGTATTAGACTAGGCTCAGGTTCAAATTACCACTTAACCACTCATTCAGCAGCTTTGGATCACTTACTATCCATCGGTGAAGGATAATTGTGTGAGAAACAATAAAATGGAGGAGAACCTTGAATTTCTTAAGTATAACTACACACAAATTTTCAAAGTAAGCCTGATGTAATGTTACCTCTGCACTAATACTGGTGATGAATATATTTAATCAGGGTTTGCAAAATACATTAAATCTGATTTCATAATCAAGGTAATGTTTGCACAGGCTAGGATACTCATTAAGCAGCCAGACCTGTAACAAGTTCCTCCAATTACCTGAGGCTCTCTGTTCCAATGCTGGGTAGCTGTTCACACATGCATCCAACCATACCCAGTGTTCCTACCACCATGGTGTGTTGCTTCGTTTGATGATATGCCCAGCATTGATCACATGGCTGAGTGCCTTGTTCTGACTTCAGAGCAAGGGGTATGTAGTACCAGCAGCTGCATTGAGTGACATAGTGGGATGTGTTTTAAATAGCTGCCCAGCATTGGAATGAAGGGCTCTGGATCTTCTTTGAAAATGCAGAGCAAGAACTAAAACTCAATTTTAAGAAAAGATGGGTGCTGAATGGGCCAGATGTCACTGAGACAACAGACTCAGAGATTGGTCCCTGCATTGTCCAGATTTCCCATCCAAAAGATGTGGGGCGGCCATTTTATTTGGCCCATATAGACAGGACCTTAATCTATGTCACTGTAGAAATCTCATCAATGTGACACAGAGAAAGGAGTAAAAGAAAGTGCACTAGAGCACATAGCTTGCTCCCAGTTTTTCAACCATGATTAAAAAATTGCAATTACATCTGCATCACATTCCAATGTTTTAATCTCTCAATCCTACCATGAGAGCATATGTCATAAAACCATTTTCATATAAAGTGACTTGATCATATGTATAATTTCATTCAGTCAGTTCCTCATCCTTTCCTTAGAAGGATAAATTCATTCTGAAATATTTTCTAACTGTGCAGTTTCAGGCATGTAAAGCCTAAATAAGAACCATTTACTGTGTATTGCATAATTCATCCCCCCCACCTTACATTACCATGGTAACATGTTCTGTGGCTATATTGTATGTAATTTCATCTTAATATATATGTGTGTGTGTGTGTGTGTGCGTGTGTGTGTGTGTGTGTATGTAAAGGGATTTATTGAAAAGTGGACTTTAGGAAGTAAAAAATATCACAAGCATCATGTTCCATTAATTTTACATAGTGGTTTTTCTCAGATACATCTTTAATCATAGCAAGAATATACCTTTTCATTATCTAATGACACTGAGTCTTCAGTATAGGTAGCTGTTCTTTGCAATAAGTGAACAAAATAATCCCAGGTATAACAAAATTTAGCACCTGTTTGCATTTTAGTTCTTCATCCTCTATTGAAGACACTCTTCCTAAATTCTTCATTCCTACTGGGATGTTTTTCATCCTACTGAGAAGACAAGCTCCCAGTAGGGATCACTCTTTCTATGGCTGCATCTTTAATTTTGCAATCTTTACATTTTGGTTTGATCCCTTGCCTTAGAAAAAATTATTGTAATGCTGGTAGACCAGTCTACTGCACTCAAATGACAGCTAAAGATACCATCCTTTTTAGCTTCCAACAATTAACTGAATCAAGATTCAGAATTATTTTAGGAAGTTGTGAGAATTCCAGGTTGCTGAAAACAAACAACCCTGTTATTAACTCTTTATCAATCATTAGATAGTCCACCTATCAGCTAATACCAATCCTGTGATTATTTATATTGATTAATAGTTCTGTGATTAGTGGATCTACAGATGTCTGGGACATCAACATTCATAAAACAGACCCAATATGGGATTGATCCACACTGTAGAATTAAAGTAGTTTGACACACTTTAACTGCAATTATTATCTTGCTTTTCTAGGGTAGAATCCAATCAAACCATATTGTGCATACAAATGTATGACAAACCAATGATAATTCCCTCAAATTTTAGCTCATGAATTATTATTCAGTATCAGGTAAACTTTCATTCATATCACAATAAGCCATTCTCAATGGACATTGTTTTTTCAAATATACTGAATCTGTTATGTCCACCCTGAATAAGTGATTTCTACCTTCAGTCAATAACCACCAATTGCATTATACTTACATAAGGTATTCCAGCTGCCCTATTCCTTTCCACTGTAGCTTTCACGTCATTAAGATCAGCATAATCCCAGCGAGAAATCTGAAATCCGAGATTCCAGTAGGACGGCATCCATGGAAGTCCTATTAGCTGTAAATTTGAAACATAAAAAGGAGGTAATAGGTTACTATTCTTTTGCATTACTGTTGTTGTTTTTTTTAGAGAAAGGGGGAAAATGTGGAGGATGAACAAAGGTGAAATGCATCTAAATGTGGCATTGGGTATTAGTTCTTCCAGATAAATGGTAACCACCAAAAATCTGTCTAAACATTATTCTTACACCCAACTGTTGCATATAATTTGTATCTTTCCTTGTGTTTTTCATTCCAGGCCTTAAAAAGAACACTTGAAAAGCACTTTTGAGATATTGTGCCCTGCTTATTACAGGAGTATCAAGCATCTAGCAGTGATATTTTTGGAGAGCTATAGTTCAGAATCTGGTTTGAGCAGAAAGGTTTGGATCTTGAGAACTGTAGGCCTAAATTCTTGCTTCATCATGGAGTCATGGATAGTACTGAACAGACACATTCTTACAGCTCTTATTTTATTCTAGGCATATCATATTACTAAAAGAGCTAGGATGCAGATAACATCTAGCTTAGCCTCTTATTTTCATCATTCCATTCTGTGAACATGGTGTTCTCCTATGAGCTCTTTTGTTTCTGGAATGTTGTGGAATTATAGGGCCCTTACAGACAGGCCAAAATAAAGCTGTTTCGGGTCACTTTGGAGGTATGCTGTTTAAATGATGCATGCGTCCTAAGTGTCTGGAAGTTGCGCCAAAGCCACACTCCAGTCCTAAGGACTGGAATGCTGCTTTGGCGCAGCTTCTGGCCTCTTAAGATGTGTGTGTCATTTAAAGAGCATACCTCCAGAGTGACTCGAAGCAGCTTTATTTTGGCCTGTCTGTACGGGGCCATAATATCCAAAGATGTTCAGTGGCAGTTTTTGAATGAATGAAGGTGAAGAAATTGACATTTATCCTAAGAAAGAGGGGGGGTACTATTAGTTGGGGGACCTGGTGATGTTGCAGTAGAATTACAGCTTTTATCTGGAAAAGTTTGCATGTCTATGATGCAGGAGGTTCTCAGCCTGGTTTTCTGGCTTTGCCCCTAAATTTTCAAATGCTAATGGCAATAGTAAGCATCACTTTCCTGTTTCAAATTATTTATCAGCTCCTTAAGACCAGATGTGTACTACATGAGCTGGTATCTGTGGTCTGGTGCCAGGAGATAAGATCTTATGACTTCACTTCTTTACTAGTGTCAGCAGCTGCCGATTTGTTTCCAGGCAATAATCTGGACCAATAAAGTTTTGGGTATTTCAATCATCACTTCCCATCTAAACAATTCCCTCAGAATTTTACACCACCTCTGCAATTACTCCTCCTAAACCTCTTCTGAATTACTTGGAATATTTCAATTTGATATGTTATTGTGCTTTATGTTTATAAACCACCAATGTAGAAATATAAATATATGTAAATGTAACAGGAATAATAATGACTTCTCTGCTACTATGTAGAATCAGGGATGAAAAACAACTCTTTGTAGAATAGACATTTTGTATACTTTCATAATAAGAGGGATAGTTGTGTATATATACTTTAGAATTAATTCAAAGAGCGAGAGAAAACAAAACTGGATTCGGGGTGGGACAGCCTATCTCTATGTTTTTCACTAATTTGGACTAATGCAACTCTTAAATAGCAATATTTTATTTTCAATTATAAACTAAGTAAAAGGTGAATAACTAAGCAATGTATAACATGCAAAATGCATAGGAGAAGTCAATGAGTAAATCGTTTACTACATCTCCACATCTTTACTTCATTGCTTCCTTTAATCTTCAAGGAAAGAGTCAAAGGAATTTACTGCACATGAAAGCACTCCGCAAAGTGGAATAAAAGATGTGTATCAAAATAATGATTAACTTGTTGTTTGACTAAAGGAACATTGTTACTACAAGATATTTACACAGAAGTACTAATTGTTAACAGCCGTATGAGTTATTTACATCCACAAGATACCAGGAGCAAAAACATACCGCTAGATATTCTTGCACAACTTGCTCTGGAGTGTTTCCCAAGAATATGTAGAAATCTAGGATTCCACCAATTGTTCTGTATGTAACAGCTGGAGCAGGTTGGAGAGCAAAATCTACAGGAAGACAAATCTTAAAGTTAGCTAACCAAAATGACATATTGAACATAGCTCACCAGTGTCAACTCAGATGGTGGAGGAAAACAAAACAACAAACAAAAAATAACTCCTATGAGATCTTTTGTTTCTGGAATGTTGTGGAATTATAATATCCAAAGATGTTGCTATCAACTTGAGCCCTGTAATCTGGGAGTTCACAACTAGTATGAAGTGATTTATGTGTATAACCTTGCACATATTTTATTTTCATTACACAGTGTGAGTCTGTTGATTCCCAAAGAAATTTATTTTTAATTAAAGAACAGTATATTCATTTTTGGTTGTTTTTGTTAATTGCCCTTGAATCAACTCTGATTTATGGCGGCCCTGTAGATGAGACATCTCCAAGACCATCTGTCCTCCACTGCTTTGCTTAGATCTTGCAAATTCATACTTTTGACTTCCTTATTTGAGTCTATCCATCTATAGTTTTTTGTTGGTTTTTCAGGCTATGTGGCCATGTTCTAGAAGAGTTTATTCCTGACATTTCGCCATCACCTGTGGCTGGCGTCTTCAGAGAATGCTGACTTGGAAAAGAGTGTGTGTGTGCGCGCACACACACACACACACAGAGTGTAACCCTGTGTAAGGAGGAGTGATTCCCATGTTAATCTGTGTATTGTTCTCTTGTTGCTGGCAGGGCCTCAGGATGGGAAGCTATGCAAAACAGGATTAGTGTCTGCTAACTGGTGATCATTGTCTGCTGGGAAGGCTCATAACCCTGGATGATTTCTCATTTGTATTTGCTGAATACTGATTTTGCTGTTTTGCAGGACTGGTAGCCAAACTTTGTTTACTTAAAGGTTTTCTTCTTTCCTGTTGATGTTGTCCAAGTGTTTGTGGATTTCAATGGCTTCCCTGTGCATTCTGACCTGATAGTTGTTGGCATGGTCCAGAATTTCAGTGTTTTTAAACAGCATTTTGTGCCCAGGATGGTTTGTAATGTGTTCTGCTACTGCTGATTTTTCTGGCTGACCTAGTCTGCAGTGTCTCTCGTGTTCCTTGATTCGTGTTTGGACAGCATGTTTGGTGGTCCCTATGTAGACTTGTCCGCAGCTGCATGGTATGTGGTAAACTCCTGCGGCTGTGAGAGGGTCTCTCCTGTGTTTCACTGAGTGTAGCATTTGCTGGATTTTCTTGGTCGATTTTTAAACTATTTGAAGGTTGTGTTTCCTCACCACTTTCCCTATTCTGTCTGTGACTCCTTTGAAGTATGGTAAAAACATTTTCTCTTTGAGTGGTTCCTTGTCTTGATTCCTCTGGGTTTTTCTGGGTCTGGCAGCCCTTCTGATGTCTTAGCTGGAATAACCATTCACCTGTAGAGGCCGGTCTAGGTGCTTCAATTCATCTTCCAAGAAGTGGGGTTCACAGATGCGTTTTGCCTTGTCTACCTGTGTTTTTATTGTGCTTCTTTTTTGTCCTGGGTGATGGTTGGAGTTCTTGTGCAGATACCTGTCTGAATGTGTAGATTTTCTGTATAAGGGAGACTCAACCTGTAACTACTTCTTATAAAGCCATAAAACTTAATGGGCTTAGTGGATATGTATAGGATTGTATTGATATACAACCATGTTCTATATAAAACTCACAATTACTACCTAGGGGGAAAAAATCCTCATGAGAAAATTATTCATTTAATATATAATATTGTTAAAAAATCTACCAAGTGCTAGATGCATGTTGCTATGCCATAGCAACTGAGTTGCAGATATAATGTATGCATACATGCAAAAACAAATTGTGAAAAGTTATGAGATTTTGTCAGAGATTACAACTTTGTTAAGGCCTTCCCAGTGGTTGCCACCAGTTCTGGAAACCCCTTCCTAGAAAGGTTAGACTACCTCTTTTACTTCCCCATGCTTTTGAGAACTGATTGTTCATAAGGAAAGAATATTTAATCATGTAGTCTATGATATTTTATTACCTTTTTAAAATATATATTTAAATTATTGTCAATGCTATAGGTTTCTTTGATTACGTTTTAACATATTGTGTATGTTTTACTGATATGTATTTCTATTTGAAAGAGGTCTCTCATTCATTGGGTCACTATAGATTGAGGTTGACTTGACATCAGCCAACAACAATAAACTCTTGTCTACATCTATTTTAATTTTTGCCTAGGATCCAAATCCCAGAGAAAAGGTAGGATATAAATAAATGGGAGGAGGAAGAAGAAAGCTACCTGACCCATCATCATATTCAAAAGTAGCTTTCTTACCCATGGCATTGCTGTTCATCAAGAATACACCAAAGGAGTGTCCAGTGGCATCTTCCAGACACAAGAAGAAAGTCTGAGCACCATACAGGTTATGTGCATCCTAAAATAAATAAATAGCAAATTAACATGTGCAAAGCTTGTATGCAAGACAGAAATCTTTAGAACATCTTTTTGTCATTTGTAATTTATGTCAGTCATCACAGAAGTAAAGCACAATAAATTAAAGTAAGTATGTTGCACCTTGGTCTTCATCCCTAACACTAACAAATAGCAATAGTCTGATAAACCAGCATAATATTAGCTTTTAACCTGCTTTGTGAATTGGAGCTATACTCTTAAATTGACACAGATGTCTTTGAATTTGAAAAATGATGATTAACTTAAGTAATTTAGTTTTATTAGGTCTGCTAAGTTCACCTCTAACTGTTAATGGAAATGAAGGTAATTAGTAAAATAATAACCGTTCATTTGACAACAATTGACAAAGAGGTGTCATATAAACATCAACAACAAAACACAAAAGCTTTTAATATCCAGAATGTAGACATTCATTAGACAAGGTAACTAATCATGCAAATGAAAAGACAGAATTTTTTTCATTGGTTTATTTCCTGGGTAACAGGCTGTTGATTAGATCAGAGTGAGTACAAGTTGTCACTTTGAAAAACTAACTTTTGACTCCCATGTTTATTTGTGATATTCAAAAAATCAGTTCAGAGTTTAAGCAACCATTCTTTTGAGCATCCTTGCCCCTTTGAAATTAACCCACTTCTAAGATAACATTTGGGATTTTATCTAATTGTGTCTTTCCATTCACAGAATCCCCCTTGGCCCAAAACAGATGTTTTTGTGGATGGACTAAGGATTTTCATACATTTTCATGGATCGCTTCCCTGCCATCTTACATACTGTTAAAATAGGTTTCCTCATACTCTGATGCAGATTTTTGGAGGGGCGGAAGAAAAGGATGATGATGATGATGATGATGATGATAATAATAATAATAATAAATTTTATGTATATACCACTTTTCCAAAAGATCAAAGCGGTTTACATAGAGTTTAAAACTAATTACAAAACACATCATAAAATGGATAAAACCAAGAACACTAAATACAATATACAAATCTAAAAACAATAATTCAATCAATCAATAGGGTGAGGTAGAGAGTCAATGGGATCAGAGTACACGACTTCATTTTCCAGGGGGGAAGGCTTGACAGAAGAGGAAGGTTATAAGCCTCTTTTTAAATGTTTCCAGGGGGGTGATAAGATGGAGCTCGTCAGGAAGACAATTCCAGATTTGTGGGGCCGCTACTGAGAAGGCCATCTGGGAAGTAATAACATATTTAGAAGGTGGAATTTCCAGCAAGTTCTTCCCAGTTGTTCTGAGTGTGTGATGCGGATTATATGGGTAGATGCGGTCCCTCAAGTAACTTGGGCCCAAGCCACGTAGGGCTTTATAGGTAATAACCAACACCTTGTATTGTGCTCGGAAGCGAATAGGCAGCCAGTGCAGATCTTTCAGAATAGATGTTATATGGTCAAACCTGGACGCACCAGTGACCAATCTGGCTGCCATAGTTTGTACTAACTGAAGCTTCTGGGCTTGGTACAAGGGTTGTCCCATGTATAGCGCATTACAGAAATCCAAGCGAGAGGTTACCAGAGCATGTACCACCGTTTCAAGGTCCCTTTGGCCCAGGTAGGGTCGCAGTTGGTGTATCAACCGAAGTTGATAGCAAGCACTTCTGACCGTCGCATCTACTTGAGATGTCAGTTGCAGGGACGAGTCCAAAAGTACTCCTAAACTGCAAACTTTGTCCTTCAGGGGAAGTGTGACCCCATTCAGGACCGGTGGACAAATTTCCCTCCCCAGGCCTGGGGAAGCCATAGTACTTCCATTTTCTCTGGATTCAAACAGTTTGTTTTCCCTCATCCAGCCAATTACCGACTCCAGACAGGCATTCAGAGGAGAGATGCCATCCTTAGTCACTGCATCAGTCGGGGACACAGAGAAACATATTTGGGTGTCATCGGCATATTGATAACACTGCACCCCATGTCTCCGGATGATCTCTCCCAGCAGTTTCATGTAAATGTTAAACAAAGTGGGGGACAAAATAGCTCCCTGAGGGACACCAGATGTCAGTTCCCTCTTAGAGGAGCAAGTGTCCCCCAGCTGCACCATCTGGAATCTGCCCGAGAGGTAGGAACAGAACCACTGGAGCGCAGTGCGTCCGATGCCCAACTCCCTCAGGCTTTCCAGAAGGATACCGTGGTCAATGGTATCGAAAACTGCTGAGATGTCCAATAGCACCAACAAGGTCACACTTCCCCTGTCGATGCCCAGATGGAGATCATCGACTAAGGCGACCATGGCAGTCTCAACTCCATAACCTGCTCTGAAGCCAGTTTGAAATGGGTCCAGATAATCGGTTTCATCCAAGACAGCTTGGAGTTGGAAGGCAACTGCTCTCTCGATCACCTTACCTAAAAATGGCAATAGTGAGACCTGCCTACAGTTGTTTCTTAACAGGGGGTCCAGGGAGGGTTTTTTGAGCAATGGCCTGACTGTTGGTAATTTCAAACTAGATGGAAATTTTCCCTCCCTGAATGATGCATTAATTATATGACACAATAAAGATGTTACCACATCACCACCCTGGGCGTTCAGCCAAGAAGGACAGGGGTCAAGAGAGCACATCGTCTTCCTAACACTTCCAAGAAGCTTGTCCACTTCATTGGTATGTACAAACTCAAAATGATCCAGTTTAATGAAGTCCACGGAAGCTCTGGACACCTCTTCTATTGTCTCTGAAGAAATGCCAGCGTTTTCTACTCTTCCTTCCATGGGAACTTTTTGGAGGCCTTGGTTGCAAGTGCCAAAAGGCCCATTCCCCCCACCCCCATTCTGGCATCATCCTCTTCAGACACATATACCTCACTCTGGTATTGGTGCTTGTAGTGTGGACAACATCCAGCACATATCACAACAAAACTGGGTAAACAGCCTTGAACTGTATTTTTAAAAAACTACCAGATCTGCAGTCCTTTGTTCCTACTAGCTGTCACAGCTGTCTGTATGGGTGTCCTACTGAGCTGCTCGGCACATCCACTGCTACCATGGGTTGCTCATTCTGAGGTCAGAATGAGATATTCAGCCATGTAATCATTGCTGGGTCCCTCCTTCTGATCTTAGAAGTGAGTTTCCCAAAGTGGCAGTGGATACACCATGCAGCTCAGCGGAACATCCAGCCTCAGCACAGGAATGGAGGGCCAGGTAAAGCGGGAAGATAGGGACAGCTATGGTGCCAGGATACTCCAGGTGGCCACCATAGTATCATAGCAAGGGCAGACAAGATCCTAGTTAGGGGGGACATTCAGTGAATGGTAGGACAACAGTGTATGTCACCCAAGGTTTTTCATCATTTCTCCTATGGTATGGTAAATCTCATATATGAAAACACAGATTAAAAAACAAACAAATACAATAATAACTTCTCTAGAAGCTCATGCCATGGTCACTTTACCACAAGAAGAATGTTCACAGACTAAGTTTAAGCCATAGCTGCTTTGATTTTGTCTCTCATTTTCAGCTTTGTATAAGAGCTTGCATGCCTCAAAAACATTTCTTACAGTGGCAGTGTGCTTAACTTTAGCAAAGAAATATGATTACCCACAACCACAAATGATTTTTTTAATAAAAGAGCTATACTTGAATTCTGATTTGTTAGACTTGACAGCATATATTTAACAAGCCTGACTTCTTTTTAAAATTATTTATTTATTTATTTTATTTAAAATATTTCTACAGTCAACCCTTAGTATTTGCAGGAATACACACCCATGGATGCCAAAAACTGCAGGACTTCAAGTCCTGTGGTTTTTAGTTGCAGGACATGCACGCACAGTCATGGCCTCATGCCTGCATCACTATTAGGCCCAATGGAGCTTGCCATCCATGGGTGCTCAAATCACCTCCCAGTTCCCAAGGACTTCCAAGGCAGTGAATAAATAAAGAACAATAGCCTCAATGAAACATTCAAAGAACATTGAAATCAATACAGAGATTAAAAACAACAACAACAATTCTTCCATATGGTACTAATTTCATTATCAGGGACTTGACCAGTTTCTTTAAGAAGACCATTTAGAACTTTAGTCCCTAACATTTGAGTTTGATGCCATAAGCTCAACATACACTTTAGTATTTCTGAGGGCAAAGAATTTCTTTGAAAAACTGATAGCAAATCAGATTTTGATAATTTAATCTTGGGAGCAATTTTTGGAGAGGCCATTTAAATACACAAAAACATGTCTGGGTAGAGAGTGTCAGTTACTTAGTAATATAGAAGCATATGATTTCAAGCACACAATTCACCCTCA
>NC_056524.1:250794878-250845727 GCF_019175285.1 Sceloporus undulatus
TTTACAATTCACCCCCATTCAAACACAATTCCTTCTTTTGCTTTCAGTGATAATACTGAAAATTAGTCCTTCTCATCAAATGGATAACCTATTTGGGGAAAAGCCAGTGTCAGCATTGTTCATAATTTATTTTAACAATAATCATTTTCTTCTTATTATAGGAAATAATGGTACCATATTTCACATTTATTTGATGAGGTTGCATTTCTACTTTTTCTTTCACACTGCAGGAAAATGGCTTCATGCTAATAGCATGATAATACAATGTTGTTACCTACCCCAAGAGGTGCAGCATCCCGAGTAAATATTGACCATGTTTTCCAGTTAAAATCATGTCGGTACTGTTTATGGACGTGT
Source organism: Sceloporus undulatus (assembly GCF_019175285.1). Lineage (NCBI taxonomy): Eukaryota > Metazoa > Chordata > Lepidosauria > Squamata > Phrynosomatidae > Sceloporus > Sceloporus undulatus. The sequence continues at coordinate 250,795,236 of NC_056524.1, forward strand.
TCTCCAATACCATAAACATTCTGGCTTGGCAATCTGATGGAGAGTTGCAAGAACTGGTCGGCAAACACAAGTGGTCCAATGCTGGTGTCAAAACTGTAGGAACAGTGACAAGATACTATTATTCCCCTGCACAGAAATCTATGAACAGGGAATTAATACTCCTGAAAGCTCTTAATCTCAGATGGATGTGAAAGAACAATGTTGGTGTAAACTGGCATGAGGATTGTGTCTTAAAAGGATCACTTCTGGCACTTAACCTTGAATTACTTACCTGTACTCTGAATCTTTAGGAGGTAAAGCAATTTAGGATTCAAAGCAAACACTATCCTCCAGGCTGAGCCACCTTTATTTTTAGCCCCCCAGTCCCCCAGATGTACCAAAGTCCCTGAACCACCCTCACCACCATCTGAAAATTGGAAAGAAAAAAATTCAAATGATTAATTGCTGATTCTTGAGTATCTCTCTGAAACCAGGGAGGAAGGGGATGCCAGAAACTGGAGAAATCACCAACAATAGACTTCTCGTAACCTGCAGGTGCTATTTTCAATGAATGTTCAGTTACAAGTGGGAAAATATATCTCATCATGGATTGACAAGGGTTAAAATTAGTCTCTCTACTGTAGTTCACCCATCCCTTCTGATCTAGGCTGTAGTTCCAGTCTAAAGAGAGACAGCTGAGTTGCTCTCATGAATATTGTCCATTTGAGCTAGGTTAATTTTAGGTGCATACCTGGCTTGATAAAGCCATTACAGCCAAGTGGGTTTATCAGCATAAGCAACTTGTCTTGAGAATTAGGCTTCTGCCTACTCACCAGCTTCATTCTTTTGGCTGCTGTTATAGGTTGTGATTTCTGTTTCCACCAGCCTTTGATCTTGTATCTGGTTTTGTCTTCTCTAATCCTTCACAGAAGGTTTAGAATCCTAGGTTTCCACCTCACTTTAACTTCTCAACACTTGCCTCAGTCCCTTTGATCCTTATCTGCTTGAGCCAGTATTTGATAATTTGTGAATGGTTATATTCATCATTTCCAGGGGTAGCCGTGTTGGCCATATAGCAAAGTACAATAACATTCAAAATCCAGAAAACAGTGAATACCTTTATTGGACCAATCAAAATGCATAAAATATTTGTCACAAGCTTTCAAAGTTCCACTTGCTTCACACCAGGCAAAGGTGTGAAAAAAATATCATTTAGACATGTGCCATTTAAGCACCTTTAAAAAAAGATCCACACAACTATATGACTATACCCACATCAGAAATATTAATAGGAGATGGAATAGCATAGGCTGAATGTATGTGCAGAGCAAATCCAGAGAAATTATATTACATTGGAATGTAATATAACTGTCCAAAAAGGGAGAATATGCTGCTACTAAATATATCATATTATATAATGGCTAAAATTACAGTTGTCTCAGATTGTGTGCTCTTAATGTAAAGGACATGACTGTAGACTATATTAGAGATAAAAGCCTAAATCAGAATGGCAATGTCAAGTAAACTAAACCCATTGGATTAATGGGATTTACACAGTTGTCAAATTATACATTCTATTTTTTAAATGGATCTATTCTATTTGTAACAGATGGATTAACTCATAGCTTTTTGTAGGAGTTCGATCTCTTTAACAAAGGTGGAAATGGAGACAAACAATTTTCTGTAGAAGACCCAAAAATGACTTCAGTGATGTACCACAGTCCAGACTGTTTTTATATATATTTCCCACTTTCCTTCACTGTTATTCTTACCAAACAGGTCTAGCAGTTTTGAAGTAATACAACACCCATCTAACCAAAGTTAATACAAGACAATAAATAATACAAAGTCTATCCAACCAAATAATACAAAACCTATCAAATCAATCATATTTACCAAAGCAGAAACAAGATGACTATCTTTGCTATGAGCAGTGATCAGAATTTGAAACCATCTTCAGTTCCCTTAAAATCATAAAAACTGCTGAAAACTGCATTTTTATAGAAGAAATATTTCCAGCACTATATTTATTTCTTCTTGTAAATAAGGAGATGATAAAATTGCACCTGTAGTGATTGTCTTTCTGATTTTTAAATGATATTATACAATCTATACAAATCTGCCATATATACCCAACTATACGTCAGCCCCAAGTATAAGTTAGGGGTAGATTTTGGAGGCAAAATTATGGATTTTGATATCTGTGGGTAAGTGAAGGTAAAAGCTTAGAGCATGTAACAAAGGACGTAAAGGACAAAGCAAAGAAAAATGATGTTAAAGAGCTTACAAAATTCCAGAAGGCATAGATGACTGTGCTAACCCTAAACACTGGCTGGGTGAAGAGGAAACTATGGAAAATGGTGGCTGTGTGATGTGTGTATGAGGCATTCAAGTGTGGACAGGGCTAAGGAAATGCACACATGTTAAGAAGGATGTAAATGGGGGGGGGGGGGGTGAGCAGATGGGTAGAAAAAAAGCAGGCTGATACCTCTTTTTCTCTGATCGATTCAAAACCCCACTGTGCACATGGACTGCTCCCAAGGCAAGCTGAACACATGGGCAATCTGCACCATGTGGCATCAAGCTGTGCCACTCAGTTATTGTTTTCCACTTCCCCACCATGCATGTGCACCACTGCATGAACACACCACTTGCAACTGTCAATTGCCTGCCTCTTCCTGCCTAACTGCCATTGCACTGCACCCTCCATGTGACCAACCACACATTTGCATGTGTGATACACTACCTCTATAGTGCATCAGTGCACCTAGTGACATGCTGGCAAGGCATATGCATGGAGGCTTCCCATACATGCCCCCTTTCCCTTTCTCCTCGTGGCCCCCTGTTGGACTGTTTGGTTTGTGTATATTGTAATTACATCAATTTCATTATTGGTGACCTGCCAGGTTTTCTTGTACTTTTGTGTTTTTGTTCCCCCCACCCTGTTCCCGTATTCATGCCATGCTGTTTATATGCACGTGCAATGATGTGCATTTTCAGCATTGAGGTGTAGCTTCTTTTTGATCCAGTTTTTAGCCCTGGAGTGAGGCTTCATGTTGATTTCCACCTGGTTTTGCGGCATACATCATCTGGACACCTTCAAAAAGGTCAGAAACAGCATCATGATGGAGAAAGTAGACAGGAGAGTTGCTTTTTTAAGGTTCTCCTGGACAGACTCAATTGAAACTAACTAACAAACAAACAAAAATAGGCTATTGTAATTTGCATGCATCATGTCATAACATGATACATTAGAAAATATTACAATGCTTGGTAAAATGGAAGGAAGCAGGAAAAAAGAAAGAACTTATCACAGACAGGCTGATTCAATCAAGGAAGCCATGGCTGTGAGTTTGCAAAAACTGAGCAGGGCTGTTAAAGAGCTCTTGAAGGTTTCTCATTCATAGGGTTGCCATTTGATTGCAAATAATGATGATGAGGACAAATGTTTAACATTATGGTATTAACTGTAGAATGAGAAAGTTCTTGAACAACTCAGAAATGGCTAGCTTTAGCGTTACTTATATTAAAATAGAATAGTTAACTTACAGAACTTTGTTATTGCTCTTCCTGATCACTCTGATGCTAAAAGGACTGTCTGTGATTTCAATACTGTAGTTTGGATTGTCTACTTTGGGTCCCTGAAAGGGTTTAACATTCTCATGTGGCACTTCATATCTTTTCTCAGCAGGATCTGTAATCTATAAAAAATGGAAAAAAAGCAAAGTTAATAGGGATCCCAGGATTAACTTCTGCTTGGTATATTCCATTTTCCCCTCATCATGATGCATTCTGAATCAGTTCTGATTGTGCTACATTTTTAATGAACATACTACATTGTGTATATTTAAGTCTTATATTTATTTTCCAGCTCTCCCCTGCTATAGTTCATGAATCCACAGACTGATTTACTAAGCATTTTCCTGACTCATTCACTAAAATCATATTTTGTATCAGGTACATCATATGTAAACTTGAAAGATCCCCCCTGATTAAGCTGTTTTTACTGGGAGGACTTTATAAGGAATGCTTTAATTTCTATGTCATATAACTGGAAAAATATTTCAGTTCATCGTGTAGCTTTTATAGAATCTAAAAGACTGGTTTGTTGCCATTAACACTGCAGAAAAAATATTAGTAAATTGTCAGGTTGCTTTTCATATTACTCAGTTGTTTTCCATTCATTTTTAGCATGGGTGAGGCAAATCTACACTTACTTTTACCATCACTTTTCCTATAGCTGTTTCAAACTGAACAGAAACTCTGCTAGTGGTCAAGGACCAGAGAGCTCCTGTTCAAATTGGAGCTAATACTGCAGGTGCTCAATGTCTTCAAAAACAGGAAGTTCACCGTCAAAAGGAGTTTTATTTTAGGTGCTTTATTTTAGATTACTGTCTCCTCTGACTAGAGGCCCAAAGCATGGCTGTCTATTCCTTGATAATATCAACATTTAATTAATTTAATGTACTCAGCCCAGAGTGTTTCTAAATTACAACTTTGCATTCCAATTATTTATTTTGTGTGTGTGTATTCAAGTCATTATAACTTATTACAGCCCTAAGGTGAACCTATCATGGGTTTGCCAGGGTTGAGAGTGTACAAGGTTATGCAGTGGGTTTCCTTGACCAAGTTGGAAATTGAACCCTCATCATCAGAGTTGTAATCCAGTGCTCAAACCACTACACCACACCGGGCCGCCATGCTGATTATACTTTTCCTTTTCTAGTTACCTATTCAATAAGTAGCATATTAACTTGGATTCCTACAAAGATATTATAATCCCAGGAATTTTGGATGATACACACATTGTATGTAACGTATTCTATCATCTTTCAGAATGAAATGCATGCACACACAAGAAGACAAGCATGGATTATGGAACCATTTTTTAGTTTTTATCACACACACACACACACACACACACACACACACACACACACGATGTTTGTACTGATGGAGTGACTCCCCTCCAGAAAAGATCTAATTGCAGGTACTTAGTTGAAGATTAATACATTAAGAAATTATCTAACCTTGAACCGAAAACGGTTTGCTGTCTGATATTCTGTGGTGAGGAGAACTTTTCCAATATCACCTCCAAACACAGATGGTGCAGGCAATCTTTTAAGTTTGGCTTCAAATCCTTAACAAGAAAAGTGATTAAAATGCTTCCATCACAACAACTGTAGCATAGGTTTCAGTAAGCATCAAACCTTGAGCCAAATGCAACCTAATAATCCCAGATAATAGTTAAAAGGGGAACATGATAGAGATGGACAAGAATTTCACTGGATTTGACAAATACAGTGCTCCCATGTCATATGCGGGTGCGTCATATGTGGTTTCCAGCATATGCTGGAAGCCACGCCAGAAAAAGGTTTGTGCTTCCCAGAAGAAGTAATGGGGCATGCGCAGAGCACGAATGGCACCACACGGTGCAGTGCAGCAGGCAAGAGCCCCATTACTTCTAATGGGGCTCAAGCTTACACGTTTTTTCTTTTACACAGGGGGGTCCAGAATGGATCCCCCACATAAAAGAAGGGCCCACTGTGTGACAAAAATAATTGCCCTTATATCCTGTGGTGGCTTAGTGGTTAAGATACCAGCTCTGACTATTGGAAGACTGGATGGTTGGCAGTTTGAGGCCCAAGTGCCACATGATGGGAGAGCTCCTGCCACTAGTCCTTCTGCCAGCCTAGTAATTTGAAAGCATGCAAACACAAGTAGATAAACCGGTAGCACTTCAGTGGGAAGGTAACAGCGGTCAGTGCAGTCATGCTGGCCACCTGACCACCAGAGCAGTCCCCGGACAAAGCTGGCTCTTTGGCTTAGTAACAGAGATGAGCACCACCTCCTACAGTCAGTTATGACTAGACATTCATGTCAAGGGACTACCTTTACCTTTTACTTATATCCTTAAGACCCAGTGTGAAAATAAATCCACCTTACCCCAAGAATTCACATCCTTAGATGGCTTGGGGACATTTCAACAGAAGAAGAATGTATGTACAAAACAAAACCTATTCATATCAAAATGTGAATAGCAGAAATACAATTGGGAAAAATGCACAAAGAATTTGGTCAATGGTGAAAACTTAGTTCTGGGAAAAAAGTGGAAAGAAAACTCACAAATAAAACTTGCAGATGATATTTATTATATTCAGAGCACAACCTCCCCCCCCCCCGTCCCCTTACCTGTATTTGTCTGTGTTTGGGCTCCTTCAACTTTATACCCATGACTATTAGAAAAGTAGCACCAAGGGATGAATGTTTCATTCTGAGGATCCCAGCAGCAGCCAAGGAGTGTGCATAGAGCCTGTATGTCATGAACAAGAGAAGCAGAAAGGAGAATAATTTGTTTCAGAAAGAATAATAATATATAAATATATTTCTGGACAACAGTGTGTGCTTTCCAATGTACTTGGAACTCGCTCTGCTGCTTGCTAACAGCAATGCAAGGAGTCTCTGCTACACATTGGGATTACTATATAAATTCCTCTTCCTCAATGAAGGGTGGGCCTTTGGGGTTTATTCTTTAGTGGACTAGATTATTTTCATGGACCAGATACACTGTTGCTTGCAGTTTACATATTTTGACATATTTGGCATTTTCCTCTGGATTAACTGTTTGCATATGTTGGACTTCTCTTTATTATTTATCAACACACAAAAACACATTTCTTTCAATGGGCTCTTCTCCTCCCTATTTTGTCTTTACTGCAATCCTGTGAAGTATGTCATGCAATGAGAGATTGACTTGTATAAGATGTCTGATTCAGTTGAATGATTCAGTGGGGACATCGAATCTTGATCTCCCAATAATCAATCCAATGTTGTAATCATTTACAGCACCTGAGGCCAGTTGTGGAAGTGGTGGGTAAAGAAAGAACCAACTGACCAATGAATCCCGCACATTATTAATTCCAGTATAATTTCCTGGATGCTATCAATTCCAGTAATCTTAAAAATTAAGACCATCATTTTGAGTAACTTTAAAAAGATCAGCTAACAGTTGTTCAACTTGGAAAGAACCCCAAGACCACTCATTCATCTCACAGAACCATAATACATTCATTTGTGGACACATTTTTATCATTCACCTTCACTAGTAGGGTCAGACAGTCTTTGACTCTTCTCCATCTAGACATGGTGGAACAAATAATTCCCAGGTCCCCTAACACTGCCTCAGAATATTTCCATTATCTATAAAGGTTGTCCATCACCCTATTCTCATTTTCAGAAAGACAAACTGTTCCACAAAAGGGTTAGAGGTATTTTAAAAATTCTTTTAACAAGGGAAGCCCTTGGGATCAAACTAAAGATCTATCTAGTCCTTTGGTTGAATACACACACATGCACACACACAGAGAGAGTAACCAAGAGCAACCAGATTGTTTCCTTATGTTTCCAGTAATTAATATTAAGATAAAATATTATATTTAGAGACTTTTTTATCAAATAACTTCCAGACAAAAACACATACAAAGAAAAAACAGAAAAAGGATAAGGAAAGTTTATCCCTCTCCTTTCTGAGACTAGATTTTTAGGGATACATAATTAGGGATGCAGTGATCATCATAAAATTAACTCATTATAGTCATTCTAGAGAGAGTCAGACATATGACTCACCTTATAAAATGGAATGACGAGATGAAAGAAAATGCATGACTGATTACCTTCTTTGTCCTTTTATATGAAGATCTGTTCTACATATTATGTGCATATCTTGTATATTATGATTATAGACTTACATAAAAATAATACCTAATATTTCTGAAGTTACTTGCAATAAAATAGATACATTCTGTTGGTACTATAAGTGTGTCCAGAATTTGACCCATCATGCCACAATCAATCTCTACATTTGCCACAGATGATCCTTTTTGGAAACCTAGATGGGAAGTAAAATCTAAATATTTGTCTAGACAATTAGAGCACTTAATGAGCCACTGTATCTGGTAGGTGGATTATGTATAGTGTCCAGTCACAGTTTATCTGCACCTCTACATGGTAAACTTTTTAGAGGCCCAATAAATTGGAAGGGGGTGGATAAATGTGGTAGCTCCTTTAAGACTAACTGGTTTTTATTATTGCCTGAGCTTTCATGGAAATATTCTTTCTAATGTTGACATTAATGGATCAGGCTGAGAGACAGTGCTTTGCCTATGATAATGTATTGTCCACTCACAGTGGTGTTGTTGATGATGATGATGTTGATGATGATGGTTATAAAAAGAATCCTTTTAAAAATCATAATATAATAGTAAAATTAAGATGTGAGGCAGTCTGTTTATTGCTAGCTCTATAATGAAATGAGGCATGAAATGGGATAAATATCTGATGTTATTTACTCTAGGTATATCAGAGCATGTTTTTGAGAATGTGTTTCTGGATATAAATGTAGTTTTGTTCAGTGTTACTGGCTGCATTTGGACAGACTAATAAATCACAGTTTATTGTGACAGGAAGTGGCATAGGTAAATCTCAGACATACATACACACCCCTTCTGCAGAGCTGCAAAGATGAGAAATTCAGAAGCTTGTGTTCCCTAGATAACACCACAGATATAATCAGAGCTTAGTAAAATTCCTTTGCAGAGCTACAGCTCCCAGAAATTAACAGCCAGGATAGTCAGTGACCATGTATGCTGTACACAGGATTGCTTGTAGGTGAGTATCTTTGCATAACTGGGGAAATGTACTTAACATTGCTCATCAACATAAAAGACAAGACACACCATCTGCAACTCTAAGCAACTTGTAAAAGTGTAATTCAACAGGAACTTCTCTATGCATACATCCTTGTAAAACAAATTAACTCATTTCAGTCATATCAAAAGTGAAGAGAAGGAACCAGAAATGCCCAATGGCACATTAGTATTAATAATAATCAATGATACCCACACTATGATGATGATAGCAGTTTTAGTGAAAATGATAGGCGAGAGGAAAGGTCAAGGCTCAAGTACAATTAATTTCACTTATAACTGCATAAATAGTTCATGAAGGCAAATATGACTGGAGGGAGGACATTTGCTGCTGAGAAGAACTCTTATCGGAGCTTAAATAATAACCTCTCCAGAATTTTCACCTACATAAATAAATGATAGCGAACACTAATTGCTTTCTGGTTTGTTTATTTGAGCAGAGGTCAATGGCAGTTCCAAGTGTGAGATTAGGTAAAGGACAGTGAACCACATAAGTCTATCCACTTAAGGTTTTGGGAGTTTATCTGCCTACATTACTACTAAATATGTACAGTCATGGTCCACAGGGTGATCTGCACCAATATCAGCACCCTTAACACTACCGGCACCATTCTGTGCTAACAATGTAGAGATTATGTATCTTGCTGTGATTTGTGTGTGTGATACCATTACAGCTCATAACGGCCACAGACCTGGCATATGAATTTGCACTAATGTGTACTGGCTTGAGATAGTGAAAAACGCCTCTAAGGGTGTCACAATTTCCACTTTGTCTTACATTTTAAATGCTTGGGGTCTGTTTGTGTGTACTATAGATATGCACATTTTTTTGCTTTAGATTCTGATGCTTGTAAGAGAGGAGGCAGAGAGAGAGAGAGACTGAGGGGCTCGACAGATGGGCAGCTCCACGCCGCCCATCTTTGCCCCCAGTCGGTGCTGCAGTGGCTGCACACTGCAGCACTGACACACTTCCAAAAAGAAGCTGCCTAGAGCGGCTTCCTTTCTGAGGTGCTGCAAACAGGAAGAAGCCCCATCATGATGCCACTTCCTGCCAGTGATGTCTGGTCGCTATATGGCATTGTCACCATCATGGTGGCCCCCGTATGGACGGGAGGCTGCCATGATGGTGGCATCCATACAGACTAGGGTTTGGGAGCATGTGGTTACTGCATTCTCCCGAACCCTAGAATAAGTGCCGGCACGCTGCTTCTCACCCGTATATACTTGGCCTGAGAGAGAGAGAGAGAACACCATAGTTCATTCTATACATAATCATATTTGAATATTTAAAAATATGTTATATCAAAGATGTAGCAAGGTTGTTTTCTGCTGCTCCACAGACTAGGACAAGGAACAATAGAGTCAAACTACAGGAAAAGTGATTCCACTTAAACATTAGGAAAAACATCCTGACTGTAAGGGCAACAGTGGAATACCACTGTCTCAGAATTTAGTGGAGTTTCCTTCTTTGGAGGTTTTGGATCACCCTTGTGGTCTCTTCCATGATTTTATGTAGATATTCTGAAAGCCCAAATAGAAGAAGGGGAAGAATAATAGAATACACAATGCAGTGTCCCACCAACTTAGTGTGTATTTCCTGAGGTTGACACTACTTCAAATTACTCCAAATAAGGTAATTGTTAAGCACCATAATTAAGGGTACTTAATTATGTTGGGTGATAAAGACAATGCAATTACCTTATAACTCCCAATACATAAGAAAACACAACACCACTACTGTACTAGGATTGTTTGGGACATCAGTGAGTTGATGTCGACTTGAGGGCAGTTAACAACAACAAAGCTTGGCACAAAAAATTCCTTAGTTCCATAGACATCACTAGTTGAGCCTTCTCTTCCTCTCCAAAGGAGACATGGCAGGGAGGATTAATATGCCACCATATCTGTAAATTTTATATCCTTAGGCAGTCTTATCCATAAAAAAATTATTAGTTTCCCTAAACATATGTGGTTTTTCCTACCTTTGTTGCCACTTGATCTGGAATGCAGTCTATTCGGTCAGATAGTTGTACAGCTGGACATGTTGGTGAAAAGTCTGTAAGCAAAAAGGTAATTACATCACTGGGAGCCAAAGTATTACTAATTTTAGTCCTACTGCTACTATTACCTCAAGGAATAGTAACAACTATATGTAGAGTAAGAACAAATTTGCAACATTTGTTGTTACTTATTTGGTGTTACTTATTAACAAAATTATATCAAACTCTTGTAACTGCCTTTGAAATACAATGTTCACATCAAGCATTCATTTTAATAAATTACAGGCAATGAGCTAGAACAAACTTTAATTATGTTGTGATGTGCCACCATATCTTTAGATGCTTCTAAGTTCTATGCAGACTCTGGCCTGTTATAGACTGTCAAAATAAAGCTGCTTCTGGTCTCTTTGGAGGTATGCTGTTTAAATGATGCATGCACCCTAAGAATCCAGAAGCTGCACCAAAGCTGCACTCCAGTGCTTAGGAATGGAGTGTGGCTTTCGCGTGACCTCTGGACTCTTAGGACCCATGCATCATTTAAATAGCATGCCTCCAAAGAGACCCAAAACAGCTTTATTTTAGCAGTCTGTAACAGGCCTCAGAGTGTACAACAGAAATGATCCAGTGAAAACCCATGAGCATTCGCTTATTATGTGTAGGCATCACTTCTCTGTGGAAAGCATAGTTTATTTGTAGAAGCTATGGGTAGTGGTTTCCCAATCCCTCTCCTATGTGTACATTTGTATGCTATGACATAGCTAAGGAGTCTGTGACTCTAGTGTAAGAACATATATTTTCCAAGTCCATAATGTTAATGGACCTCAATTTTCTTTATATGTCTTCTTTTGTTTTTGTTCAGTAAAGCACAGTAACCTAAATTTCAACATCTTCATTTTCTCACTACTAAGCCAATAGCTAAAAGCATAAATGTGTCACTTACTGTACAAATAAATCCACTAACTATTTTTAATAATTGCACAGTAACTAAATTTGCTGTTCTCTCCCTCAGAGCATTCAGGCTGCTCTCATTTAAGGAATATTTTATCAAAACCCACTTATTTTACAATGATTCCCTTACAGCTCACTTCAGACAGATTGCTTATATTTAAGACATTTTATTCAGAGCAGCTGTATTTTTAATGATAATAATAATAATAATAATAATAATAATAATAATAATAATAATAATAATAATAATAATAATAATTGATTTCTCTTGCTTTGCCCCCCCCCCCCCCCGCCACCAGCCTATTTCTGTACTCAGATTGAATAGCTTGTTTGAAAACTAAGATAAATTATGAAATACAAATACAGGGTATGATCTTTTTGAGGTAAGACCATTTTTAAAACCTCCTGGGTTGCAGTGGAAGAGTTAAGCATATGTTAAAAACAAGGAAAATGAGAACAGCATTCTGATTAAAATTAGTGGAATTTAACAAAGCTAACATTTGGCTAGCTAAAGTAAATTTGAATAAGTTACTACATAGTACGACACTATACACACACACACACACACACTCAGGTTCATGTTACTATCCAATACCAATAAAGTTTCATATAACATACTTCACATTTCAAACACTATGAAATGTCACAAGTCAGGGAGAAACGTCTTTCACATAGTTGTTATGAACGGGCCTAAACTCAGAGAAGAATCTTATCATTATACAGTGTTAAGTATAAATAGCCATATAACTCTGTCTTCTTCCTCATGGACAACAAAAACATGGAGCCCTTTTGACAAACCTAAGCCATTTTTCACACACTGTGAAGATATTTCTTTGATATCACTAAAAACATTCTCTAGATATGGCTCACTGAAATTAATGGATTACCTTTAAGACCAGAATGACCTGTTGCTAGAAGTCCAATCAAGGTACAAGCTACAATCACCACCAAAATAAAGAGAGTGATCAGAGTGACTTCCAATCCACTGAATTTCTTCTTTCCCATCTGGACAGAAAGAGTAAAGCAAACAAACAGAAGATGTTAAAAACAAATGTTCAGGCGTAATGTAATCTTAATGTTTTACAAGCCTGTACCCTCTGATCCAAGTAGCTAAAATATAACCATGCCATTTTTAGAATAAATGATGTACTAAGCTGTGTTCTTCATGCCCACATCACAGAAATAGGGATCATACTTTTGATGGAAATAGTTGAAGCTATTTAAACAAATTTTGTTAATTCTACAGAATATGATTGTTGTGTTGTTGTTTTTAAAGAAAACTTGTCACATGGATCAAGGGACACATCTCTTGGATGAAAAATTTTGAACCATGAAAACATAACAACTGGATTGACCTAATCAGTATTCCCGTTAAGTTCTTGAAAAGATATAATGTGCTGTTTGGTTGCATTTATTTGTAAAAGGAAACCAACAAGAATATGGATTAAAATACACTGTAAATTTGATCTCTTAGCTTGTCATTTGCGAGAAATAAATATAGCAGCTGCTCATCTTGGCGGAAACCCCAGGAAGACCGAATGTTTAGTAAAGTTAGGAACGGTGCCCATCTATGACAAATGCTGACTGTTGAAGTGTTAGGCTCCACTGCCAACTGCTCAATCTTGTGTGAACAACGGCATGGCACCAGCACCATTAATGTTTAACTGTAACTTGCAATAAAACTCTTTTAAACCAACCTCCAGCATTTAGATCAATATACTGGTTGAGTTTGCATTTGTCATTCAGATAAAAAAAGATTTCACTTGATTGCTAAACTACAGTGAAAAAAGGCCTCTTTTTGGCTTGTTTGTATTGACAAAAAAATAACAGTAAGGACTGTTAAAACTGATTTTTAAAATTGCTGAAAAGTCCGAGTCTGCTTTAACTGCCCTGGCTCAGTACTAGGGAAGTCTGGGATTTGTAGTTTGTTGTGGCATCAGAGCTCTCTGACAAAGAAGGCTAAATGTCTCACAAAACTACAGGTCCCAGAATTCCCTAGCATTTGGACAGGGTAGTTAAGCTGTCTTGAACTGGATTATTTCTACAGTGTGTTTTGAACCTCTGTTTTCTATTTGAATAAATGTCCAGTCCAAGTCTGATCTACAAATGAAGAACACTAAGGGGGAGCAGATGCAGATCCATAATAGACAGAGCTGCACACTTAGCAGCACAGATACCAGTCAACCGACTCAGGTGAAATGAACTGTATTTATTTTTAATTTGTTTGCAAATTTGCATCTATAGCATATACGTTATGCCACACACACACACACACACACACACACACACACACACACACAAGCTGCATCCTCTTTTTAGGAGTGTATTTCTTGGTATGATGTGTAACTGGCCACTGGGATTCATTCTAAGGAGAAGAGTCTCCTTTACAAGAAAGGACAGTAGATCTACCAATACAGGGGTAATAAGCCATGCTTGATTTTATCACTACTCTTCTCCTAGTTTCTCTTGGTTGAATGGGAGCCCTTTTGGTGCTAGACATAAAGTCATCAGAAATTTGTCACTAAAGAGTGCCCACTGAACTCAAAAGTCTTGGTAAAATCAGATGTGGTTTCACTGCCACTGTTGTAGTATACCTACTAGCTACACTAGCTACTTTTCAATTTGCTGCCCCTCAAAATGCATCTCACAGACTTCTCAAAAGTCCCCCAATATGCTTCATATATGTGATTATATTTTTAGTAAAGCAGTCATATTTTGCACTACTCAATATTTCTGAATCATCTTCAAAATCCAAGTTTGCAGCAATGCAACAAGTTGCACCATTGCAACAAGGATGTTACTCGACCTCAGATAATGGTGATTAAATTACACACAATTTTTTTAGCATTTTCTGCTCTTATTTACAGTGTATTTCTTGCTACTGTGGAGCTGTAAGCAAGTTTTAGATTCATTCATTATCCCTTACTTTTACTTCCATTCTTCTGTATAGACACATATATGACAAAGTCAATGTTTTAGACACAACTTTTTTAAAGAGAGAGGAAAATCTAATATAGCAGTAAAGAAAATGTTTTTTCTCCATAGAGGATAATTATTGACAGGTAAAAAGAAATGTTCAGTTAACACACACACACACCACATGTTATTTTAAAATGTTAAATGAAGACAGAACACAGATCCTCTTGTTTTAAGAGGTGGTCTGATTTATAATAAAAAAAATTGCAAACTTGCAATTTAGTGTGGGTTTTGGGCTATGAGGCCGTGTCTAGAAGAGTTTATTCCTGATGTTTCACCAGCAGCTGTGGCTGTTGAAGATGCCAGCCACAGCTGCTGGTGAAATGTCAGGAATAAACTCTTCTAGAACATTGCTCCATAGCCCAAAAAACCCACAAAAAACTATTAGTAGATTAATTTAGACAACAGAAATGCATTAAAACATACCTCTACGCTCCCTTGGTTTCTTCCATATATCACAGCTAGCTAGTCCTTGTGACAGTAGTGATGAGTTGCCTTGTTGTTTCTAGCTATATATACTGATCCATTATCTTGTTAGTTTATTGCATTATATTTTAACTAGCCTATCAGTAGATGATAGACATATTCACAGGAATATTGTTGCAGCCTGGGAACTGCTAGTTAATAAATAATATCTTCCCCTCACTTAGCAGCTATGCCACATTTAACAAGTGGAAGAACAGGAATTGTGCATGGGGGTAGGTATCATTTCTACTTTTACCACACCTGGGCCAACATATCAAGGCAGTTTATTATTTTCATTGGACTTTCACTTTTTTCTTATCAATTTTTCCATGCTCTTTGACCTCAGTGTAATGCACCATATGTGCATCATAATGTTGGGGAAGGGATATTTAAAGTGAATTCATGTTATAGGTGTTAAGATTTTAATGCAGTTGGTCCTCCTTATCCATGGATATTTTTATCCATGGATTCAAGCATCCATCACTTGAAAATATTTTTTAAAAATATAAATTCCAAATAGAAAACCTTGATTTTGCAATTTTATATAGGGGACACCATTTTGCTCTGCCATTGTATTTAATGGAACTTGAGCATCCACAGATTTTGTTATCCGGGGGGATCCTGGAACCAAACCTCAGTGGATAACAAGGGCCCACTGTATATATAATCTCCAACTGTATTCTATTGTTGGATGCAAATCATATGATCTTCTGGTTATTTTTGAAATGATATTCCCAATGTTCCTCATATGTTGAGTATGGGTAGATGAACAACATTTGGAGGGCCACATGATTTCCACTCTATGGCCCAGTACAGACTGGCACTTTGTGCCAGCCTGAGGCCAAAAGTAGGGCTCAGGAGAGTGGAGTGGCTGCACGCTCCCAAGCCCTACCATGTGCCACGGGTGCCATCTTGGTGTGCTGACGTTTACACAGTGTATGCGATGGTGATGTGACTCATGTGCCTTTTTGGAGTGGATTGTTGCCACACCATGCGGTTGCTGTGGCAATGATCCGGGGAAGACAAGAGTGGCCCCTGTCCGCCCCTTTTTCCCAATCTGTATAGGCCCCAAGTCAAGTATTTAAAGATGGCTGTCATGTCACCTCTCAGTCTTCTCTCCCAGGCTGAAGATACCCAGGCTGAAGATACCCA
The DNA here is from genome assembly GCF_019175285.1 of Sceloporus undulatus. Lineage (NCBI taxonomy): Eukaryota > Metazoa > Chordata > Lepidosauria > Squamata > Phrynosomatidae > Sceloporus > Sceloporus undulatus. Next base: position 250,811,461 of record NC_056524.1, read on the forward strand.
GCTTCCTGAATTATTATTCATAAGCCTTGGTTTCCTAACCCTTATCATTGTTGTTGTCCTTCTCAGGACGTACCATAGTTTATCAGAATCCTTCTTAAACTATGATGCACAAAAGTGCACTAAATACTTCTGGTGTGGTCTAAACAAAATGGAAGAGAGCAGTGGAATTATCATCACCGTCACCATCATATCTTCCTCTTCCCAAAATGCAGGACATAAAATGAATTTAAAATTAAAATTAGAGTTAAAAAATACAGGCTCAAGATCAAAATAGAATTAAACTTTTAACAACACTAAAAACATTTTAAAACATTTTAAATTTAAATTATTTTTAAAAAGCAGTTAAACATGAACCAAATGCAACAGGTATAACAGTACAGCATAGTCTCAAAAGCCCTTTCCTGAAAAAACATCAGTTCTCAAAAGTCTAAGTTGGAAAATACCTTGGAAGTCCTTTGGTACACTTCCCAGTCCAGATGGTTGCTTAAATACTTCCAGGGATAGAAATCTCACAACCTTCTAAAGCAATATATTCCACTGTTGAGAAGCGTCTCCTGTTGGGAAGTTTCACCTAACTTTCAGCCAAAATCTGCTTCTCTCTAGTTTCCAAATAATCACAAAGTACAAGGTTTTACTGAACACACAAACAAAAATGCTCAGCAACATGTAACCTGCCCCCCCCAAGAAAAATAAACAAAGGCACTATTTGTTATGCAAACATAAAAATCAGTATCAAACTCAACAGGCAAGAAAGTGAATCAGGATGCATTAGATGATCAATCAGAGTTCCACACTAAACACTCCATACAAGATGAGAACAAACATATTTTGCATTATATAAGCATTATACAAAACTTGATATTGTACAGTGGGAAAGGACATATATAGAAAAAACGAAAGAGACTTCAGTAATTAACCAACTGCATAATCTTCTTCAGACTCCTCGCCCATTGAGATCAGATACACATACTATAATATCAGGATATTTACTCACCATTGCCTGAGATTATGTTAATAGTTTCACATAATTTAATAGAAAGAAAATTAGGTGTCTGCAATCCTTAACATTTGTTTCATATTAAATGTTACAAAAATTGACCAAATTCAACATTTTTCCACAAAAAAGTTGAAGATTTCTAATAAACTGTGATTTTTAATTAAAATATTTGGGATGCCAAAAATGGTGTCATATATGTTTATCCTACAGCAAAAATACAGAAATACTAAGTATTTGCTTTGAGGCCACCTGAAGTAGTTGCTGGGTCTCATTAGGAAACATCAGATTTTTTTAATGTTAGGTCTGAATGTGAAATTGGTTGTGTTAAATCATAGAATCATAGAATCATAGAGTTGGAAGAGACCGCACGGGCCATCCTGTCCAAACCCCTGCCATGCAGGAAATCCAATCAAAGCATCCCCAATAGATGGCCATCTAGCCTCTGCTTAAAGACCTCCAAGGAAGGAGAATCCACTACACTCCGAGGGAGTTTGTTCCACTGTCGAACAGCCCTTACTGTCAGGAAGTTCTTCCTAATGTTGAGAATCTCTTTTCCTATAGCTTGCATCCATTGTTCCAGGTCCTGTTGGAAACTGAAGGATTAATTAACTACCCTAAACACTGACTTTTTTAAAAAAATGAATTCATTAAGTTATAATTTATTAACTTGAGATGAAAATATTAGTGTAGTGCTAGTCATTTGCACAAAATGGCATGGAGATTGTCACTGTTAGCCTCAGGGGGAACCCATTTTATATTTGGTACATTCAAAAAGGCCCTATTTCTCCCTTTAAAATTGCCTCCTTCCAATAAAGATTTTTCCCAAACATGAACTGCAAAAGCCATAGTATGATTCTGAGAAAGTATAAGAAATAGATTTGTACTATTAAGCCTAGTTGACCAAGAATCAGAAGAACTATGGACAGAAGTCAGAGACCCAGTTAAAGAGGAATGCAAAAAGACAATACTGGTGGCCAAAAATAAAGAGAAGAAATAATAGATGTCACATATAATGCTTTAAACAGTTAAAGAATGAGGAAAATCAAAAGTAAAGAAGGACAGGGATAAAATCAGAACCACGAATGCAACTATTCAAAGGGAAATTTAAACTAAGGACAGAGATGTTCTGTGATCAGAAAAGGAACATAATACACAACCATGGTGAAACTTAAAAAAAAGATGGAAGCAATACATAGAAGAGCTATATAAAAAAGATGAAGTGACTAATCACAAATGGGAAGAAGAAACTTATGAAGATGAACATCAAATTTTAGAAAGTGAAGTGATAGCAGCACTAAAAATTATTGGGAATAACAAATGACCAGGAACAGATGACATACCAATAGAACTGCTACAATCCACATTTAGAGAATCCTACCATATGTGGAATCAGAGATCCCAGAGATGCAAGCAGAATTCCAGAAAGGAAGACAGTCTGGGTATCCCATTGCAAAAATATAATAGATAATGGAGTGCACCAGAAAATTCAAAAGGAAAAGCAGCTACAGGTATGTGCTTTATAAACTAGCAAAGCATTCATTTCCATAGAACATGAAAAGCTACGGCTTGCTCTTAGAAGAATCGAAGTGTCACTTCATCTGATTGTCCTGATGCATAACCTGTACTCAGGACAAGAAGCTGCAATCAGAATTGAATAGGGAGAAACAGAATAGTTCCCAGTCAACAAAGACAAGGATGCATTTTATCAGTCTCTTTGTTCAACTCATAGACAGAAAATATCAAATTAGGAGCAGGCTTAGACTCAGAGGCAGAAGGACTGAAGATTGGCAGAAGAAACATTAACAACCTTGTTGCTTAATTGAAGTCAAGACCTATTGGGGCCCTGTCTGAATGGACCAAATACAGTGTTTGGGCTGTTCGGCACCAAAATTGCTCTATATCATCCTTACAATGTTTTTTTTAAAAAAAATACTCAACTTATGCTTATGATTTTTTGCTGCTGTCATGTGATCAATGCTCAAACCCACCTTCAGATCAGAGTGAGTGACATGTAATGGCAGCAGCACCAAAAGGTATACCAGGACTTGCGTGCAAACACCCACCTGTCATTGCAATGGAAGGCCCCAGGTAGCAGTAGGACGTTGGGGCTGATCTGGGGCCAGAATAATATAGGCTGCTCCTGGTCCATGTTCTGGTCCATGTGGACTTAGCCTCAGAAGGATGAATAGATTTTTCACAAAAGATTTAAAAACTGCAGCAGAATATGCATTTTGGTAGGTTTGTCTTCTTTGTGCTCCAACTTTCAACTTTACCAAAATCCACAAAATATGAGAACCAAACCAACTATAGAAAGAGCTGGATAAAGTTCAGAATGGGAAGATCAATAAACTGGTCAACTGTAGCTGAGACTAACCAATAGGTTTTAAGGCCACCGTCATTTTAACATGTGCCTATTCATCACATCACCATTTCATATTAAACCCCATATAAAAACAATTATGGTGCTTGTTAGAAATGATGAGCCTGAAAAGGAAGTTTGTCTCAACACATAATCACATGAATTAAGTTATTTTTAAAAGACAAAAAATAGTGGAGCAAATTTAAATTTTAAAAATTGCAGACCATTATAGTCTTCTTAGCATCTTTTTGAATGGTGGTTGGAAAGCTATAAAGACCTTTTAATTCCTTTGTTATTAGCAGCAAAGTTATATTTAGGCAAACTCTTGGAAATTCTCAACCTCCTACAGTTGCTCAGCAGGCAAGAAAATGTAAGGGCATTATAGTCAGCAAAACTTAGCAGATCTCATTAGGCATATGTCTCAAATTCTTCAGAAGAGTAATTGGGCTCTCTCACTAAGCTATGCAGATAACAGTAATAAAAAACTGGTCGACATATGAGAAATACAAAGTCATTTATGCATTATATAAAAAGTGGATATGTTTATTTTTACGAACTACATTAGAAACATTTGGGAAAGCAGACAGGAAAATAATAAGAAAATAAATGGAGCCATGCTGGATCAAACTGAAGACTTACCTAGCCCAGTATTCTGTTCATAGAGAGGCTAAACAGATGCCCATGGGAAGCACACAAATATGTGCAATAGAAGGCAATAGAAGACTTGCTCCACTATCCAGCAATTGGTACTGTGACCCATACAGCCTCTGATAAAATATAGGAGTCATGATCAGTAGCCTTTAATATCTTTATCTTCCATTAAGATAAAGCTATTCAAATTAGGGGCTCATAACTACATTTTTCTGGTAGCCACTGTGTAGCCTCTGATATTGCTGGGTATATTCCACATATACAAATTAAGGTTTTTGATAAATGTAGATGGTTTTATGTTGAAGAAATTCACTTAGTCAACTGCATTTTCTCTTCTTTTGCTGGAGAGGCTGTGGTTTCCTGAGTACTTATCTTTAGGCTTAGTGGCCTTAGTCTGTATTACAATTATTTTGGTTACCTGTAAAGAAAAACATAAAAATAATTACAAACAGAACAGTGGACAGAAGTCTAGCTCTGTTAAAGATTTTAGAGCCCTAAATGAAAATCTGGTGCACAAGGATTTGTTATCCTTCCTTTTGCTGCCAGCCTGCCAGTCAGCCAGCCAACCAACTTGCTACAACAGTTTTGTAAAATCTGAAATTTAGTCTCACTAGAAAAATTAACATAGCAGATCAAGCATACCAGCAGACAAAAAGAATGTGATTCTTTTGAAGACACCTGGTTCACTATTTTTAATTTTATGAATGATAAGAAGGATAGTGGAATTGTTCCACTGACATCTCACAGGGACACCTGGAGACGACTGATTAGATCAAATTTTAATGTTTCTTTCATCGATTCTTCTTTATTCTATATGTGGGATAAAATCTTTCAGTTGTAAATTATTGTAAAGGAATGATGTGAATTTGTGTTTGTTATTTGTTCATGGTTTAATTTTTGATATTAAACTCTTAAAAAACCCTGTATTTTCCCTCCACGTGTGTAAAATCTGTAACAATTAAGACTTTCAGTTAACTTTTTAATTTATTTAAAATGTTTACACAGTGTCCAACTGGCAATGCCCTTGGGGCACTATACAATTATAACAAAGAGTATAAATAAAATCATAGTAAAACCAAGTTAGTCATGTGAAATAATGTAAAATTGTCATACTGTTATAATGTTAAAATTCAGAAATAAAACTTAATAAAAATAGAAATAAACACTAATAGATTAGGAAAGCTAAATGCTGCTTAAGAATATACATGGAGAATCTCTTGTAGGAAGACATTCAGTAGTTTTTGCTCTCTCCCTTTCTGTCTCATTTCTTTTTCTGTTTAATGCTGTTCAAGGAGAATAGAGAGTACAAAAGTATACACATTTTTGAAGATACAGCCATTGGCCAAAATCTAGTTACAAGTCACATCAGGAGTAGATCCATTGATTAAATTGCTCAATAGTAAATCGACACTTCCATAAATCTCTGTGAATCAAATTAATAAATTAAAAAACATTAGTCCCTGACTAAGTCCAATATTTTTCTCTCCTCCACAACCTTTTTTTTTTCCAAGTTGTTATCCCTCTTGCACACTGGTCATTCCTTCTACTCAGTGATCATTTAGCCTTTCCACTCCCAAGCTCTCCTCTTCAGTCATAGAAGAAACCAGGAGTTGCCCCATGGACACTGTGGTTGTGTGCACTTGTCCATACGTGGCATGCAACAATGATGTCTGTGAGGCGCTGCACCCAAACAGTGCCGTGCCACACGGATGTCATCAGTGCACACAAGGGTGCCAATGGTGCCCCATGAGTGGTGGAAAAAGAACCCGCCAGGAGCATGTTCTTTTTAAGCCTCTCAGAGGCTGCAGCATTTGTCTGCTGCGGCCTCCATCCGGGGCAGAAAGGGGTGGGGTCTTGCCGCCCCTTTCTGCCCATCTGTATCCCCCTTAGGTTAGCTCTATTACTTTCACAGAGATGAGCAGCAATGAGCATGTGCCCCTCTGCTTCAGGCAATAAAAAGTCTTGTGCTGGCCCTGGTTTGTAGTTAGACTGAGAAAGTTACATAATAGTAGGCAGCATTTTCAGATAATGCAGTAGCAATTACAGTGCCATTTTCAATTATATCACACAGGCCTGAAACAGACTGGCAAGAAAACAGTGGCTTGAAGTTATTTTTTCCAAACCTGGACTGGACCCTCATCAACTGCAGTGGCCACTCCCAAACCAGCCTAGATGCATATGGGCCAATCTCATAGTGCGGCCTCAAGCCATCCCTGCACACCATCATACAAACACAGCCACCAGAGACCGCCTCCTCCCTAGATGCCATACCATTAGATGGATGGCACCTTTTGATTGGCCACAGAAGTCATATGTGCAACCCTTCACTAGCACAGGACATTGGACCATACAATTGTGCCCCTCTTTCATGCCCCCTTCACCCCATGCCCACTCTTGAACTATATATTTTGTGTATGTTGTGTAAGTTCTATCCTTCAGAGGTGTGACACTGTCACTTTTGGGCATTGCCACCCCCACTATTTGGGTACGGCATCTCTATCCTTTTTTAATGTGCTTCTGCATCAATATACACATTTAGGGTTAAGACAGATCACTTCTTTAGAATCAGTCTGGAGTCAGTGCATTTATATGTACAGGAAAAGGTGTGTATTTTCCAGGAAAGTGCAGAAAATTTCAAAAAATTTTGTTCCAGTTTTTAGCCCAAAATGTGGATTGGGTGCAGTTTCCATCCAGTTACAAGGCATGCATCATCTAATGCTCCATCCTGAAACCAGTGGAAACGGTTTATTTGGCCTGTGTGTTTCAGGTCATAGTAAATGAATTCTCTAAAATATACACTCAGATTTAACAACCCACTAACATCTAATTTTAAAAAAGTGAAATACCAAAAAAGAAAGATAAGAATCTAGATTGCATTGTAAATACAATTTCCCTTAAGCTAAATGTTGCTGGAACACAATCCCTAAAGAAGCTCTCACCTCCACGATCTCTAGGCACCTTCAGTAGCCACTAGTCTTTGTTGTTGGGATCTGTCATTGTCCTGCCTTCCAAAGCTAGGTGGAAATGGTTCAGACAGAGGGGAAAAGGTCTAGGTCTTGCCTAATTTGCAGCTACATAGTCTACTATGGAAAACTATAGCGTGGAGATGACTGTCGCAAAGGGGCAGGTTGAAGCTACCACTGAGAAAGCCAGATTAGGGCCATGTCAAATGCATGCCATGGCCCCATCTGCCTTTTTGCGCTGGCAAAAAGGCAACTTTTCCTGCCCTGCCATGGCTTAATGGTGCTCTGGCAGTGTGTGGCATCTAAACACCATGCCCCCAGAGCAACCCAAAGTTGGCTGCCGGGTGGGCAGCTGGGCAGTGTGAAGCTGGCTTCAGGGTATCATGGGTGCATGCGTCATCTATATGCCATACCCGCAAGTCAGCTGGAAGCTGGCTTTTCATGCCAATCTTTACCAGCCCTATATTTACAGTAGCCATTGTTTTTGCAAAATGAAAATAGCCATGATACCCTGACTCAAAATTCTAGTTAAAAGTATCCTTGTGTTCAACAGCTCCTAGGTAAGTGGACTGCAGTCTGAAATACAGAATGGCACTGAATGAAGATATTATATGCCTATTCCCTCTCCCTCTCCTTCTCCTCTGTCTCTGCCTTCTTTCTCACACACACAATGATATTCCCTCAGAACACAATGACCTCTGCCTCACAAATCCCTTACATTTAAGGTGTTTATATGTACCTTCAGCTCTGTCAATTTATGGTGTCTCAATGAATGTCATAGAGTTTTCTTAGGCAAGGAACACTCAGAGGTGGTTTGGCCAGTTCCTTCCTCTGCAGTATAGCCTACAGCACCTGATATTTGTTGACAGTCACCTATCCAAGTACAAACCAGGGCTGACCCTGCTTAGCTTCCAAGATTTGGACATACTTTGGTGCCTTTAGTGCCTTTAGACCATATACATTATATAACATTACAAAATGCAAAAAGCCACCGGTTAGCCAAAAATGTATAGGACCACATAGCTGGAATCAGGAATTCTCATTTTCCTGGTTTCTATGTATGCAAGGTTGTAAGCATACTGTTTACTGTAAATACACACACACACACACACACACACACACAGAGTGTCAAGCTGTGATTCTTTCATTCTCTCATGCAAGATATAAATACATGCAGTTTTCCTGAAAACAAATAAAATGTTTTGAAACAGAATATTGGCTTTCTTTTCTTTTTCTTTCTTTGCCCAGGAAAAAAAAGCATTCAGGAAAACTGCAAAAGAATACATGTGTCTATGTGCATTATATAATTTCTGTGAAGTTGCACAATCTGTAATATTTTTTCACAATTTGCACAAATACCCGTATGTTGTACAGGTAAAATTATGCTTCATTTTCTTGCCTACTTTTTCTGCAGGGAAATACTTAATTGAAAACTTTTAAAAATGTTTTCGTGCAGGAATCTTTTGGTCTTGAGTAGAACCTGTACTCTTAAGTAGAGTGACTCTTAGTGGCTGAGTCACTGGACCTAATGAACCAACATAATCCTGCAAGTTTCCCATTTAAAAATAAATAAATAAATGTAAGATGCACACATTTAGGGTGCCATAGTATTTATGCCATTCCAGTAGTCTAGGTTTCATTATTTTTGAATGATAGTGACAGACAAATGCAAACACATACATTTTTTAAAAATATATAGAGAGAGATCTATAATTATCTGGATCCATATACATCGATTATTAAATGACTGTCATTACTGGTATGATGTCCTTAAATGTATCTGGGCCATTGATTCAATGGATCTTCTCTAAATGGGACTAACTATAGTACTGAGACCATCCTTCCTCCTGCATTAATCCAATGCATGTTTAATAGGAAGTAAGTCCTACTGTGGTCAACACCATGTAGGTCCACACAGAATTGCAAACTCCTTGCAAAGTCCTGTACATGTCTACTTATAGATAATGTCCACTGTGTTGTGTCTTATTTATTCTCAGCAACCCGAATGTAAAAAAATAAATAAAAAATACCACAGGCCTGCAGTAAAATACATATACAAAACAAAAAGAGAGTAAATTTCAGTCAAGTGGATATCTAAAAACAAACCATCCCAGAAAACTTGGCCCTCCAGGACTCTTACTGTCTCATATATTTTGGAATTGCCTTCAGATGAATCACGCTTGGCATGAAGTAGTCTAAAAAGACAGTTTAACATTGGATTATAACCTGGAAACATGGGGCTTAAGCCTTTTTCTTGGCTATATCTTTTGCTGCCTGGAAATATAATAATAATAATAATAATAATAATAATAATAATAATAATAATAATACTTTAATCAGCCTGGCTTAATAACTCTGGTTGCTAGGAGGCTAATCTTCAATTTAGTGGAAAGATCAGTATTGAACCCTGGTACTCTGAAATGGCAGGTTTTGTAGCCAATGTGTAGATGAGGTAAGTGAAGCAAATAATTATGAGAAATATGATCTGACTTTAGCAGATCTTAGGGAAATATCAATCTGTTTGTGGGGGGACACATTAACTGTAGTCCTCTTACTCTCTTCCTTTCCACTGTGATGAACATTATTGTCTTTTCTAGTGAGTCATGTTGTCTTATGATATATCCAAAGTATGATAATCTCAATGTACTCATTTTGGCTTCTAGGGATAGTTCTGGCTTGATTTGCTCTAGGGCACACTTACTTGTCTTTTTAGCAGGCCATGGGCTCTTCCAGCACCACATTTCAAAGGAGTTGATTTTCTCGCTGTCAGCTTTCTTCACAGTCCAGCTTTCATAACCATACATAGAAAAATGAAAATACTGTAGCACAGATGTTGCTATAGTACCTACATTAAATATTTCTTTCCCAATTCTTCCCCAATCCAGTCCCATTCTTACTTTATTTGCTCTACATTTACTTTTTATGGGCATGAGGCTTCATACTGATCTTATTATAATTTCAGTAGTACTTGTATTTGGAAGTCCCTTATCATATTTTGGCTTTATTTTCTTAGGCTTGGTTTAGGTTTGAGTTCTATCTGTGTTTAATATGTTTTGACAGCTTTTCTCTTAACTTTGTTTGTACCATGTGTGTGCAAATCACATGTACAGAATAAGCCTTACTTAACAAGGAGTATATACACTACACAGATACTGCCATATTACAAAAAAAGGAACATGTTAACAAATATTAAATTCACTAAAGAAAACATTAAAGATGTTTGATATAAATCCCCTGAACCTTCTTGTTGTTGTTGTTGTTGTTGTTGTTGTTGTTGTTGTTGTGTTCAAGTCATTTTTTACTTAGAGCAACCCTAAAGCAAACCTATCATAGGGTTTTCTTGGCAAAATTCTTCAGAGGAGGTTTGCCATTGCTATCCTCTGAGGTTTAGAAAGTGTGACTTGCCCAAGGTCACCCAGTGGGTTTTTCTACTCAAGTGGGGATTTGAACCCTGATTCCCAGAGTCATATTCCAGCAGTCAAACCACTTCACCACACTGGCTTGCTCATCTGTCTGCAATTCATCAGGTTTAGTTCTCTTTGAAGAGAAAACCATGTTTCAAAATTTTATGCATTTTTATTTTATTTTTACTTTTATTGTATTGATTTTATCAGTTGCAATCCCGCCTTGATCCGCAGGGAGAGGCGGGAAATATAAATTATTATTATTATTATTATTATTATTATTATTATTATTATTTATAGTGAAGAAACAACTGTGATAAGCTCAGTTTTAATGGTGACTGGCTCAAAATACCCCAGGCTGATATTCCTGCAATTTGGTAAGATTAATTATCTATGTCGTATGATATCATAAGATGTGGTGGTTTAATGGTTAAGATGCCAGTTCTGAGTGCCTGAGTGCTTCATGATCAGGTGAGCTCCTATACTAGTCCCACCTTCTGACAACCTAGCAGTTTGAAAGCATGCAAATGCAACTAGATAGATAGGTACCACTTCTCAGTGGGAAGGTAACAGTGTTCAGCGCATTCATGCTGGCCGCATGACCACCAGAGCAGTCCTGGGACAACGCTGACTCTCCGGCTTAGAAACGGAGATGAGCACTGACCCCTACAGTCGATTACAACTAGACATTCATGTCAAGGGAGTACCTTTACCTTTTACTTTAATTATCTTTAACAGGCCTAAACTGTTCAAATGTCATGTACATATGTGAAACAAAATGAAATAAAGTTGCATCCATTTTTGGCTACCAACGCAGTTCAATAAGCAGCAGTAAAAAGCTTTGTATTTCCTAATTTTGATTTGGATCCAGGTTTGAATTGAATAAAGGCTAAATCTGAACCACATAACTGAGCCAGAACCAATTGACAGTAGGGGTCTTGCACCTCCCTAAGTTAGGTGTTTTCTCCCAAAACTAACCCTATCGCATGACTACTGGAGGAGGAGGAGGAGGAAGAAAAAGAAAGGGAAAACTGAACAGCCACAAGTGGGATCTTTAATAGACACACACACACACACACACACACACACACGTCCCCTATGAATGAAGATTTTGCAGGGCAAAAAATAGTTTTACAGCTTCTCTACTTTTATAGGATGGACTGTGGACTATGGACCACATACCTACCTGGACATTTTTTTTAAAAAAGCAAGTCATCTTAACATAGTATTAAATGCAGCATGTAGTTTACTTCTTAGATCATATTGCAACAAGGGTGTAAAGGAGCTTCAGCTGAGAAGTGTTCCAAAGGGTGACTATTTCACTGTCAGCATGAATGGTTGAGGCCTGACATTCACAGATAGACTTCAATGCTATATCTCTTATTTTGTATTTTGGAACAGCACAAGCTGCTACATTTTTATCAAATCGGTTGTTGAGAGAAGAACAATTCTGCAGGGGTCTCTTAGTCCTCATCTTGCCATGTGAATACAAAACATTTCTAAGTTTAATACAGTGGCTGTGATAAGCCTCATACATTTTCATTTTGGGGGGAAATCACTGTAAAATGTAAATTAAAATATGCCCTGACCTCCCAGGCCCATTCTCAAGGAAGGCATAGTACGAGAGCCTCTGCTGCATTCAAATGAACACTGCACTCCAGACAAAAGCAAAATTGGAACAAAGATTCTGTGGAAGAATGGAACAATGGGAAAATGCTTTCATTTGGAGCTAAGTGATCCTAGCTTTCTTTTTTTATTATTCAGTAACAATAAATGAATTCCAAATAGCTAAAGGGGCCATACACAGTACTTTTTTTTCATCACGAAAATTGTTGATGTTGATAACTATTGTCATGAGCCCACCATCTTCTGGAAGTCCACTATCAACGCCAACACATACAAATTTACTACATTGAACCTCCTGATCAACAGCATAGAAGCCACCTTGACATCCAAGTAACAGGCCAAGAGAGGTAACTTGAGGATACAAAGATGAGGTGAGGAGCCAGTGGTTAGAATTTTGGGGCTAGCCTGAGTAAAATTTCTATCACACTAATTATTGCCAATGTTAGTTAGAGATGATGGGAGTTAAAGTCTAACAAAATGATTCTCACTCTTGAACTATGTGATGACAATGACAACAATTTATGACCTAAGCTTGCATATGACATTCCTTTAGCAGGACTATCCAAAAATAGTTCTTCAAACAGGGAACTACCTTCTTTAAAGCCCCCCTGTCATCATCAACATGCTGCATCATCATCAACAACACCATCATCCTGCTATAATATTAAAAGACATCAAGATGTAATTAGGTGCCCTCTTGCTTTAGGGCAGTGTGTGTAGGGGAAAGAGAATTTCACTGGAGATTTTAAAAGTATAAGATCAGAAACACCGACTGTTCTTTATCATTTCAATTCTTCTCTAGGCTCAAGATTTTTTTCTCCTTTCCCAACCAAAATAGAAGCATGTGTGGGTGCAGGAAAAAGATAAAAGAGGAACAGCTGAGAAGCAAAGAACGGAGGGGAGAAGGCAGGTGAACTGTTCAGACAAAGAAAGAGTTTCTTGCAGAGAGGCTGCATAGCAATATATAACAAAGTACAGCAAAAGGCCCTGTATTGAGAAGGCAAACCAACTTGAAATTTCTCCCGATTGCTTGTTATGAAAACCGCTAGCTAAGGAAACCAGAGGAAGATGAAAAGACAAAAGATTTCCAAGCTGAACAGTAATGCTTTTTCATATAAACAATTAATTTTATCTGTGTAGGAAGGGTTGTGTGATACTTTCAATCTCCTTCACTCCCTCCCTCTCTGTCTCTGTAAAAGTAACTTCTAGAATACATGTGAAAGACTGGTTTCTGTCAGAGATAACCTAAGCAGTGGAAAGAGACTGGTATCACTGAGCATATGCTAGGATCTATGCCCCAATACAAATTACCCCTGGACAGGGCCAGCCCTGAGCATGTGCAGCAGTGAATGTTACCAGTCACCTAAATAAGATTGTTGATGATAGTGATGGGGAGAAGGAATATACTCCTTCTCTCCATCACCAACAATATTATTTAGGTGACTGTAACATTCATTGGTAGATCTATTGACCTGAAGTACCTAACTTATTGCTGAGAGAAATAAGTGATGTACAGGGAGAAAACAGGTAGAAAACAAGTCATACTACCTATAAACAAATGGTTTAAGATTATCAGGGGGGTTGTCTTGAATACCAAGATAAGTATGTGTCAACAATAGACGACATGTTCTCAGTTGGCGCATCCAAACTATGGAACAATTTATCCCAGTGGCACCAAAACTGCAATTGTGTAATTGTGCAAAGCCTATTTTCAGAAACCTAGCTATTTTAATTAGCTGATTTTGTGTTTTCTATTTTTAATTAGAGTGCCTTAAAAGATGTTTTAATAATGAATAAAAGCTATAAAATAACCCAAGAAAACACAGGATGAAAGAAAGGTACCACATGGGGAAAATGTAACCCATGATACATTCATGGTGGTGAGGGTGGGAATTCAAAAACAGATAATAAAGAATTGCCTAATTGGGTTTTTCCCCACCTTCCTTCTTGCTCTTTGCTGAATCTTATAAATGTTTTGGGCTTTAGAAAGTACTCTTTGTTGACTGACATTGTCAAAACTACCATGTTACCATGCTGTTTCTACATTTATTAGCTCATTTTGTTTGTTTGTTTGTTGTTGTTGTTTTAAATTTTAATTCATCATTTTTATCACTAGCCACCTTTAACTGGGGAAGGAAAGACAAGAGACCAGTATTTCCATTCATTCAACTATGCATAATATCCACAAATACTGAACTAGACACAATGCTAATGGTTGTCTTCTCCAGTCTAAATGAATCCTTCATTTAGACTGGTGAAGACAACGATTAGCATTGTATCTAGTTCAGTATTTGTGGATGTTATGCATAGTTGATTGATTGAAAATACTGGTCTCTTGTCCTTCCTTCCAAACAAAACAAACAAACAAGCTTCATTTATATATCACTTCATACTGCCTAAGCAGTGTCTAAGCGGTTTACTATGCTAATTTCCCCCCAACAATCTGGGTACTCATTTTAACAACCTCAGAAGGATGGAAGCCTGAGTCAAGCTTGAGCCCTTTTGCTGGTCTTGAACTCGTAACCTTGTGGTTTTGAGTGAGTGGCTGCAGTACAGGCATTTAACCACTGTGCCACCAGGGCTCCTTCCACAGTTAAAGATGGCCTACACTAAGGATAATATTTCAGCCAGGACTTCAGGGCAGGATTCAACAGCTTCATCTTAGTGGGAATGGAGTTAGAAATAGACACCTATCTCTAGATATCACTACTTGATCAGAGTTTAAAACCTCTTATGACTCAGTCTGGGCGAATAAATATTTCTTGAACAGTTGTAGCAGAAGAGAGGAACCATGCACACAATAGACAATTTAACAGCCAAGAGAAAGATGGTAAATCTAAAAAGGTGATGTTTCTGTAAATGCGGGAGAGGGGAGGCATAAAGACATCAGTCCCATCTAAGGCAACCTAGGATCTGAGGCTCTTGACTGAGAATTACCATTGAATGGTTCTCAGTCATTTTCATGCTGTGTCACAGAGAATGCTGTCAGTCTTTCAAAATTATGAGACATTCCTTAAGAGAAGTTTAACAGTAGCAGATATGCTTACTTGAAAACTAATTTACACACAGCTGCCAAATTTCCCTACAATCCACAGCTGCTGGTGGTGGGTGAAATATCAGAACACTGAAATATGTGCTGTCCATGATGAGGATGTGATGAGGCCTGATAAGTAAGGCATGTATGTTGAAAAAGTCTAGCAATACCTCTAAAATGTTTCTGAACAGATATTGAGATAATATTTATCCAGTCTTTAGCTCTGGGTTGTAGAAAAGCTGAAGGTCTTGAGATTTTGTGGAATTGTCATCTCCATTAATCCTAGTGATCATAGACAACAATGAGAAATGATAACTGCTGTATGTTATCTGAGTGGGAGCCTTGTCCAGAGTCTTGTTGTCTTACACAACATGAATTCCAGTTTTGGAAGCCACTGGACATTTTTCTGGCCAATGCAAAACAGATGTATTCAGTTCAAGGTTGCAGAATCAGAGTTGTGCATTTGGTACCATTAAACATGGACATACATGGATTGCCAAATCTCAAATATTCATGGATCATCTCCAGATGGACGACAAGGGTGTAAAAACACAAGTTTTGTTGGTCAGCTCCAGGTGATATGAAAGGGCTGTGTGCAAATCTCCATCTCTGCTAATAGAACAGATACTTGCAACAATTTGCAATACTTTTTGTTTGTTTGTTTGTTTTTGTTTTGCAAATACTCTTCAGGACAGTGCTTCTTAACCTGTGGTCCATGGACCCCCAGGGGACTGTGATGTCCTCACAGGATGGACACAAAAAATTGAGGGTTGCTTAGACCATCTCCTCCCCTCAGCAGAAAGGACCCTGACAGGAGCCAAGGCAAAGGCTGGCTGGCTGGCTGGCTAGGCTTGTAACTGTTCAATCTGCTTTATCCACAAACTAGTGGGAAAAAGCAGGAGAAAAAACCTTCCTTCCCTCTCCATCACCTCTGAGGGAAGGTTTAACTGATAGTGGAAACTAAAGATATTTAAAAGAGGTCCCTGGTAAACAAAAAGGGATCTGTGTATTTACTTAATTATCTACATCCTTTCTTTTCAAGCCCTCCCAGAAGGCTTGCCCTCTGTTCTTGGTTTTGGGAGAACGAACAATTTACACCAGCTTTTTATCCTTTCCCAGCATATCTTCTCATCAACACTAAATAAACTCATGTCTCCATAGTGCTGGAGCTGTGCAAATAGACTAGATTAAATGTTATTAATTCCATCCCCCTAAGTGGATGAGAAAGAGTAATTCCCTCATTTCAGTTTGAGATTTCTGTTTTAATTTCCAATGAGGAACATTACATTTGTGTGTATCTGAATGTCAACCTGTGGACAATCGTAGTTGGTACTTAATGAACAAAATTTAATGGCATCGTCAGAAGTTATCACTCAGTTTCAACTTTTGGTCTGGAAACCTCAGAGCCTGAACTGGCAACTCTAAAATACATTGTGTATTTTGATGCATGTTTGATTGAATAACATTGAAATTTGTGAACAAAGCAGCATTGCACAACTGCCATGTAACTCCATGAGTGCTCCGTGTT
This sequence comes from Sceloporus undulatus, assembly GCF_019175285.1. Classification (NCBI taxonomy): domain Eukaryota; kingdom Metazoa; phylum Chordata; class Lepidosauria; order Squamata; family Phrynosomatidae; genus Sceloporus; species Sceloporus undulatus. The sequence continues at coordinate 250,828,023 of NC_056524.1, forward strand.
ATACTCCATGTTTTCAGTACAGCGTCTCAGACTATCTGTTCTCCATCCGTGCTTTAGTTATTTGTAGGAGGAAAGGAACCTTTCCAATGAACCTCCTGCTCTTGTTCTCTCTTCTGACATGTCTTTGTTTATGTGCTCTCTCTCTCTCTCTCTGATTTATATCTGTTGCTTTTGCTCAAACTAGTTCTGAGAGGAACCTGAGCAAGAAAACAAAGTGGCACCAACACTCCTTTTTTATTCATTCTTGATCATTTCTTATTCTCTTCTTTGAAGGTACAAGCAGCAATTGCACAGATGCTGTTGGACTGTAAGTCCCAGAAGTCCTAGCCATCATCACCAGTTATAGGAAATGCTGGGAGTGGCAGGCTAACAACCACTGGTGCATTGACACTGGGAATCACTCTTTTTGTAAGATTTTATTTGTGTGAAAGATATTAACCAATAATAAAAAAATTAGGGTTTAGAATAGTCAGAATAAAGAATTGGTTATGAGCAGGTATTTAAAAAAGATTTGGGACCAGTACCAAGAAACAAGCTTCTTCTTGAGATTAGATAGATAGATAGATAGATAGATAGATAGATAGATAGATAGATAGATAGGATAGCCTTCATGTATTTGCCTTGGGAAAGGGATTGTACCCACTGATTTCTGCTCCTGGTGTCATGCACACTATTGGTCTTGGATGTCTACCCAGCCTCTAAAATGGAGGATCTAGATGTACAGAGATAAATGATCATAAGGTCTGCATAGGTGGTCAAATTCTGATTACGTTTCAAACATGAGAATGTGAGGGGAAAGACCAGTGAGATGCAGTGCTGGGGAATGAATGAACTTTCCTTCTTTGACTTTGTCTTGTACATGAAGAAGAACAACAACACAGCTTTGGAGGCAGCTTTAAAAAAGTATTAAGAAACTTGCCTTTGACTAATCTAGGTAGCAAGAATGTATTGTACAGGTGCTGAGAGTGTCCTGTTGATTACTAGTCAGTTTCTAGGCATGGACTAAAATGAGGTTTTCCATCCTTAAAATCTTAAACAGTTTAGGCCTAAAATAAATGTGTTGTTGTTATTGTTGTTTGCCTTCAAGTAGTATGTGAGTTATGGCAATCCTAAGGCAAACTTATCATGGGTTTTCCTTGGCAAGTTTCTTCAGAAGAGGGATTGCCATTGCCATCCTCTGCAGCTGAGAGAGTATGACTTGCCCAAGGTCACCCAGTGGGTTTACTTGGCCTAGATGGAATTAGAACCCAGGCCTCCTGGGTCACTATCCGAAGCTCAAACAACTGCATCATGCTGGTGTAAATGGTATATATATATGAGGATAAATGTACTAATCAAACAAACTGCGTGCTTATTATTCATGGGAAGGAAAAGGTATCCTGTGGTGATAAACAACTTTAGTTAGCATGTCCTAGAAGGGATCTATCTATCTAATGAGATATCTTATAGCACAATTGAGATTGAGAAAAAGAAATTTGCAGCATAAACTGAGATTTTTTTGATCTCTTATTCACATGTATCTGATGAAGTAGGCTGGAGTCTACAAAAACGTATGCTAGAAATTTCTTTTATTATTATTATTTAGTCTCAAAAATGCTACAGGGTTCTCTTATACCATTTTTGTGCCTTTGACTATCACTAGCTATCAAGAAAACCAGCACTATGGAGACATAGGTTTATTTAGTGCTGATGAGAAGATATGCTGGGAAAGGATAAAAAGCTGGCATAAATTGGTCATTCTCACAAAACCAAGACTCCTATTACATATTGGGGCTTACTTCCAACTTAGGCTTGCATATGAATGCCAATGGATTTTTTAGTATGTATGTACTCTATTTTGTATGTACTGTATGTACTGTAGTTTGGAACAGCATTTGAGGAATGAAATATACACAACCATAAAAAAGTAAATCTTTGTGACATCAGTGTGCTTGGTTGCAAGAAAAGGCATATATGGAAAGTTAGTATTTGAAATATACTTTTGAGTCACTCTTATCACTTCATAGACAAGTATATGAATTTTTCCTTCTGATAATCATAGCATTGCCAGTCCATCTTATGTAAAGAGTAATCAATTTCCAGGTAATACTGACACATGTTATGTGTGACTTGATATCAGCAGGATGCCATTAAACAAGGAACAAAGATCAGCAAGAAGCAGAGTGATCTGATTAAAATGCAATTTAAGAGGAACTTGTTTTTTTTAATATGTTTTAATGTTCACTCAGTGGAAGGGTGACACTACTCCATGACATAACCTCACTTTAAAGTTCAGCCTAAGCACACCCCACTGATCCTTCTCCTCTGTCCTGAAATCTACACCTGCCAAATAATAAATAAATAAATAAATAAATAAAAATTGGTTTATACTTCTGGTGACCTTTTTGAAAACAACACATAAAATCAAATACCCTGCCATTCAAGTTCCTAAAGAATTTCCTAAAGAAATACAATTTATTATTGCTTCTTGATGTTTGCAGGTGAGAAGAATAATGAGTCTCAAAGGAGAGAAAAGGAAATAATAACAAACAAAAAAGAATAGAAAAAATAGTTTCATCATGCTTTAAAGCAATTCACAACTGTTTAAGGAATTCACAACTCTTTCAGTTTGTCCCTAAAGTGTATTCTGATTACAGTTTGTGTGGGACATTCTGGCAGATCTCATTTTAAAGATATGTCGTATCTTGCAATATATCGAGCAATTCGAAAATCTGTCTATTTCTGGCCTGATTCATTTTTGCAGGATTTAAATTATTCTACTTCATTTGCATATTTAGCTGTAAATAATAATTTAAAAAAACGTTTGCCAGATATGCATCTCAAAATAATATTTAAATGAACATTTTCATGCAACTAAGCTCGGGAAAATCATGTTACATCTTCTGGATAAATTCCTCTTCTGTTGAGCTGCTGTTTTTTTAATTTGCAGTTTTATCTAAAATGAAGATCAGGACCTAAATCTAGTTTTTGTCCACACTCAAGTAGAACCGTTTCATCAATAGGAGGCCACCAATAGGATGGTCATGCAGCCTCTGTTTAAAAACCGTCAAAGAAGGAGACTCATCCACTCCAACGCAGCAAGTGCATTCCACTGTCCAGTGTCCAACATTTTTTACCATCAAGAAGTTCTTCCTAATCTTGAGGTGGCATCTCTTTTGCCCTTTTGATGATTTGTAATACTTTGCAGTGACTATATAATCATAGAATCATAGAATCGTAGAGTTGGAAGACCACAAGGGCCATCCAGTCCAACCCCCTGCCATGCAGGAACTCTGTCAGAAATCCCCTTCATTCATTTATTCATGAAGGGGTTTCTGTCATGAGGGTTATAAATTTAGGGTTTGTTAGAATATTATTGGATTAAGTTAGTAGTTGGTTTATTGTTCGATTTTATAATGGGTTACCAGAATGTACTAGAAAGAGGTAGACTGGCTGTTAAAATATGTGCTTGCTTATTAGGACTAGAATGCTTGCTTGTTAAGGTTAGAATGTGGAGCAGAGGTTTGGTCTTAAAAGGGCTAGAGACTGGTTTCTGTGATGGGAGGGGGAACTGAAACATAGAGTGCCTATTGTTTATATGATTTTATGTTAATATGTTCATTATATCTTAATATGCTGCTATATTATATTGGGTTGCAGGATGATGGGGTTTCCAGTTGGGCTTAACTATATATATATATGTTAGTCTTGTTGTGGCTTAAGGTTTATACTTCAAGGTCACAGGTGCAGTAGGGAGATAACGCAGTGTGAGAACTTAATTGTTTTGAGAGTTTGCCAAGATCCCGGACTGGAGGACATTACATCATCGGGGAGGAGATTCATCACTGAGCTGGAAAGAGTTATCCAATTAATTTACTTTATTGCTTGATGGGGTGGGTTTGCTTTATGGGGTTATATAAACCATATGTTAATACACACTTTCATTCTTGAACAAAAAAAGGCACTTCTGTTGTATATATCTCTTTTTTCAATAAAGCTGTTACTTTTTCAAAACACGGCCTCTTGTTGTAAGAGGGGGGCTACAATTGGGAGCCTGACAAACTCTCAATCAAAGCATCCCCGACAGATGGTCATCCAGCCTCTGTTTAAAGACCTCCAAGGAAGGAGATTCGACCACTCTCCAGTGAAGTGTGTTCCACTGTCGAACAGCCCTTACTGTCAGAAAGTTCCTCCTAATGGTGAGGTGGAATCTCTTTTCCGGTAGCTTTCATCCACTGTTCTAGGTCCTGTTCTCTGGAGCAGCAGAAACAAGCCAGCTCCCTCCTCAATATGACATCCCTTTCAAATATTTAAACATATTACCACTTCTAACCTTCTCTTCTCCAGGCCAAACATCCCCAGCTCCAAATCGTTCCTCATATGACATGGTTTCCAGATACATCACCATTTTAGGTTGTCCTCCTCTGGGCATGCCCAGCTTATGAACATACTTTTTGAATTGTTATGCCAGAACTGGACACAATATTCCAGGTGGGGCCTGACCAAAGCAGAATCCAGTGGATTTACTTTCTTCTCTTGATCTAGACACTATACTTTTATTGATACAGCCTAAATTGGCCTTTTAGCTGCGTGCATCACACGGTTGACTCATGTTCAACTGTGTGTCATGGACCCTAGATTCCTTTCACACGAGTTTCATTCAGCCGAGTGTCCCCCATCCTATACCTGTGCCTTTCATTATTCTACCCTAAGTCAGTACCTTTACATTTATACCGTGTTGAATTCATTTTGTTACTTTTGGCCCACTTTCAAGTCTATTCAGGTCATTTTGAATTTTGATCCTGTCCTCTGGAGTATTAGCTATTCCTCCAATTTGGTGTCATCTGCAAATTTGATAATTATGCCCCAATCTGTCCTCCAAGTCATTGATATAGAGGTTGAATAGCACTGGGCCCCAGGAGAGACAACTTTGGGACACCACTGCACTTCTCTCCAGGATGAAAGGGAACCATTGTTGAGCACCCTTTGGGTTCAGCCAGTCAACCATTTCCAAATCCAGGTAACAGTTGCCTTCTCTAGCCCACATTATACAAGCTTATTTGCAAGAAATCATGGGAAACTTTGTCAAAGGCCTTACGGAATCAAGATATACTATATCCACAGCATCCCTTCAATCTACCAAGCGGTAATTTTATCAAACAAAGAGATAGATGTGTCTGGCATGATTGTTTCTCTAAAACCCTGTGGAGTTTTGTTGTCATTATGGCATTGCCCTAGATGTTCACAGACTCTCTGTTTTAATGATCTGCTCTAGAATCTTTCCGGTATAGATTGTCAGACAACTGACGATAATTGCTGGGATCCTCTTTTTTCCCCTTTTTGAAGATGGGGACAAACGTTTGCCTCGCCGTCTCTGGGACTTCTCCTGTTTCTCTAGGGGTTTTCAAAGATTTTTTGCCAATGGCTCCAATATTACATTTGTCAGTTCTTTTAATACCCTTGGATGTAGATTGTCCCGTCCTGGAGATTATATTCGTTTTAGATTACCCAGTTTATTCCTGTCTGTACTATCTTTTACTTATTCTGTGCTGAAATTCCCCTATTCTGTCCTCTGATCCCATTATCCTCACATGAGCATCATTTGCCTTTTTCTGAGAGACGGTTAGTGTCTCTTCACACAGTGGCACTACCATTCCTTCTTCCTTTTGCTGCGAACAATAAAAAAAAAGCCTTGTTTATTGTTCTAACCTCTCTAGGCAAGCCTGAGTTCATTCTGCGCTTTAGCTTTCTGACTTTACCTACATGTGCTTGCTATTTGTTTGAATTACCCTTTGGTGATTCCCTTTTTTCCATTTCTATACATGTTCCGTTTAAAAGTCAGCTCAGTTGAAAGTTTCCTTAGTCATCCATCCTGGTTTCTTGAGAACCTCCCATTTTTCTTTGTCTTCTCACTGGAACTGTTTGAAATTGTGCCTTCATCAGTATCCCTTTTGAGAAACCCCATCCGTCCTGAACTCCCTTATCTTTTAGTAATGCCTGAACATGGGATCACCCCCAGTATTTCTCTAAGTTTACTGAAATCTTCTCTCCTAAAGTCTAGAATACATGTCTGACTATGCCTGGCTGCTCCTTTCCACTGTATAACAAACTCTAGGAGAACATGGTCATTTCCACCTAAGGATCCCACCACTTGCACTTCATTAACCAAATCATCCTTGTTGGTTAGGATCAGATCTAAAATATCTGACCCCCTTCTTGCCTCTTCCACCTTTTGAACAATGACCTTGAGGATTTGGCTGAGTTTGAATTCCAGCAAATATCAGGATAGTTGAAGTCACCCATCACTAGTACACCTCTCCTTTCTGAGTGTGTGGTCATCTGTTCTAGAAAGGCATCATCCAATTCCTCCATCTGACTTGGGGGTCTGTAGTAGATTCCCACCACAACATCCTTGTTGTCCCCCCCCCCCTTTAATTGTTATCCAGATGCTCTCCACCTGGCTTCCAGTATTGATGTCCTGGATCTCTTCACTGGTGTAAATATCTCTGACATATAGTGCTATTCCCCCTCCTTTCCTGTTTGGCCTACTTCTCTTAAAAAGGTTATACCCCTCTATTTCTACATTCCAGTTTTGAGACTCATCCCACCAGGTTTCAGTGATGCCTATTATATCATATTTGCTTCATTGTACTAGGTGTTTGAGTTCATCTTGCTTATTTCCCATGCTCTGTGTATTAGTGTAGAGACATCGCAGACCATGGGTCCTCTTTACTTGCTGCCTGTGCACATTTTTAGCCTCCCACTGTTGGGTACTTGCACTATTTGTCTTGTTTGCTCTATGTCAGTTTGATTATGTTCTCCATCCCTTTCACTTTCCATAATATTGTCTCCCTCCACCACAAAACTCAGTTTAAAGTCCTCCTGATCAAGTTCTTGAGACTGTTGGCAAAAACATTTCTTCCAACTGGCGTGAGATGCAATCCATCAATTACCAGAAGCCCCCCCCCCCCCCTCATAGAACCACAGCCCATGATCAAGGAATCCAAATCGTTCTCAGTGGCACCATCTGCGAAGCCAGTTGTTCACATCCGCTATTTTCCTCTCCCTTCCTGGACCATGCCCTTCAACTGGCAGAAGAGACGAGATGACAACCTGTGCATCCATTTCTTTCAGCTTCCTACCAAGAGCCTGATAATCCCTTCTGATGTTCTGAAGGCTGTGTCTTGCAGTATCCTTGGTTCCCACATGGACCAAAAGGAAAGGGTCAGTAGGCTTGACCAGTCTTGTCAGCTTGTCTGTCACATCACGGATTTTTGCCCCAGGGAGACAACACACCTCTTGAGACATCTTGTCAGGCCTACAAATCACTGTTTCTGTACCCCTCAGCAAAGAGTCCTCCACTATGACCACACACCTCCTCCAAGGCTTAGCAGTGACTGTTTCCTCTGGTGGAACTCTCAGGCTCCCCTGCTCTGTCCCTGAAGTCTGTCCATGCTGCTCTTCCTCGTCCTCTTTGATAAGGGAAAGAGCTTCAAATCAATTCTCTAGCTGCAAGCTCCGAGAACAATCCTTTATTGGCCTACTTCTCTGTGTGACATTCCTCCAGCTGTCTGCCTCCTATGTATGTGAAGTGACCTCCTCCACCCCAGGAACTTCCTCTGTGTGGTTCCTGTCTAAGATCATTAGTTCTGTTCTGTCCAGGAAATCCTCTTGCTTCCTAATATGCTGAAATGTAGTTACTGTGGACTCCAGCTGATGGACTTTTTCCTCCAAGAGTGCTACCAACTTGCACTTGGTGCATGTGAAGTTCTCCACATATGTAGGCAAGAAGGCAAACATCCCACAAGTGCTGCAGGTGACTGCAGCAATTCTGTCAGTGTCCATACTGAGAAGTCTTAAGTAATATCTGATTCAGGACTGTAGGCTTCCTCCTCAAAAAATCCTCAGGTAAACACCAATGTTAAGGTCCCTGACCTGGCCTTTTCACCAATCTCTGGCAGTGAGCTCAATCAACTCAGCCTCAGCTGTAGTTCTCCACTCAAAATGGCTGCCCAGCTACTTCTCTCCTTCTCCTCTCTGTGGCAGGAATATTTTTGTATGCCCCAGTCACACCACAATAAACATATGCTACTCTTGGTTTCATAAATGTACAGTAGTATTGTTCAGTACCTGACTTTCCTGATTGTTCTGATGCAATTTCTTAGTTTAGAGGCTTACTGTGTGTAGGGTACACACCCTTTCCCCCTTAGGTGACATGATAGCCAGCTTTAAATGTTGGAAGTGATGTCATGTAGAAGATAGAGCAAACTTGTTTTCTGCTGCTCCAGAGAGTAGAACATAAACCAATGAATTAAAATTACAAGAAAAGAGTTTCCACCTTAACATTAGGGAAAACTTTTTAACTGCAGTAACTGAGCAAGGGACTCCTTTTCCTTTAAGATCCTTTTTAAAAAGAAGTTGGTGGGTCATCGTTCAGGAGCTCTGTAGTTGTGCATTCTTGCAAAGCAAGGATTGGAGTAAATGGTCCTAATACCCCACTGAACTCTATGACGTATGATTTTATAAGTTTGCCTGTTAACCTAAAAGGTGGAAGAGACACTGGGGGTTCCCACCAGCAGTACTAGTGTCTCTTTGAAAATGTGGGGAAATTATAACTCAAAAGGAGGCCTAAGAGAGGAAGGTGACTTTGGGGGATCTTTACACTTATGTATAGTTGTACTAACTGCAGAGAGTATTCCAGTTTCATGGAATAGAAGGGTTTTTATTTAGAAATGTGCAAAGGTGCACACAAACATACAAAAGCAATCCAACCTTAAGAACAATACAAGGCTATCAGAAAAAAAGGTGTGGAAGATTAGATACAGAGGTCTCAGGAGTTAAAGAGGGCAGAGAAGTCCATAGAAAACGAGACAAAATGAAGCCCTTAAAATGTCATAATTCCAAAAGGGGAATTCACAAACACTTTCCTGTCACTATAATATTCAACATATAATCAATAACTTGCAGAATGACTGTGGGCAACTTGAACATATGGATATTAAAAACAAATACTTCAGAGATATAGGTATACACAAATCTGATTGCTGCTTTTTGTAAAGAACTACCAGGTTAATTCTCCAAATAATATTCTTATTTTTCATCACCACTTTCAACAAGATTTAAGAATTTGCTGGAGACTCCAGAAGTTTTGAAAAGGAATATATGAAAGAATGTCTCATTCAACATCATCTTGCCCATGCTTTGAGAGCTTTTGTTAAAACTATTCTACAAAATGTGTACAATGTGGCAAATTCAAAATGGCCCACCAAGGGTGGGGAAGAGAACATAATGTCAACTTAGGGGCTATCCAGACCGGCCTGAAAGGCTGCACTGTAGGCAGAGTCAGGGCATAGCGTCCTGATGATGCAGGCCCTAGCTCTGCTCCCAGGACGCTATGATGGTGCATGCCACTCCAGACGCAGCAGCGAAGGGCACGATACAGCTACGCTGCCATGGCTATGGCACTCTCCAGAGACTGGATTGTGGCCGCACTGTCTTAGACAGCTCATCTTGAACAAACAAACAATCAAGTTGTGTGAGAGCTCTAATAATACAGTTGTCCCTCCAGATTCGTGGACTTCAGATTCATGGGTTTGATTATTTGCGAATGGGACAGGAGGGTAGGGACAGGAGGGTGGGGGGATGAGGAGAAGCAGGCATGCACCTTCCTCTCCTCACCCCCACCCTTTTGTCCCTCTAGCTGGCTGTGGGAAGGGACAGGAAGATGGGGGGATGAAGCGAGGCAGGCATGCACCAGCTTCTCCTCAGCCCCCTGCCCTCTTGTCCCTTTAGCCGGCTGTGGGAAGAGATGGGGGGGGGATGAAGGGAGGCAGGCACACGCCAGCTTCTCCTCATCTCTCCCACTCTCCTCTCCCTCTAGCTGGCTGTGGAAAGGGCCAAGAGGGCAGGAGATGAAGGGAGGGAGGTGCAGGCCTCTTTCTCCAACCCCACCTGTGCCTGTCTCCCCTGCCCTCCTGTCTCTTTTACTGACTTCCCAGAGCCAGTTAAAGGCAGGGGAGGGCAGGGGAAGAGCTGAGCGAGCTCTTTCTGGCCCCTCCCATGCTTTGGACAGCCGTCCCAGGGATCAGAGGGGAAGTGGGAGGGGCTTATCTTATTTGTGAATTTTCCATATTTGCAGGGATACTGTTCCCCTAATCCCTGCAAATCTAGAGGGACAACTGTACTATCAAACTTATCTAAAACACAACAACCAAATCAATGCAGGATCAAATTCCTGACAGATATTTAATATTCCATACTTGGCATGTATGAACTGATATCACAAAAATGTCAAGGAGTAAATAAGGAGTTAGCCCTGCAGCTTTCTTGTGTGTAGACTTTGAGACTTTGAAAGCCTAGCCATCATTTTACATTAAATTCTAAACTAGATCCAGAATCCATCAGATATCTGCTGGATCTCAGTTCCAGCATGGAATTCATTCACATTAACATGAAATCTACCTCAGAGTTAGATTATGGCAGAGATGCATCAGAAATCTTACACACTTTCTCATAACATTTACCTTTTAATAATGTGCTTGGTAGTAAATTCAGAAGTTTAATAATTCAGCACATAAAGTGCTGATTCCATAGCATAAGATGACAAATAATGAACAATCAATGTGACATATTGAATAATGCTGTCAAATTGGAACTTCCTGGCAATAAAACCAGAACATACAAACACTATTAATTCTTTAAATTTTCATAGATAAAGCATATCCTCACATGGTTTTGTAACCAGAAAATGTATTTTACTCTTCTATATTTGCTCACTGAGTAGTTTCCTTAACAAAATGAACCTCAAATGGCTCACATAAGCAAACATCACAATAAATAAAAATAAACGAATCTGAAATTACAGAGAAGATAATATCAGAAGCAAAACAACAGCAATCATGCAAGTAAAAAGAGTGAGTTAAAACAAAAAATGCCAGTATATTCCACTTTTACTAGATAACTGTGACAAAGCTTCAGTCCCACAGAACAATTTGGACAAGGTTGTTAATATCAATGACTTAGGAAGAACAGAGGTACATTTTATTTATTGGCTCTTAGTACTTCCATTCTGCTCTGTAAATTTACCTTAAGAACTTGTACTTTCAGGGATATACATGGGACATTTTATGCTATCGCTTCTCTTGACATCCCAGTTCCTTCTCTGTACTAATGGCAAATATGAATAGCTTCTTTTTGCTAAGTGAAATCTTATTGGTTTTCTTTCCCCAAGTCTTTCCCATTGCTTTTGAGAAGAATTACTTGAAAAAGAAAGACAAATCAGATTTGTCTTACTCCATATATATTTGGGCATCTCCAGTGCCCCTTCTTTATTTCATATAATTCACTGGGTCAATAAAAATTACAGAGTAGCTTATTTTTAATTTGCAACATTAAAAAAAATGAGAATAATCCATGCTTAAAATCACACTTATAGCTGAAGAAATGGAGGAGGGGGCTCCTACAACTCACTGAGTGAAATTTCTGATAGAACAATTCATCTGATTTTTCTCTGAGTGCGTCTATGTTTTTAAACACAACATTCAGTGCAGACAATTCATTTGTGCTTCTTTTACCCAAGTACTTTAACAATGTCAAGAAATAATGGTACAATTTATTTCCCTTTAGTATTATCTCTTTCTCCAAAAACCAAAGTTAAGTTAAAGCCTTATTTTATTTTAAATAAGAAGACCCTCCTCCACCAGACTTTGTTATCTCTGAAATGTATGTTAGAAATAAAGAAAATCTAATTGGAAAGAATAAGGAGTTGGTTGTAAGCATGAAGGGAAATGTTTCCAATATACCTGCCAGCGCTTATTCAAGTAAAAAGTTGTGTATGGCACGTTATAGACCACCTGAAAGCGGCGGTCTGCCGCTACCACCATTAGCGGTGTCGAGGAGCCCCAGCGGCCAAACCGTGAGGCTCCACAGTGCCACAAAAAAGAAGTGCCAAAATGACGCTTCTTGTTGCGGCACACTAATGATGCTGCAAGGCGCCAATGGCACACTCGTGACATCATTAGCGCCGCGTGATGTGATGCTAAGTGTCCGCTACGTCAAGATGGTGGCGCCCGTGTAGAACGGGTGCTGCCATTTTGTACGTCCCCAGGACGTAATAGGGTTAGGGGCGTGCGTAAAGCACACCCTTTCCTAACCCTAGTACGTTAGGGCTCGGGAGCATGTGGATACTCCACATGCCTCAGCCCTAATTTTGGCCACAGGGTGCCACAAAGCACCTGTTTGTACCGGGCCTATGTTGATGTATTTATTAAACTAGGGACTCTACAATTTGAATATCTTGTACTTGGACGTTATGTGCATTTCATGAAAAAGGTCCCATGTTCAGAGACGGATATCTGCAGCTAAAAGGTCTGGAATTTAGGTGATGGGTTATATCTCTGCCTAAAACCTTAAAAGTTACTGTCAGAGAAAAAAAATGCATGTCAATCAAAATGCATGTCAATCATCTGTAACATAAGTGGTAGCCTGGGCAGCCCGGTTTGGGAACTATATATATTTAAAATAAATTGAGAGAAGATTTGATTAATCAGTTTTGCAACTAGTTGCTTCACTGATTGCAAATAGCTGCAATATCAATTAATCAAATCTTCTATCAATTTAATTTAAAAAAAAAACCCTCATTTGCCCATTGGTCACATCACAAGCACAAAGGCAGCGCTGAGCTGGGGTGGTGGTGGTGGATCTACCAAAAACTGAGGAAGAATGGTAAACACCCCTCTGCCATTAGTCCCTCCCCTCCAGAATGATGCGATTCAGATCTGTCTTTCCTACTTGCTGAACACACTTTGGAATCAATTCTTTTCAAAAGAAATGCCAAAGAACTAGTGTCAAGAAAAAACAGGGTTTTTGCATTTGCCTCGCTTTATCATGACACAAATCAATCAAAGTATGATCGGAACTGGTTTCAAATGGGAACGACAGTCATATAAACCGATCAGCGATTCACTTTAAATCTTAGTGAGAATACGCTCATGGTATGTTTATCAAAGTAAGGTAATGTAAGGTCAAGTATTCTGAATACTCAAAGGCATTACTGCAGGGGTAGGCAACCTGTGGCCCGCGGGCCGGATGCGGCCCGACGAGGCCTTGGGACTGGCTCCAGCCCGGTCCTGCCGCCGATTGCCGCCGGGGCCTTTGGCCTCTCGCATTAGGGGCATGGTGGTGCAATTGTCTATAGAAGCCTCAGAAACATGCATTTATCTTAACATTTTTTTTAAAATCAGCATTTTTTTTGCGTGTCCTCCATTTTTTATTTAAAAAGTGCCCTCCATTTGAAAATTTTGTCCTACATTTGTCCCGGTTTATTTATTTATTTAATTTTTTAAAAATTATTTAATTATTTATTTTTTGGCTTCGGTCCCCCAGTTGTCTGAGGGACAGCAAACCGGCCCCCGGCTCAAAAGGGTTGCCTACCCCTGCATTACTGGGTCTGCAGCTGGATGCTGGAATCCAACAACATCTGATTCCCAGTCCTATACTATGGATTTTAATTTTGCATTACAAATAGTATCCATGCAGTATGATACTATATCTGTTTTCTCAAAAAATAAAAATAAAAATCTTGAGAGAGGCTTATGGTCCCATAAACTGATTTGTCACTGTAAATTCTAGACCCATTTATTTGCTTTCATTATTACTTTTTCTTGTTTTTACTTTTCAAGTTTGTGGGTGTGAATCCATATGTTTCCCCATGTTTAGATCATATCCATGAATATTTCATCTTGAAATATAGGATGTAGATACAGTGAACACAGACACTGCTTTCTTATAATGGTTGTGTTAGAAGAAATGCTTCATACTCACCTCTGGAATATTTCTATTGTGTATTAGTATCACAAAGTAGTGTGTAACTTAAAATGTAGACGAACCTGAATGAATGGTTTCTTTGTTTTGTTCAGTAACACAACAAAAACTAGGAGGGGGTTAGCTTTTCCCCCATTTTTGTTACTCTGGATGTATTACTATTCTTACATTATATTTATGTAAAGTCATCCTTGTGCTTGCTTTTGATATATGATACAAGAACTTCAATCAATGTATTCTGCTTTGTTCAAGTAAGCTCATCTTTTCTGTCTCCTTGTAGGAGAGAAATACAAATTAAATTTCAAAATAAAAAGCCAAGACATAGGAGCAAAGCAGATGAGCCAACAGGAGTTTGGGATTGTGAGAGAAAACCATTGTGCTGTAACACTGCAAAATGTGAACAAATACTGCAGAGACAGGGAATGTGTAGACATTTTTTTGAACAACAAAAGCCATCATCTGTTTTTGCTTTGCTCTCCAGGGCTGATGGGAGTACCAATCGACCAGTATTTACTTACTTACTTACTTACTTAAAATGAGAATAAGAGTGTAATTCATTGGGGGACATTTGTTTCCCTACTGCTAAAAGTGTCAATGAAAGCAATTTTATACATTAGATATACATTTATACCTAAAAATGCACAACTGTGGTCATGGCCAGTTTTGGATCCATTAACACACACATACACACACCGGAGATTACAAAGCCACATTTAGAGCACTCAGAATATCACTTCCAGAAGTCACTTTAGGTTTCAGTTGTATTTATTTGTGGCTGATCTGCACTGTTTAGAAGAGTTTGGGACAGGAGGGTTACAGAGTATGAATAAGGTCAAGCTGTCCAATGCCCAGATATGTTTTTTCTTTCACTTTATCATTTTATTGTGAGCATTCTGTAGTACATATTTGCACGGTAAAACATAGTACTATAAATAAATTCTGCATTCTTATTGCTTCTGGGAATGCAGTAATAAAGCTAAGGGATTCATGTCTTTCATTAATTTGCATTCTTTTATGTATTATATAATACCTGACTTTACCATGCATGTACCTACCTCTAATTGTGAAGTCCAGTTGTTTTATAATGCACCAACAATACTCTTATTTACTTCCAAATGAAATGACACCTGTCAGAGTCTGTTCACCTTCCTGTTGGAGAGGTTAGGCTTGCTGCTATAATCCATTTTCTGTCAGACATTTCAAAGATCAGTTGTGCCAAAGATGATTTCACAAAGAATTTCCTGGTCTGTCCATGCTGACAGGCTCCACTCCCAGATTCTGCCCAGATGGAAAGAATATTTGAAAATATTTGGAACATGGTTTGGAAAAAAAAAAGTGTGGTGGGTTTGGTGGGCATTAGTTATTTTTGTTACCTCTTTCACCACTTTGATCACTCCCCAATTGGTAGCAAATCTTTCAGTGACAGACTTATGTTAAAAAAAAAGGTGTCTTTTTTCTTTTCTTTTTTTGCACAGAAAATTGCCACATTGCACCAGTGACAAAATCTGCAAGGGGGGGAATATGTTTGCCCTCTCCTCTGGGTGGCAGTACTCAGAACTGCAATGAAAGGGAAGAGCACAGCGAGTTTAAAAACTCACTCCACTTGATATCATAAGGTTGAGTACTGGCTTTGACTGGTCACTTTTGGATTGGTTAGGACTTTTTGGCCCATCCCACCTGTTTGGCAAAAACTGGGGGGAAATATGGTTAGAATTATTTTGTCTAGCCTGCACAGAGAGCCTGGTTGCTATTGGGAGTATTGGCTAAGAGTATGGTCTTAATTCTGAATTTAGTCACTAGTGGTTAGTGTGGAAAAATAATTAATTAAGATCAGCGGGCACCCATTTTGCACATTTTGGTTAAAAGAGGATTTCCTAATATGCATCTAGCTGTGGGAGGAGCCCAGTTGTGTGAGAAAGGGAATAATCTTTGCAACTGATCCATGTCAGGCTTCCAACAAAGATGGTTATTGTCAGCTTGTAGGCATATACAGGATGGCATTGAGGCCTGGGATGCTTGCCCTTGGCAGTTGAGGAGCTAGCCAAGGAGAAGACAATGGTTGGCCTCAACTGATTTAGGTGGCCTCATGGCAAGTCAAGGTCTTTTGGATAGCTTAATAAAATAGCCACAACCCATCACCATCTCAACTCTTTTTTTGAGGGGTAAAAGAGTGGTGTCATTTTCTGCACAGAAAAAAAAAAAAAAGGTTTTCCTGCACAGATAACAGAAAATGCTGGATGTGTGTGCGCAGAAAACTTGTTTTCTGCTCATATTTTTTTTTGCAGAAAATACTGTTTTTATGTTGAAAACTTGTTTTTGTGCATAAAATCCTGTTTTATGTGCCAGAACCTCATCTGCATGTTTTTCACAAATCTTCACATTGTTTCCAACCTATGGAGACCCTAAGCTGAATCTATTATCACTTGGTTTTCTTGACATTAATTCTTTAGAGGAAATTTTCTGTTGCCGGAGTCGCACTTGCTGGTGTGTGCTGTGTGGACTGGTGTGCATCAAAATGGCACCCTGGGGGTAGGACTGCACCCTGGCTCTGCCCACAGGTTGACACAAAGTGTTGGTCTGTATAGGCCCTTACTCTTTGCAGGATCATTTCATTCCATCACACATTACAACACATAAATGTAAAAGCAAGCTGTGAATTTTTAAAAAAACTTCACATGTTGGTGCAAATACATTATTGAATTTAAAATGCAAACTCCTAGAAAACCAGCATGCACTTTTAAAAAATGTTTTTATGACCCCTAGTTTTGCAGGTTTGTATAATCTAAAATACTGTATTAATTATCATAATCACATTTTGTGGAAGTGAATAATTGTTTTTGGACAACTATTCTTAGAATTCTCTAGCCAGGAAGGGCAGTTATCCAAAAAGGTAACTTATTCTAGGCTCAGATAATGAGCAAATTTAATAGAAAATACAAAGCTTAATTCTGAGTTCAGATGCTTTGGAGGATGGCTGAAAGCTTTCTTTCTATCTATTATCCACAAGTATAGCCTAGATATAATGATATGAATTACATCACAACATCTGTGTGGGTTTGGTTCCACCCCACCCCTCATGGATGGAAAAAAAATGTGGGAACTCAAGTCCCATATTATTCATGTGCACACACTGCTTCTGGATAATAATGGATGTGGTGATCTAAAGATGCTCAAATCCATGGATGGGAAGCCCATTGATAATGAGGGCCCACTGTACTATATGGGAGCCAATGTAGTATAGTCATTTGAACACTGGATTATGACTCTGGAGACCAGAGTTTGAATTCCTGTTTGGCCATGGAAACCCACTGAGTGACCTTGTGCAAGTCTCATGCTCTCAGCCTCAGAGGAAGACAAACCTCTCTGAACAAACCTTGCAAAGAAAACCCCATGATAGTTTTGCCTTAGGGTTGCCATAAGTAGAAAATGTCTTGAAGGCACATTATTATTATTATTATTATTATTATTATTATTATTTTATATAGCGCTGTAGATTTGCACAGCGCTGTACATAAAAACAACAAATATAAAAGAGTAAACCTGCCTATGGTGTACAATCTAAGAAATGATAGGATAATACAAATAAAACACAAAGCAGTACAGGAAATGGTTCAATAAAACAGGCAACAAAAAGAACATCAGATAGCAAGTGACAATCACGCAATGTCTGGGAATGCTTCTCTGAACAGGATGGTCTTCAACTCCATTTTGAAGCTGGTTAAAGAAGTGATGGCCCTTGCTCATGGGGGAAGAAGGTTCCAGGAGTGAGGGGCAGCAAGTGAAAAGGGGCGAATCCTAGGTGGGGCAGAGGAAATCCTGGGCTGGGACAGCCAAGTTTGACTACCACAATGGAGGGCCCAAGTGGGAAGGTGAGGAGAAAGAAGTCTGATAAATAAGGGGGGGGG
>NC_056524.1:250845827-250872016 GCF_019175285.1 Sceloporus undulatus
CCTATGGTGTACAATCTAAGAAATGATAGGATAATACAAATAAAACACAAAGCAGTACAGGAAATGGTTCAATAAAACAGGCAACAAAAAGAACATCAGATAGCAAGTGACAATCACGCAATGTCTGGGAATGCTTCTCTGAACAGGATGGTCTTCAACTCCATTTTGAAGCTGGTTAAAGAAGTGATGGCCCTTGCTCATGGGGGAAGAAGGTTCCAGGAGTGAGGGGCAGCAAGTGAAAAGGGGCAAATCCTAGGTGGGGCAGAGGAAATCCTGGGCTGGGACAGCCAAGTTTGACTACCACAATGGAGGGCCCAAGTGGGAAGGTGAGGAGAAAGAAGTCTGATAAATAAGGGGGGGGGGCCAGCCCATAGAGGGCTTTAAACGTCGTCATCAGGAGCTTGTACTGAATACGGAAAGGGAGGGGGAGTCAGTGAAGGGATGCCAACAAAAGAGAGATGTGGTCAGAGAGGTGGGTGGATGTGATAATTCATGCAGCTGAATGCTGGACAGAAATTAAAGGATGGAGGTGAGAAAGAGGAAGCCCAGCCAGGAGGATGTTACAGAAATCAAGTTGTGAGATAAATAGGGCATGGACCAGAATCTTGGCAGTAGAGGCAGAGAGATATGGTCGGATTTTGGCAATATTGTATAAAAAGAATCTACAAGCCTTGGCTGTGGTCTGGATCTGAGGGATACATGACAGAGAAGAATCAAAGATAAAACCAAGACTATGGCCTTGCTGGACTGGTTGAATTGAAATGTTTTCCACAGAGACAGAAAAGGAGTGTTGAAGGGTGGGCTTAGGAGGAAAGACAAGAAGCTCCGTCTTGGACATGTTGAGCTTCAAACACCGATGGCGCATCCACTGCGAGACACCTGTGAGACAAAACATAACAACAATAAATGTACTGTATAAAATATAAGCATATTTTTGAAATGGAGTAACCAGGATAGTAACCACCGTTACATTGTGGAATTTGTACAGTTTGTTTTTCATTTTCTTGGAGAGCTGTTCACTTCAATTCAGAGTTTTAGGAATAGTTGTCAAGGTAAACCAAAGACTATAAAAATATAAATGAACCTCAACAAGAAGATAATTCTTTTCTCTCCCCCCCCCCCTTCTTTCAACCTTTCTATTTCCCCCACTCTTTTCAACTTAAGGGGAAAGGTTTCTCTAAGTTTCTATTTTCAGACAGAGGTAAGCAATTAGTTATTCTTATCTAGGCTAGGTTTAGAGTTAGTAAATGAGTATTGGAAAGTATTTGTTGCACCAAACACAATTATAGGAACAGAAAGGCAATTGATCTCCAGTTCCTCAGACTAACCTAACTTACAGACATCCTTAGAAGAAAAGAAGATCTATATCTGTGTTTAATAAACATATGTAAGGATGACAAGCCTGTTAACTTTTTGGCTGATTATACTTATAACATTCTGTAATGTTCTTTGAAACAGGAAACACATACTGAGAGAATTATGGATTAAGATTACTGTACAAACCAATGATATGTGGCTTTCTGATTTTTAAAATGAGACTGACCAGCACATTAAACTAGTAAACTCATAGAATAAGGCAAACATGCTGATTTAATATGAGAATCATATGCTACTTTTCAAGTGGTTTTTAATATGAAAACAAACAAGCATGCTGTTGACAAAGATTCTGGAATCAATGGCTGGAATTCATCTAGGCACTTAACAACTGCATAATTCAGAGCATTTGTGACTGGTTCATAGTCACTATTTCTACATCTTTTCAGCCTTAGTGAATATGTAGGGAGCCCAAAAGTTCCTCAGCCTACAAATCTCAACAACCACAGAACCAAATAATCTGAACAAAAACATTAATAAAAATATCAATAAATATTGAGTGTTCGGTATTTTGGCAAGGAATGAACTAACTTTGCTTGCCTATGTAATGAATTCAAACTTAAAATACAATATGGCTGGTAATATGAGCTCTTGCTTTCAATATGATTTGACTTTAAGATAGTCAGATTCCACTGTGAGGAGGAGAAGCAGAAATGATATGCTGTACTTTTGAGGAAAACATGAGAATTCCCATTGGAATTCCCTTTTTTAAATCCTTCTAGTGCCCCTGTGAATTTTGGAGGATGACATCTGCTTCCAGAAGCTAGTATGGCTGCTCCCTGTTGCATGCTGGCCACTTAATGACCATGGGTGGTTGGCTTGACACCAGGAATATAAGATAAAATGCAAATTTGGAGCGCATTTAATTGTGCTTGCAAAGCTTTACACTCCACCCTTATGATCCAGGCTCTCAGCAGTGTGTGTGTGTGTGTGTGTGTGTGTGTCAGACTAGAACTGGCCATGCTAACAGGGATTCTGAGAACTGTAAGTTAAAAATGATCCCAAACTTCAAGTATCCCCATATACACCTTCCTAATAGTTATGTTCAAGCAAGAGCCTTGCATTAAATCTGCCCACACCTTCTAATATGTTCCCTAGGCAGCCATTTAATGTAGACTTCTCAGTCATGGCACCCTGCAAGTGGAAAGGACTAAACAGAAAATACTCCTTTCCCAACTGAGAACTGAGAAATTATTGCAATTCTTAATAGTTGGATAAGATTTTCCCCATGGATTATTGGTATAATATAAGTGAGTGTTGGATTAGGACTATGGGGTGTGGCATGAGGAGTTTTGGATTGGGATTCTAGAGCCTAAGATTCAAATTCCCACTCAGTCATGGATATTCTTTGGGTGACCTTGAGTAAGTCCCTGCATCAGAGAAAGGCAATGGAGAAAACTCCATGATAGAGTTGCCTTAGGATGACCACAATTTGGAAATAGGAATGGAACAGAAATTTGTCAACTGGGATTGAATTCTAAATTCTTGATACCTCCAGTCCAAAAATGGCACATCAAATGACATGTCAAAATTTCTCCCATATTGCCAGAACTTTTGTTGTTGTTCCTAGCACAACATAAACTATGCACTTTCTGAGAACTGTGCAAGAGTGTGCAAAATTGTGTAGCTCTGCAATTATAAAACCTACACCTACACTATCTTTTACTACATTCAGAAAACTGCACACCTTGCTGGGAGTGGACCCTTACCAGTTTACATTATTTTTCACTATATTCTTGAGGAAATGGCAGAAAATGCAAAACTAAATTGCATATTATACTCCAATACAAACAACAGGGAAAAGCATTCCATGTCATGGCTTTAGTCTTTGTGGTTTGAATGTTTCACTACCCAAATATTAAATAGCACGGAAAGAAGCTCCAGCTAACTGAAGCTGCTGTCATATGTGGCTATTTATTGTGCAACACTGCTGATTTTGCACAACATTTTTATTGCAAAACATTGTTGACTTTGTATATAGAAAACAGCAATGTTGCACAATAAAAAAGTGAAAAATCACCATGTAGGTGTCATCATGCAATTAGTATCACCAGAGCCACTTTTTAACTGGGTATAATCATAGTTTTAAAAAGCTGTGTGTAGGTAATCTGTCATGAAGGAATCTTATCAGCTGAGACTGTAGTTAAGATTGATCATCTTGGCATAGTGAGACTGCAGATCCAGAATCCCACAACATCCCTGAGAGATATATCATCCAATACAAGACTAAGGCCTGGAACAGATGGGCCTTTAAGGTGCCCTCGTCACGTGCGAGGGTTGCCTGGTGGTCGGAGCGCCCACACGCCCAGCAGCCCTTGCATGTGACAAGGGCGCCGCAGCTGTGCCGCACCTACCAGATGTGGCAGATAACAGTCATGTCACAGCTGTGCCGCTTCCAGATGGGGTGGCACAGCTGTGACATCATTGTGACATCTCTTACGCTCTGCGGCATCGCAGCAACACTGCAAAGAGGAGCCTCTTCCAGGCGCTCCTTTCTTCCTCCACAGGAGCGTCGCACAAGTTGGTTGCTGCGGCGCTCCTGCGGAGCAAAGAGAGGCTGGGGAGGCACCTCTTTCTGGTGGTTTTTACCCTGCCTAAGGCACCAAGAAGGTTCCCCCCCCTTTCAATTTGTGTAAAATATATCTTGCATAAAATTCCTTGTGCAAAACTGGTGCATCTTTTTCTTTTTTAGGCTATTTTTGCAGACACACACACAGAGCAAGATATTACAGTCTATATGACAGTAGCTGAATGTCTTCCAGGGCCACTTAGGTGACCTTGATAGAGTCCTATGAACTTTTTTATTCATTGGAAGATCTCCAGTTTTGATCTGTAGTGACATAGTGTTTTTCCAGTGTTTTGTTCCCACCCTTTGTATCTTTTTCAAAACCACAGCAGTTATTTGCTGATAAACTGAATGTTTGTTTCTTTTTACAAATTGCTTGCATAGAATAGTGATCAATGTGCGAGAGGCCAGGTTTTTTGTTTGTTTATTTGTTTTTGTTTGTTTGTTTTTGCTATATAACTGTGTGTGTGTGTGTGTGTGTGTGTGTGTATGGGTGGGTGGGTATATTATTGTGCACATGGTCTAGAAACTTGAATGAACATTCATTGATTTTAAAAAGAGCCTTTCAAGCAATGGATTGAATCTTCACATTATCATACTTTTAATAGACCCCATGAATTAGGCATGACTGGCTTTATCTACTGATTTCATTAATCTGTTCTAAGGCTGACCCAGGCCTTGTCTCCATGGGCTAAATGTCACATTCCCCCCCTCCAATTCTGGCATCATCCTGTTGGGTGACACATGTCCCAAATGACAGTTCTGGTATGAGCAGTCCAAATGATCTCTGGCACATTTTGCACAAGAACTGGGGTAAAACAGTCTTAAACTGCATTTTTAAAACTTGCCTGTTACTCCAGATCTTCTAGGAAGATCCTGAGTCCTCCATTCTTGCACCACAGTAGCTGTCTGCACACATCTCCTACCAAGATGCTTGGCACATCCACTGCTGCTGCAGGTCAGAGCAAGTCACTCAGCATGTGATCAACTCTGGGCACCTCACTGTGACCTCAGAAGCAAGAGATCTCCAGTGACAGAAGATACTCAGGTTACTTGACAGGACACCCATGTAGACAGCCACTATGGTGTGAGAACAGAGGACCAGGTAATGGAGGCAGGTCGGGGCAATTGTGGGACTGCCCTTGGAGTATCTGTCCATGCAGACAGGGCCCCAATCTAAATCTAACCTAGTATCTAGAAACTCTTACAAGATTCATAAAGTCACAACAAATAGCTGGTCGCCACACTTGCAGTGAAATCACACACAAAAAGAATGGGCGTGAGTCTTCCACTGAAGGCTTAGGAATTGAGACTTTTCTGTCTCCACAATCCAAAGAATCCATGCATTTCTTTCTTATGGGTTTGCTATGTCCAGTGTGAATCAAGTTTTATTTCCAAGCACACCTATTTAACAATAAATACCCCCCCCCCTCATATTTAATGTTCTACTTCAGTCGGTGACAAGTCCATGAGAGACTGACTGAAACCTGTAAGTAAACTAGAACTCACCTCCAATTCTGAAAAGAGGGGAAAAGTTCCTTGTTTGTAAAATATCACAGAAAGTCTGTTTCCCTGCATGGGTGTATGTCAAGTAATATTTTTAGTAAGAAGATGTTTTTCTCAAAAATGTGGACAGTCAAAAGCAGTCTATGGGTCATATGTAACCTACACTGACTTGACCTCTGACATAGATACAGTATCTTACAATTACCCCGTTGAAATTAATTTTACTAGTTTTGGCCCACTTCTCCAATCTGTCAAATTCACTTTGGTTTCTGATCCTATTCTTTGGTGCATTCACTACCCTCTCCCTGCATTAGGTAGCATTTGCAAATTTGATAACCATGCCTTCTGTCTCATCAGCTAAGTCATTTATAAAGATGTTGAACAATGTTTACGAGCAAAATTTAAGAGCATGTTTCATTACAAACATATTTGTTAAATTATCTTGCCTCTGTTCTAAAGGAACAGATCTGAGCTCTTGCAAAAAGCTCAGGGGATGTGTATATGAGGGACAGTAATCAGCCAGAGGAAAGGATATAAAGAGCTTGTTCCCACTTAGGATTTGATACGAATTAAAATAAAACGTTTTTAATAAAATCGAATTAAAATAATACAGTTGTTATCCCGCTTTCAGAATCGCTTTATTCATCGTTCCCATCTGCTTATTTAAATCGAATTTTTTACTTGCAAGCGTTCATTAAGCGTTCTCACTTGGCATGAAATCGGTGTTAAAATAAAGCGACTCTTCTCCTCCATACCTTATTTGGAGTTGTCAATCAATAGTACGTCAGAATGACGTAACGTTAACCCGGATTATTTGGAAGCGATTTAACTTTCGTCAGCGTTTCCATTTCATTGACCGTTTGTGAAATGATGTATTTTTGGCGGGTTTTTTTTAAATGAACCAATCAAGGCGCTTAAACGATCAAACGTCATAAGCGCTGTCAGCCTTATATACATTTTCCCTCCGAATTTAGTAGGAAACCAAAGCTCTCTCCAGAGGAACTATGGGATAGGTTTTCCAGGGCAGCATCCCCGCTTCATGTCTCCTAAGAGAGCCCACAGAAATCAATGGGGGATGCTTCTGGCAATGCGAATTTAGTAGGAAACCAAAGCTCTCTCCAGAGGAACTATGGGATAGGTTTTCCAGGGCAGCATCCCCGCTTCATGTCTCCTAAGACAGCCAGGCAGAATTCCTTCAGAGAGCACAGAGATCAATGAAGGAGGCTGCTGGAAAAGCAGGGAGGGAGCACTCTTCCCAAAGATTCTCTTTCCAGGGTTGGAGGAGAAGGCAGATTCCGTTTGAGAAAGAGAGGGAGAAAGGCTCTATCCCCCCCCCCCATTGATCAGAGCCCTTCCCTGTCTGGGCGAGATCAGATGCCTCCTCGCTACGAGCCTTCCCTTCCCTGCCTGGGCGAGATCAGAGCCCAAGCGGGCAGGGAATGCCTCTTTGAGAGGAGCCTTCCCTTCCTGCCTCTCCTCCGTTAGAAATGGGCTCTCCCCACACAGAGGGGAGGTTGCAATCCACCAGGAGAAGCCTTGTAGTCCTTTGCAGATGCAGGCGCTTCAGCAGCCGGGACTTCAGGCGCTTAAAGTGCTGAAGAGATTAAGCGCCTGTAAACCATTGAAATAAAAAATAAAAATAATCCTTATCTCTTATTGAAAGACCACAGCGGACAAAGGGGTGAGGGAAGAAAAAATGGCGACAGCCACGACGGATGGGGACAGAAAGGGCAACTCCCCCAATGACAGCCCCCATCGCAGTCAGCTCCTCCCATCCTTCTAGCCCGATTCCAATGCTATCGTTCTCATCTAAATACTCCGGTTCCTAACTCGAATCAAGGGAAAAACACTAGGTAGGACCCTAGTGTTTTTTAAACACGCGTTAAATGAGGAAAACACGGATTTAAATTTTATCCCGCTTCTGGATTCGATTTCTAGTGGGGACGATTCCGGGTTGCTCTAGAACCGTTCTAGGTTTAAATCGGATCCTAATATGAACGCCACTCCTTGGATTCGATTCAGAACGCGGGGTTTCCCCTAGTGGGAACAAGCTCAAAGCATACTTGAAATTGAAGATGACACAGTGAGATGTGGGAGGAGGGTTCATATTACAGGACAAGAAAAACCATTTAATTTTATTTATTTATTTATTTTTTGCATAAACAAAACTTTCTTGGAAGAAATCCCAAAATGAGAAATATCACTTAAAAATGCACAAAACCTCTTGTAATTTCACCCAGTGTGGAGAAGAGTTTTAAAACTGTCTGTTTTTACTCCCAAGCTTGAGGTCACCAAGTAAGCTTTAGGTTTCAGTGGGAATTCGAGCCCAAGCCTCTGAGATACTAGTGAAAAGAGTGAGCACTTTGTAAACATAACCAATGGAAATTACAGTTCAACTTCAAAGCTGCAAGTTGCCAAACTACACCGCATTGTCACTGGTATGATGAGAAGGCTTCTTCAACCTTTCTTAACATCTTGCCATATGGTCTGCAATTTGTGTTTAATACTAACTATTTGCAAAATACTAAGCAGAGTTGCATGGAAGATAAACTAACAGAGCAATGTCCAATACAAATCATGGCATTTTGAAGAGGACACATGTGTTTGTTTAGAGTTGCCTGGCTATAGAGCAGTGGGGCATTCATTAAAAATAATAGATACCTAAGAACCATTACTGTCTAATAGATGGGTCAGTGGAAGAAGGACCATGTCTAAAGCTGTTGATACATATTGTACTCTTAATCTTTAACCTCAATTATTATGGCCACTTGGGTAAATATCCCCAGAGCTGACACAGTTGCTGCTTTTTTACATTTGCTGATAACCTTGAAAAGCTTCTTATAAGCCATTTCCACAAATCTCCACTGTCAGCTACAGTTCTTTAATTTCCCATACTCTGTACATCTTCGACTTACAGGAGGATAGAACTTCATGTTTATAATGAGCTCAGCTTGTAGTTTATCTTGAAAATAACTCAACATAATAAGGGGCAAAGCCAATGGAAGTTGGTATGACCCCAGTTGGATTATTCTTTCAGAAACCATCTGTTGATCCTGCTTAAACCTGTTGGTAACAAGGGAAAAATAATGTTTCTCCTTCCATCCTTGATTTTGTTCTGCATGCACTTTGCCAGCAACACAAAGGAAGAGTGAGATAGATTAAAGAAGCTGTCAGATAGCCAGAAACATGTCCCATGTCACCTTCTGTAATGCTCTAATTGTGTGCTGATGCACAGAACTCTGTAAATCCTATTTGGGGAGAAAGGTACCATATAAATTCAATAAAATAACTAACTAACTCTATCTAAAGATTTTATGTCATTAATTAATAATCTATTTACATTCAGAAAAGAGAAGTGCATAAGAGTATTGGGGAGGCCATGATGCCACAGTGATGTCTGTGAGAAGCTCACAAGAGGAAATGCATGTTCCTTATTCATTTTCTCCCACAGGCTCCTGTGCTTCTGGCTAATTTCCACTGAAAATATGAGGAATCCTTGGGAACTGTGGGCAACCAAGGAAAGAAATTGGTGCAAAACATCTCTGTCCTCCCCCCACCCCCTCAGTGGGAGCATCTCCATTTCATCTCATTTATATCTGGGAATTATAGGAGCCATTCAATCTATAGGGCAATGCATGGTCCAACAAAATCATCTTCAGCATTAATTTCAGAATTAGTACAAGGTTCATACCTGCAATAATGTTCATTGTGTACTCTGTTGTATAAGGGTGGATCTATATTGACAGGAAAATCTAGCTTACCTTCTAGTTACGCTGCCCTGCAGCATCTATGGGCTTTTCTATATGCGTGGAGGCAGTAGTTTTATAGCTCTGCTTGCTTCTCAGCTTTTCAATTGTATCTAAAGATTGTGTCAACTAGGATGTTGAAAGGTGAAAAATATTAGAATGCAAGTATTTCAACATACCAGTTTATCCAATATTTTTTATATTTCAGACACAACAGAAATACTGATTCCCACCCAGCATAATTAACTAATGGAAGACATTGTGGCATATTAGTTAGCTTACATGCTTTGAAAAATAAACAACATGCTAGGAAAAAGGTCTACCAAAAGTCTATCAGCAGCTGATAGTTGATTTGCATCATTATGTTTGATAGCTTCATTCCAAAGTAGTTTTGAAAGGCTGACCTGAGTTTTCATGAGGAGGGCAGTGTTTTTTTTCTTCATGATCCTGGGTCACTGATTCAGTGCATGTGGGGAGGAGGGACATTTAAGATAGATGGTTGGTGTTGTTGTATGCCTTCAAGTCGGCTTAAGGGAGTTTATCACATGGGGGAGAAAGTGTCATGCTCCTGTTTTTAGTGATGATCACACAACATTGGAATGATCATGTTGTGAACAAGTTATCAAACTGTCGTGTTCCCATCAGATTGTATTAACGATTTAAATCATGAATAACATCTCAAAAGCACAAACAAAGCGTTATCAGCACAGGTGGGAACTTACAAAGCACTTCAATTCTGCAATTGTGCAATTGCGCTTTCAGTCCTGGCTTGTTATTTGGTGCTGCTTCTCTCTCTCCCTCCTCATTCACCCTTCCAGACAATTCACTATTAGTGTGACGACACATACCAATAACTCCAAAGTATTACTATTCACCTCTGAAATAATCCCAAAAATATCCTCCATCCCTCAACAACACTGTTTAAGGACTTGGATACCAGAAGTCTGCAATAGAGGTAAACCAGAAGTGCGAAATCATAGCTATGATGGGGGGGGGGGGATGCGACAATTCAACAAGGTCTTTTCATAACGCTTCTGGTATCTACACTAAAAGTTCTATTCTTCTGTAATTAAAGTGGAACTACATCATTTTTTTGGTTTAGGTGTGATCATCTCCTGTTACTGTTTCGTTGCTATTCCAATATTGAGCAATTGCGCAATGGTAACAGAAAAAAAATGGGAGCATGACACTTTCTCCCCTGTGTAATAAACTCCATGATGATCCTATGGCAAACCTAGAATAGGATTTATTTGGCAGGTTCCCTCAAAGGGTGGTTGCCATTGCCTTCCTCTGAAGCTGAGAGACAGTGACTTGCCCAAGGTTACCCAGCAGGATACAGTTGCATAATTTAAGAAAAAATAAAAATTGAGTCCCTTAATTTTAACATGAATGCTTAAAATTTCAACTATAGCAAGATTAATTTTTAAGATATTGTTTATTTTTCAAATGCCACCTGCCTGAAATAGACACACGCAAACACAATGTCTGAAAAGTGTCTATACAATCTCAATTCTCTATATAGTAAAGATAATTTTAAAAGAAAAAGAGAGAAAGAAAGAATTAGAGAACCACAATACCAAGCTTTTAATAAAGGACACTGCAGAGACATTGTAGATGGAACTTTTGAATTGTTTTTTTTTAAAAATAACATCCGTAAAAGTTGTATTTGCATATGGCATTTACTTTCATTATGTTTAGTGCATAGAAATCTAATATTTGCAGGAAAATGCCCTACATTTTCTTGAGCACATCTGTTAAATATCACATTTTATGACTAAAGAAAAACAAAGATCCATGCAAGCAGTGCAATACGGTGTTGGAAAAGAGAAATACCAGGATTTCCTAAGGAATGCTACAGGTCATTTTTCTCACTGAACCCTCACCCATCTTCACAGTTGGACCCTGTCTTTACACTTGTGACTAATTCAGCAGAAGTGAGTTTGTCTAAGTAAACTGTTTGACTCAAGACCAAAGTTGGTCTAAGGTAATAGGGGCAGAAAGCATGCACTTGATTTGTTTTTCTTTTCTTTCTGGGTGGCCAGTACATATACCCTTGTGGGGGAAATGGTTACCCTGACAGTCCATGTTTTCAACTCTTTTTAATTTAAGTAATCTCATACCCTCCAATTGTTCCAATTTATCAGGGACAATCTTGATTAATCCCCTGTTGTCTTGCTTTTCAAACTGCTTTAATAATGTCCCAATTTTTCCTTCTCCCATTTTCCCCTTTGTCCTACACTTACTGCAACTGGTACAATTGGTACAAACTGAATTAAAAGTGGAAACATAGTTTTCATTCAGCAAGAGGAAAGCAAAAGAATGAGTGGGAATGTTGACCTTCTGAGTAGGCTCAGACAAAAGCAAATTAACTGCAACCTCACAAGCAACTCCAAAATGGAGATGGCCCCAACCTAAAATTCACCAAAATAAATCCAAATTAATAAATCAATTTAGGAAATTATCAAAATGTTTCTCCCACCAGATAATTAGCAACATCAGTGCAGGACAAAAACTCTTCCCCGGGAACTGTCAATTAATGAAACTAGGCCAATTAATTATCCTGCAGACACAATGTCCTTACAGGCCCTGAAGACCCCAACATGCCACAAAACCACAATCAGCTGGCACTTGAAACTACAAGAAAATCCACAAGGCATTCATGAAGGGGTGTTGTTAACTACCTTCAAGTATCCTTGACTCATGACAACCCTGTGCATGAGACATGTCCAAGACTGTCTGTCTTTCTCTGCTCTGTGTTAGGTTTTGCAGACTCATGCCCATGCCCTCCCTAATTGAGTCTAGCCATCTGGTGTGCGGTCTTCCTTCCTTTCTGCTAACCTCTACCTTTCCCAGTATTATTGCTTACCAACTAATTGAATAATGAGACCAGACAGAGAGAACTGGGTTATAAAATGGGAAACTTTATTTAACTCAACTTATTTAAACTTATTTCTTCGAGAACTGCAAAAAACCAGGGGGGAGAACCTTGTGTAGGAACAGCTGGCGGATGGTCTGCTCCAAGACCAATTCCCCAGCTTCCAAGGGGTGAAAACACCTGAGCCCCAAGGGCAATCCATAATTGGGTCGTTTCCTGGACGGCCCTCAACCGGAAGGCCAACCCAAGACTCCCCCACTTAACTCACAAGACTTAAGTGAGGATTTAAATCTCAAGCCAGCCCCAAGGCAAGTCTCTTTCCCTTCACGTTTACTCGCAAGACCTAAACGTGAGTTCCAGAGACCTAGCTTCACCCTTTAGGAGGGTGCCAAGGTGTTCATCAAAACGTCTATCCCCCCGCCTATGCATGGAACCTATTTATGACCACACCCATGCCAATTGTCAAAGTCTTCAACCAACGGTGTGGGGTAGGCAAAAAAAAAAAAAAAACCTTGGAAAGGGGAGACAATTCCTACCCGGCTCCAAGGCGACCAGAAATAATTTTCACACTGATGTCGAGGTGGGAGGGTGGGCCAGCGTTTGAAGACAAGTGAGAGGAATTTGGGCAGGGAAGCCTCAAGTAGTCTAAACCCCACCCCTCCTCTCCCAACAGCCAGCAGAGCATGCTGTTTTCCTTTAAAATGCTGGTCTCTCCAATGAGAGGCCAGCAAAATCTCCTTCCCAGCCCAAATGGTCAGGGAGAAGCATTTTAATGAGCTGAGCTTTCTCATGATGAGGCTAAAGTATGATAGTCTCAGTTTGATCATTTTGCCTTCTATGAGTATTTCAGGCTTGACTTGATCAAGCAGCCATTTGTTTGTCTTTCTGGTTGTCTACGATATTCTCAGCACTCTTCTCCAGTCCACAGCTCAAGTGAGTTTATTTTCTTTTTATCTGCTTTTTTTCACTATCCAGTTCTCACATCCATACATAGTGATGAGGAATACCATGGCTTGGATGATTCTAACTTTAGTGCTCAGTTGTACAGTAGGCTCTTGGTATCTTGGTATAGAATGGAAAGGAGAAGCCAGGCATAGTCAGAAACACATTCTAGACTTTAGGAGAGCTGATTTCTGTAAACTTAGGGAAATACTGGGGGTGATCCTGTGGTCAGAAATATTAAAAAAGAAGGGAGTTCAGGACGGATGGGAGTTTCTCAAAAGGGAAATTGTGAAGGCACAATTTCAAACTGTTCTAACAAGGAAGAAAAATGAGAAATGTCTCAAGAATCCAGGATGGATGACTAAAGAACTTTCAACTGAACTAAGTTTTAAATGGAGCATGTATAAGAAATGTAAACAGGGGGAAATCACCAAAGAAGAATTCAAACAAATAGCAAGCATGTGTAGGGATAAGGTCAGAAAAGCTAAAGCACAGAATGAACACAAGCTTGCTAGAGAGACTAAGAACAATAAAAAGGGCTTTTGGGGGTATGTTCACAGCAAAAAGAAGAAGGAAATGCTGGAGCCACTACACAGAGAAGATGGTGAAATGCTAATAGGAGACAGAGAAAAGGCAGAATTACTCAACACCTTCTTTGCTTCTGTTTTCTCACAAAAGGAAAAGGGTGCTCGATAGGCATATGAAAATTAAATTTTTAAAAACAATGTTTCCTGTATCATAAATTGATGAACTTTTGCTTAAAAACAAATTTAAAAGTGTTAATTCCCCTAAGGTTTTTTTTAAGTCGCCCCAAATAAAAAAAATTGTATATTAGTATTAGTGCATACGAGGTATATTACGTAGTGTAGCATATATTGTATAAATGGCTATACAAGTATACAATATACGCAGTTATATTCAATTATTACAATTTATACATTTATAGAACTCCTATTTTGAGTTTTATAAACATGATTTAAATGGTTTCGAACATATTTAACCCTGTTTTTTTATTTCTTTAATAGTGTAAAGCAATATTGCACATGAAAAGTTACAATACCATACAGAAGAACAAACATACTTGGACCAGAAATCTTGTTCAATTTCAGCAGCCACATAAAAAAAGAAGTAATGTTAAAGAAATGTGATGAAATGAAAACACAATGTGTTAATGGTACAGATAAAATCATAGATATATCCGGATGAAGAGATGATATGAAGTTTTTGTTTCATTTAACATGGGTTTTCCAATTCTACGAAGCCATATGTTAGTCCTTAGGACTGGAGTGTGGCTTTGGCACGGCTTCCGGACTCTTAGGACGCATGCATCATTTTAACAGCATACCTCCAAAGTGATCCGAAGCAGCTTAATTTTGGCCTGTTTGTACGGGGCCTTTATGTTCAGCAGTAAGCCTGCCTTTGCACTTTCTTTCTTGACATTCCTCAATAATTGTTCCAAGTCCATGGTGTTTCCCATTAGTAATATTGTGTGAACCACATATCTTAGATTGTTGATGTTCCTTCTTATCTTCATTCCTCCTCCTTCTAAGTTTAATCCTGTTCTTTGTATGATGTTTTCTGCTTACAAGTTGAACCAGTAGGGTGATAAAATGCAGCCTTGTCTGACCCACTTGCCAATTGAGTACAAAAACACCTCTGTCTCTGCCTACCTCAGGAGCTACAATTGTGCCCTCCCACAGAGCATCTGTCAGACACCTGAGTTCAGGTACACATTATCCTTTGCTTTTAAGTCAGTGGTTTGCATAGGTAGTTTAATATTATTTTATTTATAACTTTTTGTATGTTTTTAGCTACACATGTTTTAATTAGTTTTCTTTTCATCCTGTAAGCCACCTTGAATCCTAGCTTTTGGAAGTAATAAAGTAATGCAGTGTATTGTAATACAATCTGGTAATTCTGCTCTTACCTACAGGGTCAGTTCTAGAGAACAACACTGGATGACTGTGCCTTGTCAGATGTGCATGACACCTAGGTTTAAGTTATTCTGTTACCTTAATCAGGAGAGTGGCCATGCACATTCTGAATTTGCTGCAATATTTTAATGTGGAAAGGAAATAGGATAGAGACATAGGTTTCTAGTAAGGTGGAGACGTAGGGTTATTTTTTTCATTTGATAAGATCTAAGAATTGTGTTATCTGTTTTGGACAGGGCTTTGCTCCCTAGTAAATGGTGAAGGACCAGGTACATAGTTTGGGGAATGGTGTTCTTGTATCCAGATAATCTCAATTGGGTATCGTTTTGACTGGTGTACCTATCAGTTCCTGGATAGATATAACCTCAGGCTCACAGCATGGGTGTACTCTTGGATTCCGATTTGAGCCTAGATGCCCAGGTTTCAGCAGGGGCCAGGAGTGCATTTGCACAGCTAAAACTTGTGTGCCAGCTGCACCCTTTCCTTGAGACATGAGATATGGCTACAGTAACACATGCCTTGATTACATTCTGTTTGGACTACTGTAACACATTCTACATGAGACTGCCTTTGGAAGCTGTCTGGAAACTTGACCAAGTCCAGAATGCTGCAGCCAGCTACAGGGAATGTGTAACATCCTTGTTAAGACAGCTTCACTGGCTACCAGTTTGTTTCCGGACACAATTCAAAGTGCTGGTCATGACCTATAAAGCTCTAAATGACTTAGGTTCAGACTATTTGAGAGACCATGGTGCTTTCTGCACCGGCATTTGGGACGTCCGGAGGACGTCCCATTTTAAAAAAGGGGCGTCTCTTATAGACGCCCCTGGGCCTAATACAGACTCCATCCGTACAAGATGGCGCCGGCCCTTCTACATGGCCGGTGCCATCTTTGCGTATCGGACGCTGAGCGCCCCTGGCGCCTCGCTACGTCGCAAATGCGACGAAAAAAGAAGCTCCATTTTGGAGCTTCTTTTTCGGTCCGCGCGGGAGTTGGGCCGTCTGAAGGCTTCGGCTCCCCCGCGGACCTACCGGCGGCGGCGGCAGAGCGCTGCAAAGTGGCGGTATGTACCCCGCCCGTATCTCCCCATACAAACCTCCTAGAGCCCTAAGACCTTCAGAGGAAGGCTTTATTTGGTCCCACCAAGATCACAGGCTTGCTTGGTGAGGACATGAGAGTGAGCCTTCTCAATGGCTGTTCCCACACTCTGGAACTCCCTTCCTTGGGAGGCTAGGCTGGCCCCCTACCTGCTCACCTTTCGCCAGCAAGTAACTATGTTTTTCTGCAGGCAGGCATTTGATGTGGTGTGTGCTACTAAAACTTTTCATAAAGTTAAATTCAAAGCAAATTTGGAATTCCTCCTCAAAACTGATCAAGTTTCAAAAAAAAAAAAAAAGGTAGCCAAACAGTTTTGAAAAGATCTGAGGAAAAATATTGTGCTGCTGACCTATGTTTAAGTGGATAGTAATTTAATAAAGTTGACATAAATGTGAAATTTATTTTTTATTGAAATTAAAACTTTAGCCACTTCCGGTTGCGATGGCGCCTCGCTAAGACGGGCTCCGTTGGTGTTGCGGAGACGTCTTTGCCAATATCGAGCCTCGGCCCCGGAAAGGGATTTCTGGCCAGCCGGGAAATTCCCCCGACGGTGGGGGAATCAGAGGGGGCTCTTCGGAAGACCCAATCTGCATGGAAATTAGTAAGTTCAATCCGCTAAGTGGGGAGAACGGAAGATCCAGAGCAGGGGTCTGCTGAGCAATCCACGCTCGACATTCAGGCAAAAGCGATTCATCGCACAGAGACGCCACCAATTAAGATAATTTTTGGATGGGCTAAAGGAATTGGATAAAGCACAAGGCTACCGGAATCGGATGTATAACAGCTTGGCTATGAACGTTAAACCGGGGAGAGAAGGAGGATACTGTTTGATCAGGAAGTAAAGTATAAGAAATAGACATAAAGTACAAGAGGAAATAAGTTCAGCTTTGAGACACCTTCTCCAATAAGAAAGAGAATTTGAATTTAATTATAGTTGGATATAGAATCTAAAGATCTGATTTAAGGACTTTCCAAGGACTAAAAACAAAGTAAAATACTAATAGTAAAAGCGAAAGTTAATCAGACAAGTAACAGTTAAGTTGATCGGCCTTGAAACTCACCTGGACTAAGATAAGGAATACTCCCGCTATCTAAAGATTGGACGCGGAGGAGTCTCTAGTCCTTGGCTGCGCGACGCACTGGAAGGGAGGGGCAGGAGGAAGGAGGTGGAGCGGGCGCCGACGGAAGTAGAACTTGAAGTAGGACTTGGAGGATTAGAACAGAGAGAAAATAAGGTGAAGGACAGAGTGACGAAGGAAGTTGGAGGGCGGAGACGGAGTCAACAAGGTGAAGGATAGAGCGACGACGGAAGCAACGTTGGAGGACTGAGACAGGGACAGTAAGGTGAAGGATAGAGCGACGAAGGAAGCAACGTTGGAGGACTGAGACGGAGACAACAAGGTGAAGGATAGAGTGACGACGGAAGCAAAGTTGGAGGACTGAGACGGAGACAACAAGGTGAAGGATAGAGCGACGACGGAAGTAAAAGTCGGAGGACTGTGACGGAGACAATAAGGTGAAGGATAGAGCGACGACGGAAGTAAAGTTGGAAGACTGAAATAAAGATAACGAGGGGAAGGATAGAGTGACGACGGAAGCAACGTTGGAGGACTGAGACAGAGACAACAAGGTGAAGGATAGAACGACGACGGAAGCAACGTTGGAGGACTGAAACAGAGACAGTAAAACGAAGGATAGAGAGACGACGGATACAAAGTTGAAGGGCAGAGACGGAGACAGCAAGTGGAAGAAAAGAGCGATAAAGGAAGTAGAATTGGTGGACAGAGACAGAAACAACAAAGGTCAGGAGACAAGCGGGAAGATTAAGTCTCAGTAGAAGGAGTGCTTCAAAGGACAAATAAGAGTAGAGACTGAAAAGACTGGGTGGTAGTGGGTGAACATCAGAAGGTATTGATACTAGGGGATAACAGAGGGGGGAGAGTGAACTGGTAACGGAATTGGAGGACTTATATTGCGGACTAAATATTAAGAGATCATCCTTTGAAGAAGAAGGGTTGATAAAGATTAAATAGAAATTGGGATAAAAATAAAGGGGGAGGAAAAGTGGTATTTTATAGGAATTGGAGAAGAATATAGAGTTCTATAATAATAAGTTCTATAAGAATTTTTGATAAGGAATAATAGACAGGAATTTGAGGACGGGGGGATATCTTATAAGATAAGTAAATATTATATAGTAAGGCAAAGCTTTGAAAATATTTGAAAATAAAAAGGTCCTGGGAGAATAATTTCATAATTTTGAAGGTCTTCATAGTTAAAGGAATGTGAAGGAAAAGGTAGAAAGACCTAAGTAAAAATACTGAGATCCTGGTCTAATGAATGACAAAGTGGGGTTAGATTAAGAATATTGTCTCAAGATAACTAGTTGTATAGTAGAATATAGTGGTGAATTTCTTTA
This sequence comes from Sceloporus undulatus, assembly GCF_019175285.1. NCBI lineage: Eukaryota > Metazoa > Chordata > Lepidosauria > Squamata > Phrynosomatidae > Sceloporus > Sceloporus undulatus. The sequence goes on from NC_056524.1 coordinate 250,864,289, forward strand.
GTAAACAATAAAACTAAGGGGGCTGGTATTTTGTTTAGACTTATAGGAGATCCAGCAAAAGAGTATGAATACCAGACAACAATCCCAGAAAGTCAATAGTCAAAGAAAGCTCTCCACGGAGAAATTGCAAACATTAGATATGAATCAATTATTGATGGACAAAATAGACAACCTATCAATTAGTTTATCTCAGAATTTAGCGAAAGAAATGAACAATTTTAAAAAGGAAATTAAGCAGGAAATACGAGCAGATTTGAAAGAAATCAACCAGAAAGTGGACACTTTGATAGCAGACAATCAAAAGATAAAACAAAGAGTGGAAATTGTGGAATTTAAAACTGAGAAATTGGAATTAGACTTTGCAAGATTGATGAATAAGAGAGAAGAAGAATTAGATGAAAAAGCGGTCTGGGAACAAAAATTAAGAGAAAAATGTATCAAAATTAGGGGGCTTTTAGAAGAACAAAATGAGGATCTGGAAAAAAAATTAATACCAGAAATTGCAAATTTCCTTAAAAAAGACCCTATTTTCTTTGATGATGAAATTGATAAATTATACCGAATTAATTCTATGATTTCAAAACAAAAAGGTCTTCCTCGTGATGTGGCCGTTTATTTTGTCAGAAAAAGGGTACGGGACTCATTTTTAGCTTTACATAATGAATCTCCTTTCACTGTCAAAAATCAAGAGGTTAAAATTTTGAAAGATATCCCAGGCCGTATTTTGAAAAAAAGAAAAGAATATATACCACTGACGACGTTTCTTAGAAAAGAAAACATCACGTACAGATGGGAAACACCAGAAGGCTTGACCTTCTGGTGGAATCAGAAAAGAATTAAAATTTCAAACCCAGAACAAGCTAAAGCTTTCTTAAGAAAAGAGACAGAAAAGCTAAATAGACAACGAAAAGGAAGTGCTTCTACTCCTAGATCTGGTGGAGAAAGTGTTAAATTAAGAGTAAATACAAGAAACATAGAAGAAAGAAGAGACCCTTTGTATGCCCAGGACGAAAATGCTGAAGAATTAAACTTGGAAGAAGAAAATGACCCAAACCTAAGTGTGGAAAATACAATTGATTCTGACGTAGATCCAGGGGAAGAGCTTCTCGAAGAAGAAAGGATTGGAAAAGAAAAGAGAGAAAACGAAGATACCGGCTAACTCTGAAGAATCTAGTTAATAGACGCTCTATTTTCCTTGCTAAGTTTAAACCTAGTTTTATTAATTTCTGAACATAATAATAAAATTTCTTTATAATAAATCAATTGCTGTGAATTTTGACCTCTGTCTTGTTTAAAAGATACAGTTAAAAGGAGTAAAATAAAATATGGCGGAATATTTAAAGATGTTATCATGGAATGTACAAGGATTAAACACACCACAGAAGAGGAAAAAAGTATTTTATTATCTACAAAAATTAAAATTAGATCTGATATGTATACAAGAAACTAGAATTAAGCAAAAGGATATAAAGCATTTAAGATGTACAAAATTGGGACAAGAATTTATATCTGCATCTAAATTCAAAAAGAAAGGAGTAGCAATTTACGTAAATACTAAATATGAGGCAAAAGAAATGTATAGTGACCCAGATGGGCATTATATAATAATTGAATTAAACTGTAAGGGACAAAAATTATTAACGGTAGGTGTGTACGGACCATTAGAAAATAAAAGTAAATTCTACAAAAAATTAAAAAATAAGATATTAGGCTATGAGTATGATTCGATATTGATGCTAGGAGACTGGAATGGTGTACTAGACCCAGAGATTGATAGAATGTCAGAGAAAAAAATAAAGAAACAACAAGGGAAACTCCCTAGGGAATTCTTTGATATGAAAGAGATACTAGTGCTAGAAGATACATGGAGGTTTAAAAAGGGACAGGAAAAAGATTTTACTTTTTTCTCAAATCCTCATAAGACATGGTCTCGCATTGACATGATATTGGCCTCCTTTCACCTGCTCGCAAGGGTCTGCAATGCAGAAATTCTACCTAAAATATGGTCGGACCATAATCCGGTCAAGGTAAATTTGATAATAGGAGAAAAAGAATTTAATTGGAAGTTGGACAATAAAATGTTAAAAGAGGAGAATTTGATTAAGCAACTAAAGGAAAATATACAAATTTATTTTAAGGAAAATCTGGATAAAGGAACGAGTATGCAAATGGTTTGGGATGCTCATAAAGCCGTAATAAGAGGTTGGCTTCTCAAAAAAGCATCAGAAATCAAGAAATTTAAAAATGATCAGTTAGAAAAATTAAATAAGGAATTGAAGGAGAAGGAAAAGAAGTTAAAAGTAAACTTAGAAGATACAAAAATTCAAACTGAAATAAAATTTATCCAAAGTCAAATATCTCATATATTGGTGGAACAAATGGAGAAAAAATTAAAATTTGTAAAACAAAATTTTTTCGAATCAGCTAATAAATCAGGGAAACTATTGGCATACCAAATTAAGAAAGAGAAAGCTAAAAGAACAATAACATCGATAAGAGATGAGAAGAAAGTCTATACCGAGCAGAAACAAATTAAAGAGTGTTTTTTAAGATTTTATAGGGACTTGTTTAAGAAACCAATAATTAAAGGGGGAAAAATTGAAAATTATTTGGACTCAATTAAAGTACAGAAAATTACGGAAGAACAAAGGAATCAATTAAATTCAGATATCACGGCGGAAGAGCTATCCCAAGCCATAAAGAAAAGTAAATCAGGGAAAGCACCAGGTCCGGATGGATTTATAGGGGAATATTATAAAACAGTTGAAGAATGCATTGCGAGCCCCTTGTTGAGGCTGATGAATGAGGGCTTGGAAGGGAAAATACCCCAAACATGGACCCAATCTACGACAATTTTGATACAAAAGGAGGGGAAGGATTCGACATCTCCAAAAAATTATAGACCTATAACACTATTGAATTCGGATTATAAATTATTTGTTATGATATTGGCAGAAAGATTTAAAAAAATATTAAGTAATTGGATACATCCTGATCAAAATGGTTTCCTTCCAAATAGATCTATAAAGGATAATATTAGATCTTTGATTAATTTAATTGAAATTCATGAAAAAAGACCTGATAAACAATTGGCACTGTTCTTTATAGACGCGGAAAAGGCTTTTGACAACGTACATTGGGATTTCATGTTTGGGGTAGCAAAAAAGATGGAGGTGGGGGGCGAGATTCCAAAAAGTTATTGAAACGATATACAAAAAGCAGAGTACCTCATTTATAATAAATGGTGAAAAGACCGTATCTTGTGACATATATAGAGGAGTGAGACAGGGGTGTCCTCTCTCACCATTGTTATTTATAATGATATTAGAAATCTTACTTAATCAAATTAGAGAGGAATCAAAAGTTAAAGGATATAAATTGGGACATGAAGAATACAAGCTTAAAGCATATGCGGACGATTTGGTTTTAACAATTGCAAATCCAAATGACTGTATAGAACAGATATTAGGTATATTTAAAAAATTTGGTAAAGTTGCGGGTTACAAAATTAATGTAGAAAAAACAAATATAATGGCCTTAAATCTACGCAAGACCGAAAAAGAACATTTACAAAAGAGAACTGGATTTCAATGGGCGAAAAAAGTGAAATACCTAGGAATAATATTATCAAATAAAAATATAAGTCTATTCAAAGACAATTATGATAGAATATGGAAAGGAATAAAAAGGGATTTACAAAAATGGTCTAATTTAAAAGTCTCATGGATGGGGAGAATGGCAATCATAAAAATGTCAGTACTACCTAAGATTCTATATTTGTTCCAAAATCTGCCGGTAATTAACACAGAAGAACCATTTAAGAAATGGGAAAAAGATATAATGAAATTTATTTGGAATAGCAAAAAAGCCAGAATAAAAACAAAAACATTACAAGATTCGGTGGAAAGGGGAGGACTGGCGCTACCCAATCTTAAATGGTACTATCAAGCTTGTGTGATGGATTGGATAATTGATTGGTTGAAATTGCAAAAAAAAAGAATAATTAATTTAGAAAAATTCGATTTAAAATTTGGAATACACGGTTACCTTTTTTACGATAAAATAAAATTGGATAAGAACTTTAATAATCACTTGATTAGGAAAAACCTTTTTAGAATTTGGAACAAATACGGAAAGAAATGGTGTATAAATGTCCCAGTATGGGCATCACCAAATGAAGCTATCTACAAAAGAGAAGTTCTTAAACAGAATTATTGGGCAACATATAAAGATCTAACTAAAATAAGTGAAGGAAAGAGAGTTTTAAAGACACAGGAGGAATTAAATGATGAAGGTCTCTCTTGTAATTGGTTTACGTATAGACAGATAAAAGAAAGGTTTTTAACAGACGTAAAAGAAAGAGGAATAGGTCCATTGGAAGAAGATTTAGAAAAAATATTGAAGGACCCCAAAAAACAAATTACAAAATTATATGATTTGATTAGAAGATTCGAGCTAGAACAAGAGGTGATAAAAGAATTTATGATTAAATGGGCGCAGGATCTAAAGACACAGATACAACTGGACGCATGGGAAAAAGTATGGCAAGAGAAAATTAAATATTCACCGTGTGTATTAATAAAAGAAAACATATATAAATTATTGTACAGATGGCACCTAACCCCTTATAAAATAGCAAAGATGTATAAACAAAAAAATAACAAATGCTGGAAATGCAAGGAAGCAGTTGGAACATACTTGCATTGTTGGTGGGGTTGTACGAAGGCAGAAGAGTTTTGGAAGAAGATTCATAGAGAAATTAAAAAAATTATCTCAGGGGTTGGAAGAAGGGACCCGAAACTGTATCTTTTGAATATGGCAGAGGACCTAAAGTTAAGGGCTAAACAAGATAAATTACTTTACTTTCTTATAGTCGCGGCAAGAATGGTCTACGCTTATCATTGGAAAGAGAAAGAAATACCAACTACGGATGAATGGAGATTAAAAGTAATGGAACTCAGCGAAATGGAAAAATTAACTGCATTGATGAGAGTAGGGACACTAACCAATTATTATGAGGTCTGGTCTCCTTGGAAAGAATATATGCAAGGGGAGAAGAGATATTTAGTGGATTGAAATAATGGAGAACGGGATATACACACATATATAAATATATATACAGCTTTTCACTCTCTTCTTTTTTAATATATATTTTTATTTGGAATAGAAGTGTAGATTAGTGAACATTAGGGAGAAAGGTGACAGGGCTGAAAAACTGAATAGAAGAAGAATAGTATGTAATGTCAAAGAGTAGTAGGATGAAAGTAAAGGTTTTGACGTTTGAGTCATAGGAATTTACAGGAAGAGCTAGTAAAAGAATCTGCAAAATAAATCCGAGATATCTGGAGCATAGCCTAAGGAAGTTTTTTTAAAAGGAAGGGGGAGCGAAGGGGAGAGAAAAGGTAAAGAAGAGAGTATAATTATAATGAGGTACAGAGTATGGTAATTTCGTTGCTCTCCTTTCCTTTTCTTTCTTTCTTTTTCCTCTTTCTCTTTATTTTTAGGGGTTTGATATATTTTTTAAACATTGTATATGTAAATTTTGTATTTTGTGAAACGCAATAAAATTTTGAAAAAAAAAAAAGAAATTAAAACTTTTATTGAAATATATGAATAACAGAATCAAATGGAGAAGTCTGTTTCTCTGACTTCTTTGTTATCATTTTATTTGTATGTTACTTTCCCCTGGTATGCAATTCTTATAGTGAGTTACAAAGACATCACAGAAATCTATATAACATAACATTGCAAACCTTTTAACATTGTAACATTGTTTGGTGAATGTTACAAGGTTAAAGTTACATTTAAAACAATCATATAAATAACAATACATTTAAACAATCTTTTTTCTAGATAAAGGCTTAAATAATTTTACTCCTGACTTTGAGTGTTGGACTTTGACTCTGAACATCAGGATTCGATTCCCAGCTCAGCTGTTTATTATTATTATTATTAACCTTTATTTATAAAGCGCTGTAAATTTACACAGCGCTGTACATACAATCTTATAAAACCCACTGGATGACCTTGGCTGAGGCACATGCTCTCAGCCTCCTCTGAATAAATCGTGCCAAGAAAATCCCATGATAGGTTTGCCATATGGTCACCGTAAGTTAAAAAAAAAAAAAGACTTGAAGGCACACAACAAGTAGAAATAATGCACCCAGTGAATATGTTGGGTGTACTCTAGATAATTCATTCATTATCTACATGTTAAGTTATCTACATGTTAAGTTATCATTCAACAGTTGATGGAAAAGGTATAATGTAGTTGCCAAGCTTTATGAAATGAACAATAATATATAATTTAAAAAATAAATACCTGTACACATAGATTCCACAATTGAGCAATTAAGAATTTATACTAAGAGCCAACAACTTTCCCACCTTCAGCATAAGGTTCAGTAAGTGACGAATGTGAATAATCAACCATTAATGCTGCTGACTCAGTGTTGTCTTGATAATGAGCTTGTAAAGTTATTCATTGGCTCAATTTTGCTTTGCATAATCCGTAGCGAGTAGGCTTTGCATCCATGCGATAATCACTGGACAGCAGGATCACATATCTGTTGAGTGCTTGTCCACGTGCTTATAGGAATCCAAATCTAGTTGTATATATTAGCCACATTCAGGCTAGGCATCATATGCACCAGGAGTGGACTTATCTCTAACAGCTGCTTCCAAATGCAATAAGACAAGCTCACACATACACATACTGCATGTAGAAGGTCTAAGGTCCAGTTGCAGGCATCTCCAGGGAGAGGTGGGAAACACATTGCTGCCTTGTTGTTGTTGTTTTTTATTTATTTAGTGGAATGTTACAATTTAGGGATGGGATTCTTTGTTTTCTATCTTGACAATCCATGCTGCTGACTATCATAAGCAAAGCAAGAGGAAGAAGTTAATATTATAGGGGGGAACAGCAATCAGCATCTCTTTTTGTCATGGGGTCAATTCTTTCTCTTGCCATTTCATAATTACTTTAGTGTCTTATGATCACAGGCAAAAAATGGTTTATAGCAAATAACAAGTGAAAAGATAGCAAGGAGAAGGAGCTATCTTACTGGTATATGAATGCATACATATACTCAGGCTTCATTCTCAAAAGGAAATTTCAGAACAGGAGTAATGCTTCAAAAACAAAGAAATGGCAGCCACAAAAGATGCTCAATGAGATTAGTGTCAGGGGTTTTTGGTGTTTATTGACTAGACTGCAGACAATGAGTGAGCAAGTTGTTGAAAGATCAGATTTATGTCACTTGTAGGAAGCTGTAAAAGGAAACCAATTTCCTGGCATAGGTAGAAACAAAATCAGCCTGATGTTCATTGAACTAAAAACCCCTTCAGATACTTAGCTCTAATATACAATAAAAACAAATAATGGAAAATAGACAAGTCAGTTGAACATCTGAATGGAGCTGCTATGCATACAGCTACTCTACACTTCTTACTTACTCCTCCGCCAATGGGGAACTCTGCTACTGATTGCATTTCTGAAAAATGTACAACAGCAGGCTGACCATACCATTGGGCATAGCAAAAATGAGTACCTCAAAAAGCAGATGCTGGGGTCAGGGTAATAATAATAATAATAATAATAATAATAATAATAATAATAATAATAATAATAATAATAATAATAGGTTTTATTTATATACCACCCAATCACAAATCTGGGCAATTTACAACAGAGGGGATAATAGACAGTTCCCTGCCCTCAGGCTTACA
>NC_056524.1:250872026-250908198 GCF_019175285.1 Sceloporus undulatus
ATCTAAAAGACACAAAAGGAGAAGGGAATGGTGGGGATCAGGTCCAGCATTCTTCTATCCCTCTGAGGCCTGGACCAAGGCAGATGGACCGGAGGGAGGGCTCTGCTTCTTCAGGCTAGCCCTGGTGGAACTGGGCCAGCCTATTCTCTCCCTCACTGGCTGAAAGATGACAGTTATGGAGAGAGGGCCCTCTATCTTCAGGCTAGCCCCTGATGACTCTGGGCCAGCCTGTTCTCTCCCTCACCGGCCGAAAGATGACAGTTATGGAGGGAGGGCGCTCTATCTTCAGGCTAGCCCCTGATGACGCTGGGCCAGACTGTTCTCTCCCTCACCGGCCGAAAGATGACAGTTATTGGTAATTGATGCCAGCCTCCCAGCATTTCTTCCTGACTGGTCTGGCAGTTTCTTTTCTTTTACAACATAGTGTTGTATCTGAAGCAACTGGCAATGGGCAAGATGAAGAGTTCGAAGAGTGGCACAAAATTTGTACATTGATTACATGTTCACACCATGTTTCATGCCTCACTTTAAATAGATTGTTGCCCTCTGTGATTGGGCCAAGTCTTGGAGTAGTCACACCATGCTATCTCTTTATTAAGTTTTCTGCCAGTTCATTTGTTAAATTAGAAGTGGGTTCATTCCAATGCACTTATGCACTGAATAAACATGTGAAGCTGTCACAGAATGACATTCTGTAGCCTCCTTCTACTTCCAGTGCTTCTGCAAAGGTATGTCCCCACCAACCTTGCATTCATAGCTGCTAAAGGATCCATATTCATATACATTGTACATGGATGCCTGGGACAAGTTGCTTGAACAAGGGGTAACTTGTCATTCATTTTCTCATGCACAGACAGCTAAAATCCAAGAATGAGAAAATGACAGAAAACTATTAACACATTTTCTAAAATACTTGTGCTTCGCTTTTCAGGTCCATTATTAAGTCCTTGCCCCCAGTGTATGCACAGACTGCACTTACAAATCTGCTTTCATAGGTTAAATCATAATGAATATCTCCATGATCTACAGCAGTATAATTGTCTTCATCGCCGTAACTCCAGAGGCATAAGTATGCTTATTTCCTGTCTCGGTAAAAAATTTAATAGTAATAATTTATATCCCTGTATTGCTGCTGCCTCTATACCCTAGCAACAAAGTGTGGGCAAGAGTCTGTCTTCCTTTATTACCTATTCACTTCTGAATGCAATGATTAATGCATATAGAGTAGAGCCAGTAAGGTGTAGCAGTTTGAGCGTATGGCTACAATTCTGGAGAAAAGGGTTCAATTCCCTACTTGGCCACAGAAACACAGTGGGTGATCTGAATGAGTCACACACTCTCAGCCTCAGAAAACTCCATGTTAGGTTCATCTTAGGGTCACCATAAATCAGAAATTACTTGAAGGCATACACTGACAATTCTGACACACAACCTATGTTTGAACTGAGTTACAATAAAGTAATAATCATACATATTTATGGTTTTGTGTAATTCTGTAGACTGAGGTGTTTAGCATTATATATTATCAGTAAGGGGGCCAGAGCTATATCACAGTTACAACATATCTGAACCTACACCAGATCTGATGTAACCTCAATAGTCACATAGAATCATAGAATCATAGAATCGTAGAGTTGGAAGAGACCACAAGGGCCATCCAGTCCAACCCCCTGCCATGCAGGAAATCTCAATCAAAGCATACCAGGCAGGTGGCCATCCAGCTTCTGCTTAAAGACCTCCAAAGAAGGAGACTCCACTACATTCCGAGGGAGTGTGTTTCACTGTCAAACAGCCTTTACTGTCAGGAAGTTCCTCCTAATGTTGAGGTGGAATGTCTTTTCCTGTAGCTTGCATCCATTGTTCGGGGTCCTGTTCTCTGGAGCAGCAGAAAACAAGCTTGTTCTCTCCTCAATATAACATCCCTTCAAATATTTAAATAGAGCTATCATATCACCCCTTAACCTTCTTTTCTCCAGGCTAAACATTCCCAGTTCCCTAAGTTGTTTCTCAGAGGACATGGTTTCCAGACCCTTCATCATTTTAGTCACCCTCCTTTGGACGCTCCACTTTCTCAATGTCCTTTTCAAATTGTGGTGCCCAGAACTGGACACAGTGTTTCAGATGGGGGCTAACCAAAGCAGAGTACAATGGCACTATTACTTCTCCTAATCTAGACACTATACTTTTATTGATGCAGCCTAAAATTGCATTGGCCTTTTTAGCTGCTGCATTCACACTGTTGACTCATATTCAACTTGTGGTCTACTTGGACTCCTAGATCCCTTTCACATATAGTTTCATTCAGCCAGGTGTCCCCCATCCTATATCTGTGCATTTTATTTTTCCACCCTAAGAGCAGTAACTTACATTTCTCAGTGTTGAATTTCATTTTGTTAGCTTTGGCCCAGCTTTCTAGTCTATTCTGATCATTTTGAATTTTGATCCTGTCCTCTGGAGTATTAACTATTCCTCTTAATTTGGTGTCATCTGCAAATTTGATGAGTATGCCCCCAATTTTGTCCTCCAAGTCATTGATAAAGATGTTGAATAGCACTGGGCCCAGGACAGAACCCTGTGGGACCCCACTGGTAACTTCTCTCCAGGATGAAAAGGAACCATCATTGAGCACCCTTTGGTTTCGGCCAGTCAACCAGTTACAAATCAATGTAACAGTTACCTTGTCAAGCCCACATTTTACAAGCTTGTTTGCAAGAATGTCATGGGAAACCTCGTCAAAGGCCTTACTGAAATCAAGATATACTATATCCACAGCATTCCCTTCATCTACCAAGCTGGTAATTTTATCAAACAAAGAGATTAGATTTGTCTGGCATGACTTGTTTCTCTGAAACCCATGTTGACTTTTTGTCATTATAGCATTGCTTTCTAAATGTTCACAGACTCTCAGTTTAATGATCTGCTCTAGAATCTTTCCTGAGATTGATGTCAGACTAACTGGATGATAATTGTTGGGATTCTCTTTTTCCCCTTTTTGAAGATGGGGACAACGTTTGCCCTCCGCCAGTCTGCTGGGATCTCTCCTGTTCTCCAGGAGTTTTCAAAGATTATTGCCAATGGCTCCAATATTACATTTGTCAGTTCTTTTAATACCCTTGGATGTAGTTCATCTGGTCATGGAGACTTAAATTCATTTAGATTAACAAGGTATTCCTCTACTATCTCTTTACTTATTCTGTGCTGAAATTCCCCTATTCTGTCCTCTGCACCATTATCCTCAGGTTGAGCACCCTTTGTCTTTTCTGAGAAGACTGAGGCAAAGAAGGTGTTGAGTAATTCTGCCTTTTCTCTGTCCCCTGTTAGCATTTTGTCATCTTCTCCACGCAGTGGCCCCACCATTTCCTTCTTCTTCCTTTTGCTGCGGACATATCCAAAACAGCCCTTTTTATTGTTTTTAACCTCTCTAGTAAGCCTGAGTTCATTCTGCACTTTAGCTTTTCTGACTTTACCCCTACACATGCCTGCTATTTCTTTGAATTCCTTTTTCGTGATTTTCCCCTCTTTCCATTTCTTATACATGTTCCGTTTAAAACTTAGCTCAGTTGAAAGTTCCTTAGTCATCCATCCTGGTTTCTTGAGACATCTCCCATTTTTCTTTCTCACTCGAACTGTTTGAAATTGTACCTTCAGTATCTCCCTTTTGAGAAACTCCCATCCGTTCTGAACTCCCTTCTCTTTTAGTATTTCTGAAAACGGGATCACCCTCAATACTTTTCTAAGTTTACTGAAATCTGCTCTCCTAAAGTCTATAATGTGTGTCTGATTATTCCTGGCTTCTCCTTTCCATTGTATAACACACTCCAGGAGTACATGGTCACTTCCACCTAATGATCCCACCACTTGCTCCCCATTAACCAAGTCATCCTTGTTGGTTAGGATCAGATCTAAAATAGATGGCTGCCTTGTTGCCTCTTCCACCTTTTGAACAATGAAACTGTCTTCAAGGCAAGTGATGAATTTGCTAGACCTTGAGGATTTGGCTGAGTTTGAATTCCAGCAAATATCAGGATAGTTGAAGTCACCCATCACTAGTACACCTCTCCTTTCTGAGTGTGTGGTCATCTGTTCTAAAAAGGCTTCATCCAATTCCTCAGTCTGACTTGGGGGTCTGTAGTAGACTCCCACCATAACATCCTTGTTGTTTCCCTCCCCTTTAATTTTTATCCAGATGCTTTCCACCTGGCTTCCAGGATTCTTGTCCAGGATCTCTTCACTGGTGTAAATATCTCTGACATATAGTGCTATTCCTCCTCCTTTCTTGTTTGGCATGTTTCTCTTGAAAAGGTTATATCCCTCTATTTCTACATTCCAGTTGTGAGACTCATCCCACCAGGTTTCAGTGATGCCTATTATATCATATTTTCTTTGTTGTACTAGGAGTTTGAGTTCCTCTTGCTTATTTCTCATGCTCTGTGGATTAGTGTAGAGACATCACAGACCATGGGTCCTCTTTACTTGCTGCCTGTGTACGTTTTTTAGCCTCCGTCTGTTGAGTCCTTGCACTATTTGTCTTGTTCACTCTATGTCAGTATGACTATTTTCTCCAGCCCTTTTGCCTTCCTTAATATTGTCTCCCTCCCCCACAAAACTCAGTTTAAAGCCCTCATGATCAAATTCTTGAGACTGTTGGCAAAAACATTTCTTCCAACTGGTATGAGATACAACTCGTTCATTGCAAGAAGTCCCTCCTCATGGAATCGCAGCCCATGATCGAAGAATCCAAATAGTTCTCAGAGGCATCATCTGCGGAGCCAGTTGTTCACATCCACTATTTTCCTCTCCCTTCGTGGACTGTGCCCTTCAACTGGCAGAAGAGACAAGATGACAACTTGTGCATCCATTTCTTTCAGCTTCCCACAACTAAACAGTAATTTGCATCAACTCAACAGATGACAATTGGAACTAGAAACTGAAGTTCAGTAGATGTAGGGTCCCAAACGCACTGCAGAAATAATCAGTTTGAAACACACTGCAGAAATAATCAGTCAGTTTTAACTAACCTGGCTCAGTGCTATGGACTCCTGGGAAATGTAATTTATTGTGGCCCCAGACCTCTTGACGGAGAAGGCTAAATATCTCACAAAACTACAGTTCCCAGAATTCTCTGGCAGTGAGCCAGGGCAGTTAAAGAACTCTCAAACTGGATTATTTCTGGAATGTGTTTTGGACCATAGACATGGGAAAGGTGGAGACAGATTCTCTGAGATTTAAAATAGCTGTACTAGATTTGACAGTAAATGCACATTAAGTTAAAATTTCAACTCATTTCAACAGATCTCTTAATGTTTATAATTTATTTGTTTTTAGTTGTCACATGCTCTATTCAACCAGTTTTTCAAACTGTGAAACAATGCAACAGTCAGAATCTTGTTGATGCACTATGCTGGCATACATACATTAGCATAAGTAATGATGAAAAAAGGAAAAATGCAGCAGATGCAACAGTCATTAATAAAATAAGGGACTGGAGAAACAGGCTATCCAGAGACAGAAGTTTTTATAAACCTGGAAAAGATATGTGGCTGCTGGCAAGAAAAGGAGTCTGGGCAGCATCAACAAAGAATACAGTGTAACAGAAGATCACAACAGAATATGATTTAGAAATTCAGAAAAACCCATTAGTTCAGTTTAGGATAGTAAACACCTAGAAAGGGATGGGTTGTGTGCAAAATGAATGTATTATGTCCACAAATAAGAATTCTGCCCTAATTATATTTTCTTCAGTCCCCAAATATTTAACAGACTTTGAAAAAAAAATGAGGAAAAAAATTGTGAGACATTGCAATCTCTCATACATCTTTATTTGTTTTGTTCACATCCTTTTGGTATCTTTGCATGTCCCTTTTCTTTGGATGGCTAAATTGGATTTCTAAATGTTCAACTCATGATTTAAGTTATTATAGTATTAGAAATTTGTGGTCTGCAGGAATATTTCATGGTACGGCAGAATTCTTATTTGGGACTCATAATCTCTGCATTTCCCACCCCATAAAGATGCCCTTGCATCATGTGAGAAATTAAAAACAAAAAAGTTTCACTTTGTGTGTGTTGTTATGTTGTGTACTTTCAAGTCACTTCTGACTTATGGTAACTTTAAGGCAAATCTATTATAGGATTTTCTTGGCAAATTTCTTCAGAGGGGGTTTCCCATGGCTATCATTTGAGACTGAGAATGACTTGCCCAAGGTCACCCAGTGGTCTCAAAGGCCAAGAGAGCATTAGAACCCTGTGTAGCTCAAACCACTGCACCACACTGGCTCTCTTCACTTGGTACCAAAATTAAATTAATAAATTAAATTAATAAAATAAAATATAAAGATATCTCCAGGCAATCTCCCCTGGAAAGCAAGCCTCTTTTCTTTAATCCAGGAATTTAGTGTTTATCAGGGCTGGCCATAGTTTTAAGAAGTATGAAGTGACTCCTTCTGGCAGCAAATAATGGAGGATATGGTGCCACTTTCTCCAGTATTTATCTTGATCCCTCCAGCTGTTCCCTCTGAACCATGTATACAACAAGGCCAATGGGTAACCTATGGTAGTTACCTGCTTAAGGTGACATGAAAGAAATGATCAAATCTGCAGTGTTTAAATAAGATTATCCTATCAGTGCAGCCAGCTTCTGAACTTGGAACTGGGGTTGGTCTATGGTCCAGCACAGAACATGGAGCACCTCACTTTACCATTCAATCACCAGTGCTTGGAATGGTTAAGCAGTAAAAACAACCGACTGGGTCTTGTGTCTCATCACCTCTTTCCTATGCCCATGTACACCTCTCAGGATACTCCATTATACTCTTCAATTTCAAACAACAGCAGCATGAAAACAAGACAAGCCCACTCTTCTTCTTGAAACACTGGCTTGCTCTTCAGTTGGAATTAGTTGCCACCTGACACTTGTGTGGCTTGGAATAGCAATGATTATTCTGGCTAGATGAACCTGTTAGGAGATCTGGTTAACAGCTGTGCTTCGTTGCTGTTTATTAAAGTCCTTGTTTGATTGTGTGTTTTGCAGAACAGGTTCATAAGAAGGAAAGGTCAAGAATTATGTAATAGGAATTCAAAGGCTTGGCAGCACCCTTCATTGACCAGTACAAAATTCTAGTTTGCTGCTAATACTCTACTGATGTCAGCCCTCTATTCTTCTGTTGGTGTCCTCCGATTTATCCAACTTTTTTCACACATGATGCATTCTCACCCTCTGCATTTTTCTCTGCAGGCACTCACCTGTCGCTGATCACTTTTTGATAAGCCAGAAAGAGTGAAGTGGCCTTTGGGATCAGTCTCCAGTTGGAACTATTTACTGCCACCAATCATGCATTGTCCCTGGAACAGATCCTATACAGATTGAGGTTGTGAGCCCTATGGTGCAACTATGCATCTTAGTGAGTTTGGAGTAGGAAATTTAACATGCATATACTCAGTAGTTGCTAGGTTGCATGTTTCTCAAAAAGTTCAGTCATAACATGGATTCATGTCATTTTCTGTTTGTTGGTCTAATCCAAAATCTCTCTCTTCCCGACTCATTTACTCTGCAGTAGTTTATCTGAGTTTGTTCCACCTCCAGTTTGTAACATGAAGTTCTTTATCTCCTCTGTGTTTGAAGAACACATTTTACAGGGCCTTTCACCATGAGATATTATGAAACATTTTGTATCTGTAAGTAAGCTTACTTCCTTTAAAAAAAGATTATGATGATGACTAAAGCTGCTTTATTTCTCTCCTAGACCCTGTGTGTGAAAGATGGTGGCATGGAATTGGTTATTTCTCACCTTCCACTTCTGCCTATTAAATAATCTGTTGTCTTTTACATTCCACAACATAGTGTCCCTATGTTGACTACTAAACCCAGCTAAATGGACTCAAGCCATTGAGCCTATCATGAGTCGGGCTGTCTGTATCAAGTTGGCACCGCTGACCAAAAGCAAACTTTGAAAGATAGGGATAGAGACAATACCTACTGGAGTGTTCTGACATTCTTTAGTGCTCACTGCAAGGTAAGGCCATCCCTTCTCTCAAAATCAGAGGGAGAAAAAAGTCAAATTTCCAGCCTAATCTTGGGTCTTGATAGAGTATACAATGAAGGAGAACTAGCTAGAGTGGAAAAAGTATTTTCCATGGCTTCTCCTGCCAGCATCAGGCTAGAGTAAGTACCTGCAATGTGCCTCAGGTTCATGCCCTGAATTCATGGGGCATGTGGACTCTGGTCTACATTGGACCAGTATAGATATGGGCACTGTCTGTCAGCTTGAATGATGGTTTTAATTATACCATGCTCACAAAGATCACTCAGTGACCCAGCTTTGTTCTGATAAGGTTGATGTACCCTGCAGTCATGTTATTTATTATTTTATTACCATATACAAGAGGAAATGAGGCCATTGCTCAAAGAAAAACAGTGCTTGTTATAGGCATTATCAAACTGTACTCTGACCCATTATCAAGCAAGCAAGTAAGCTAATTTTGTTTCTATGCTTTTGGACAAACCACTTCATTAATTCTGGCAGGCCTATGATTTGGGGTGGGGGGAGGGATAGGGGTTTTAGAATTTTAACTGTATCCTCTTTTATTGTTGTAATCCGCTTGGATTCCAAGTGATTAAGCGAAATATAAATTATTGTTGTTGTTGTTGTTGTTGTTGTTGGAGGGGAGGGGTAAAAATCTGGATGATTTTTAAATTGTGAATTTTAAATTGTGATTTTTTATAATGTGAATTGATTATTTAATGTAGCTTATTTGTTCTTTTAAATTGATGTTTGTTTTTAACTGATACATGATATATATTAATCCCTTGGTCCCTGCTTTGATCCATGAGAAGGGGTTAAGAAAATGTTGTTGCTGTTGTTGTTGAAAACTCTTGTACATACTGGAAAGGTGTTTAAAACACAATAGAAGCAAACTAACTACAAGAGAACATGCAGCTCAAGCCAGTGTGTCTCTCATATTTGTGGTTCTTTACAAATTTTGAAAGCCATATAACTATGATAATCAGGACAGATTTTTCTTTTGTCTTCATTTTCAGGCTATAGTGCTTTATGAATTTTCTGATACCCCCCACCTTTTGCAATCTTGCTTACATAAACTTATTGTGTTTTTTTCTCTCTATAAGGCTTATGTATCTCTGTTCTGAAGTTGAAGACTTCCACAACCTGCATCCATAGTTTTTTGTGGGTTTTTTGGGCTGGAAGAATTTATTCCTGACGTTTCACCTGTGTCTGTGTCTGATGTTTCATTTGCATCTGTGGCTCTGAAGGTGCCAGCCACAAATGCAGGCAAAATGTCAGGAATAAATTCTTCCATAGCCCAAAAAACCTGCAAAAACTATCCCTATTCTGCTAATCTTCACTCCTTCTCTCCCCCCCCCCCCCCCCCCCCCCCCCCCCAGTATTTTTCATTTGCAATACTCCCATGGCTAATTTATCCACCTCTTCCCCTTCCATTCTTTTTAAAGGTAAAGATAAAGGTAGTCTCTTGATATGAATGTCTAATCATAACTGACTGTAGGGGGTGCTGCTCATCCCTGATACTAAACCAAAAAGTCACCATTGTCCAAGGACTGCTCTGATGATCATGACTGTTACCTTCCCATCAAAGTGGTACCTGTTTATCTATTTGCATTTGCATTGTTTTCTAACTGCTAGTTTGGCAGAAGCTGGGACTAGTTACAGGGGCTAACCCCATCATGCAGCATTCAGGCCTCGAACTGCCAACTTTCTGATTTTTCAATTGTCAGAACTGACGTTTTAAGAACTAAGCCACTGCATCCCTTGATGCAGTCTTTTTACAGTCTTTTTACAACCTCATTTTTCTCATTTTAAAGATAAGGGAAGCTTTTGGTTCACATTCTTGGCCCTCATACATTAAAATCAAATATCTTATGCTCTCAGATGCACTTTGGCCTTGCTGAATGTATACAGAAGTAGAGTTCCAGTATAGTTCATTGTACAAAACTGGTTTATCTCACACTACACTATTTACTTTGATAACACTTTAGTTAACAGGGCTCCATCATATAGAGTCCTAGAATTTGCAATTTCTGGGGTACTTAGAATTCCCTGTAAGAGAAACATTATGCCTTGCCAAACTGTAAATCCCAAGATTCTGTAGGATATACCATGCCACTGAGTGGCACCAAATTTTGTGATGTGGAAGAGAATACTATCACTGACACAGTTGTAACTGTTCTTCCAAATTCCCAGCTGTTTCCTGGGTATTTAGTATACTATATATACTGTATTAGTATACTTAGTATACTAAGAAAATATACTAAGAATTTTATTATTCCCCCTCCCCTAATTGGGATGTGCTTTTGGCTCAGCCAATTCAGACTGAAATTTCTTTCAGGTGTCCGAAAATTCCCCCAAAATACAGGAAGCATATGCCTGACTTTATTTCTATTTTCATATTTTATTTTACTTTTATTTTGTCTTATGTTTTGTGGTTCTTGAATATTTGGGTAAAAAACATATTTGATCCTGCACACATAAGCACTACTTTGAACATGAAGTCTTTCTATACCCTATAATACACTGGAGTCTCACTGAGTGCAATAAAGTACCCCACCACTTACACAGGTTTCTTTATCTGAGTGCTTGAGTGTTAAGTGAAAGGTGCTAATTTGCACTTCTTGAAATAATATGTGGCTTGGAACAGAGTTAAACCTCTCAGTATGTATTTCTTTGAATTTTACAACCATGTTCTGGGTCAGGTTACAGAGAATCTACTATACCCCTGTTAAAACAGCTCCACTGGTTGCCAGTTTGTTTCCAGGCACAATTCAAAGTGCTGGTTTTGACACATAAAGCTGTATATGGCTCAAGTCCAGGCTATTTGGCACTCCATATCTCCCTATATGAGCCTGCTTGGGTCCTGAGATCATCATGAGTCAGCCATCTCTCACTCCCACCACTATCACAAACACTTATCTGAAGATGCCAGCCACAGATGCTGGCGAAACAGCAGGAAGAAAACTCTTCTAGAACATGCCACATAGCCCGAAAACCCCACAAAAAACTATCACAAACTCTGTTGGTGGAGATGCAAGAGATGGCCTGTCCCTAGCCTCTGGAATTCCCTTCCTTTTTGTTGGCAGGCTAAAAACTTTTTATTCCAACAAGTTTTAAAAACAATGTTTTAAAGAACAGGCTGAGGCTGCTGTGTTGTCCTAAAATGAAGTGTTTTAAAGTGCATTTTATCTTTTTAAATTGTTGTTGTTGTTGTTGTTGTTGTTGTTGTTATTATTACTGTGCTTTATTTATATTGCATATAATAGGTCTGAAATGTTTTAATACTGTTAATGGTTTAGTTCTATTTTAATCTTTGTTTTTCCCCCTATGTGTTTTTAACTGTATTGTTCTTTTAAACTGTAAGCTAATTTGAGTCCCAATTTTGGAGGGTAAGTGAAATACAAATATATATTAATGTTGTTGTCACTGGCGGCAGCCTAAAATTGTATGCAGAAGGGTGTATATCAGAAATCCTGCATACTAAAATACTTGTATTGGGGAATCTTGCTTACAAACCTGAATGGAAATAAATGCAAATACATATCAATTGTTGTGCTTGTTTTTGTTTTGTTTTGTTTTGGTTCGGTCTGGGGTAAGGAGGAGACTGTTGCACACATTGGACAGAACAGGTATACACCTGAGCAAAAATGAAACTGACATCAAGGAAATAGACTGATCCTTCAATTTTACTATCACACCTGCCCTGTCCCTCTTTGGTTTTAAGTAGGTGTGATGGAACCATGTCTACTTTGTTCTCCCTCCAAAGCCAAGGCAGTGGCAGTTGGGGTGAAGGGAGGGCCTTCTATCTAGTTCAGGCTTAAGAACAATGGAGCTGTGCCTGCTGCTTCTTTTCTTCTGAGTCCAGGACAGTAAAAAATGGAACAGAAATGAGTGTGTGATTATTACAAGTCTCATATAATTGCTACAGTCATGGTTTTTAACACTGTATTTTTTTAAAAAAAAGTTAAAAGTATTTAATGTTAGTAGGATTTTAAAGAAAGCTTTTTAAAAAGAGGGATTACATATTTCTGATTAGCAGAATTGCTTAAGGTACCGAGAGCACACAGAAGGCCTCTGCTCTACTTGCCAAGCAGTTTAATTTAAGCACGATGTACTATGTAGAGTGAAGGTTTATACATTGTAACAGCTAAAGCTAACCTTGTATTGGCACTGAAATGGATTTGCCCTGTAGCAGGTAAAGCCAATGCACTGAAGCAGACAAGGATACTCCAGAGACAATCAGTAAGAGATAATACTAATGCAAGGGTGCCCTTAATTCATTGGGTCCTCATACATTTACTTTGAAAATGCAGTGTAATCTTGGAAAAATATTATGGAAAGGAAGATTTTAGACTGAATACAGAAAGAGTAGAATTGTTGGAATTATCTGGCTCCCCATACAAATTAATCTGAAAGGTGAGGTTGTACCTGTAACAAAATAGTACAATATAACATTGGAGATTCTGATTATATATTAGAAAGATCCAGCAAGGGAGGGGGGACTTATCTTACTACCATCGTAGTAGCATCAGATAACTCAAAGTCCTGGTACAACACTGATGACAATTATAAGGCAATAAACATAAATGGCCTTTGAAAGCTTTAGCAGGCAGCAGCCTTTGGCAGGGATGAAAATAATATTCAAAATTTGATATTAGCACATTATTTCTTGGTCTTACTACCTGAGTATTAAGAAACCTTTATGAAAAGACTCCTGGACTAATGAGAGTCTTCACAATTTTTTGCCCAGGAAACAGTGTTTTCTGTGCAGAAAATAATATTTCTGTGCATAAAGATTTTTTTGTCTGTGTGCAGAAAATGTTTCTTGTGTACAAAATTGTTTTATACAGGCTAAATCTCTAAATACCACACACACACCCCTTTTGTAGGAAACAGGTTTTTTTTTTCTTCAAAAAAGGCTTTTTCTTTTTCTTTTTGGCAGATAAATGCTACCAAAAAAAAAATTAAAAAAAATTGCAGACTAAATTTCAAACTGTGAATAGTCTTCAATAACCACACAGTTATTTCAGTGGGAAGAAAACAACAACATCCACAAGTTTAATGATTAGTCAGCTGACCATATCAATGGAATACTAAATACAATTACAAAATATAAAATACAAGATAAAATATCTGTATACATACAAAGATAAAACTGGATCACACCTAAAACTCATATGGGGGTCAAAACAGATACAGACTTCTTGGCCTTTTGACTAAGATCAAATGTATTAAATTAAATCAAATTAATCCTTCCTTCCTTTAGAAACAATATTAGCAAAGCATTATATCCATCACCTTTCAGTGTTTAATATGCACTAACCTTTTTTAAAAAATTGCAGATTTTCTGCAAAATGTGTTCATAATACTCTATGGACTTTATCGCACAGGCCCTAGAATGGGCACATCATGTTCCAAAAAGGGGGCGTGATGAGAACGGGATGGGACAAAAAATACATCTTCCCACACAGGTGAATGCCAGTGCTGCTGCTGGACGTTTCGATTGTGTTCTTCATCCATCCCAGAGGGGCGATTTTTAAGAACTATTCAAAAGCATTCTCAAAAATCACCCTCTCTGGGACAGATGTAGAACACGATGGGAATGTCTGGCGGCAGCAGCAGCATTCCCCTGTGTGGTAAGATACATTCTTCGTCCCATCCCATTCTCATCATGTCCCCTTTTTGGAGCGCAACGGGCCCGTTCTAGGGCCCATGCGATAAAGTTCTACATGTACACCCACCCACACACACAGAGTAGCGTGAGATGTGTGGACAGTTGGTAGGCTGCTACTCAAGGTCCTGTAACCTCATGCACCCTTTCATAGTTCTTGCAGACCTGCACCCCCCTATTCTCTTGAATAACCCCATATTTAATATTTTAAAATTATTCCTATACCTGATGGTGAGGGAGCCAACTTTGCAATGGTTTTGCCACATCCAGGCTGTTTTAGGCCAGGTCTTATTCCGAATCAGGAAGTGTTTCCAGTTTTGAAAAAAAAAAGTCATTGGCCAAAAAGAGCCACAGGGGAGGCAAAAACATGACAAAAGTATCACATGTTTAACCTAAAGAAAATGGGAGAACAGTATGAGTTTAAAAAAAATAACAAAAAACAAAACAAAAAAACCCCAAAAAACTGGAGGATGGGGAGCTCCTGGGAGTTGGAAAAATGGTCTGAGGTGGCTCATGTACAGACTCTTGCATTTTTCCTTTCACAGGTCTATAACTGAAAAAGAAGATATATTTAATGTGCATGTGAGATAGAGGAGAGAAGGAAACAAAACAGAGAACAAGCAGTTCCATCAAACACACTACTTTACATCCATTTAGAGAAGTGCCTTGGCTGATCTCATTTGAAGTCATAACTACATGCTTCTATCATCACAGTTGGTTCCTAGGAGATGGTTATGTTGTTTCCAGCAAGGGAAAGCAATTACAAGTGAGAATTAAGCAACAGGAGCAGATGAACTACTATGCAGTGGAGGCCTGCACAGATATATTTCATGACAAGAAACCCTGAAAATACTCAGGTAAAAATAAAAAGAATATATCTCAACAGGAGATAACAGACATCTTTTCTTAGGTATAATGTGGTCAATTTTGCAACAAATGTTAAAAGTAGCTAACATATTGCATTTTATCAAGAAGAAAATATTGCTGTGAATATGCTGATTGTACCCAAGTGTTTTGTTTTGCAAAATAAATAAATAAATAACTGACTGACTGGCTGACTGTCAGGACTCAATACAATTTTGTATCTGCTTCTGTCAACGGACCTGAAAAGAGGCCAATCTGTCCCGCTCCGCAACCCTGACACCTTCCAAATCTGCTTCAACTTGCTGTAGTTGGGAGAACAATTATGAACAACCCACTGAAACGCCAATTTTCTGCTACAATCCTAACAAAGAAGACAACCTCTTCCCCGAAAAAACAACAACAAATTGCTAGAGAGTAATTCCACTTAAAAGACTGATTTATGTCTGAATATTTGCAGGATTATGATGCACATCTAATTTTGTTTTGCCTGCTTGTTATAGCCTATTGATATTTGACAGTAATAATGGTTTTAAAGGTCAGAAGTATAGATTAACATATTTTTCTCAATAAAAATATGCACATGCTCCTCCATATTTCTTCTAAACAACTCATATTATTTCATTGTATTTAGGATTACACAATGATTTGCAAATGTTTCTTCTCAAATGGCAAATGTCTTAAAAACTGCAGTGATTGATCTAAATGCTAGAGAACATTTTGATGCATTTTACAGCTAGTTACAGTTAAACATTAATGGTACCATGTTGTTGTTTACACAAGACTAAGCAGTTGGCTGTGGATCCCTAACACTTCAGCAGACAGTGTTTGTCAAAGATGGGCACCATTCCTAACTTTACTAAGCATTCTGCCTCCCTGGGGATTTCAGCCAAGATGAGCAGCTGGTATAATTATTTCTTGTTAAAAAAAAAAACAAGCTAAGAGGTCAACTTGCATTGTAGTTGAATCTAGGTTTGTGTGTGTGTGTGTGTGTGTATATATATATATATATATATACAATGCAGTAGGGATATTGATTGGAACTATCAGGGCAGGATGAATATTTCTGGAATTGGCTCTGTTTTCACTGGTATATTTCCTGCCCTGGAAGTACAGCTGCCTACAGGAGAGATGCTCTTTTACTTTCCTAAATAAGGTAAAACAATATTCATCAAAATAGCTAAGCAAGCTTGGCCCACAGTATTATTACTATGACTATCACCACGGAGGAAACAATCATAAGGTTTATATTTCTGTGTTTCTAAAACAAATAAAAAATATAAAAATTTTGTAAATGGTGTGATTGCATTTTAAGCAGTTTTGAGAAAGGGTTTGTTTTCTTTAAAGGAAAAAAAAGCAAGATATATAGCATTGTTTTCTCTTGTTCATATTACCCATTAATGTTGTCTTCCTCTGTCTGTCTAGATTCACTGAACTCCAAATCCCCCCAATTGTTTTTTTTTCTTTTCCCTTTTAATTGTAGCATATATTTTGTTTTGGTTTACCATGATGCATCACTCTGATATCAGGGGTAAGAGTATATAATCCATGCATTTTATTTTGCCAAGCCTGAAACAATGGTTCATGTGGAAGAAAAATAAAGACTTCTCTGATAACATGAAAAATTCCTATATGACACTGTTTATTATATTTGCTAAGAAAAATGTTGTTATAATCAGTATTCTCTCTCTTTCTTTCATTGACTGAAATCCTATATTCTTTGTATTTATTTGTTGTTTAAAGAAACTTTTGCTTGAAGTAAACTAATGTGTTCTGATCTGTACTGATTCAAAATATTATATCATAATTTTGTTCTATATTGCTGTCTAGATCTTCTGAACCAAGTTACAATGAGAGTGTGCTAATCCTTTATGGGATTTGAGTGGGCAGACTAGAAGCTGATAGATTCGCAACTAAATCTCCCAGTTAGCTCACTTTCCCTTAATCCTACTGCTCTTTCAATCAGTGGATGGTGCAGCAAGTGACTCATTTGGTTATTTCAGGGATACCATAAAATTCAGCTTAACCTACAGACCCTTTTGTGCTACCAGGGTAAGTAAAGTGGTTAAGTAACAATTTTCCTAAAGGTCTTAGAAATGTTACAAGCTTTTCCTGAACTGACTACACAGAAGATGCATTTTCTGTTTTCCCAGAGGACAGATTTATATCACAGAAGTTTAGGTTATATGAGAATAGATTTTAGGTAAGCTATAACTACATCTTTTTTCATAGTTGTAAAAACTGAATAGTTACAAAACTTACCTCCAAAATACACTGCAGAAAGAATCCAGTTTGATATTGCTTTAACTGCCCTGGCTCAGTGCTAGGGAACCCTGGGAACTGTAGTTTATTGTGGCACCAGAGCTCTCTGATAGAGCAGGCTAAATGTCTCACAAAATTACAGATCTCAGAATGCCCTAGCATTGAGCCAGGGCAGTTTAAGTGATCTGAAACTGGATTATTTCTGCAGTGTCTTCTGGACCTTATTTTTTTATTGCTAGTGCTAGGAGCCCTCTAAGAATCTAAGGCAAACCTACAAAATCAGGGTTTGGGTGAAGAGACTATTTAAGCACTTCTGCATACTGCATGCATATGACTTGTGAGTCACCAAATGAAATAAAAGCCACCCACTGAACCCAGACTGAAAAAGAGAGAGAACTCCTCCACACATGTTACCATACTTGCCTTATGGGCTGCACGATTCATGGCAGATCATAAGATGAGTAGGTGGTTTGAATTATTGTGTCAATCTACATAACGGATTAAATCAATTGTGTTCTGCATTTTACCCACAACTAGAATAATGGGAGGCTTCTAGTCTAGATCTCATATTTCCTCCTATACCTGCTCTCTGTCTGTCTGTCTGTCTGTCTCTGTTTGTGAAAAGGCTCTCACTGATGCTAATTGTATTCATGCAGTTAATGTATGTGAAACATTTGGAACACTTGAAATGTGATAGATGAACATTCAATATTGTTTTAGTTGGAGTTGTTGAATGCAGAAAAGCTTTGTTTCCAAAAAGGCTGTATGTGTAGTTTGTTGGGCAAGATTAACCTAGGGTCTGAGCAGACAGCACTGAAAGGGTGACCAGCAACTACCCCTTTTACAGCCAGATTGGGGCCATGGCAACCGCACACTGCGGCCCTGATCTGGCCTTTGCAGGGTACAATAGCTGCAGCACCATGGTGCTCTTTTGGTGCTGTGTCATACAGTGTGGAGTGGTGCATGGCATCATGCTGCCCTGGGGGCACAGTTGGGGCATGCATCATGTGGATGCTACTCCCGACTCTGCCCCCAAGCAAAAACAAAAAACAAACCAAAAAAATGCAACCAAACAAACAAACAAAAAAACCTTTAATGCTGGTCTGCACAACCTTTAATGTTGGCCCTAGATGCTTAAAATGGACTATAAGGAGAGGATAACATGTTTAGTATCAAAGTGGTACTGAAAAGAAACATCAAGGGCACTTCATGTTGTAAACAAACATTTTAGTTTCAAAATATTATCCTTCTCACCAGGCAGTTTCTGAAAGATAAAAATATCAGTCTTCCAAAGAAGTCAAAAGTGTGTTGATGACTACAAGCTCCTATAGATATTCATTAGCTCTCAGTGTGCTGCAAAATAAATTACATAGGTTATAAGATAACATCAAAGGTTGGTATGCACTTGATTCTTGATTGATATGGCAATTGTCTGAACTCAGATGAGTTCTCCCTTAAAAGCAGTTGTTGGAGAAGGGATCGGGGGATAAATGGAAAGGAAACATTTTAATCTCTGATTATCAGAGCAAAAGGCCAGGCATGAGTCAACATGCTGTATTTGAAAATGCTACCATTGTAATTTTTGTCCAAGCATGATTGGAGCACGACTTGAATTTGAATATCTATTTTTCCTTGATTATATAAAAGGTGAATGCCAGAAGGATTTGCATTGCTTTATATGACTGGAAGATCAAAACAGGTATTTACATAACAACAAAATCTATATAACCTAGTTTAATCCGGAACTTCCATTAAGTATTTCATTATTTCACTGGCAATTAATGAGTGGAGCCTCCCACATCCACTTCAGAATTAACTCCCAACTCACCCACACATTTTTAACACACAAACAAATATACACACATCCAATTGTGTTGGAAAATAGAGAAGATGTAGTCACCTATGTTCCCTGGATCCATAGTTGATGTGGTAAGATAATGCAGTTTCAAGGTCTGAAAAGTATGGGAGAAAGAGTATTGGGGAAAGAGTGACTGGAAAGAGTTGGGAGAAATAGTGTGATTGCCCTGGTGGCACAGTGGTTAAATGCTGGTACTGCAGCTATTCACAGCCACAAGGTGGTGAGTTCGATCCCAGGCAGGGCTCCAGAGTCTACTCAATCTTGCATCCTTCCGTAAGTTGCTAAAACGAGTAACCAGGTTGTTGGGGGTAATTCATTTACACATTGTAAACTGCTTAGGGAGTGCTTAAGTGTACTGATAAGTGTTACAGAAATGTACTTTCTATTGCTATTTCTATAAAGTATCAAAATTGCCCTTTAATATGGCTAGTATAATGAAGCTTTCATATGAACCAAGGATTGTTCAAGGCCAAATGGTTAGAATAGGCACACAAAAAGTCTGCAGATTCTCATAGTCAAAAGGGATTATAGTGACTTAAGTAAAATGATATATAAGAAGCAATATATCAAAAAGTAGAGGAGGAGGAGTAGGAAGAAAACTACTTAAGTAGTAGTAGTTATTGTTGCTATTGTTGTTATTTACATAGTCCAAGGGAATTTGCAACCCTCCATATTTTGTTTAACTCCAGCTCCCATCATCCCTAGTCAGCATGACAAAGGGTCAGGAATAATGGCAGCTGGAGCCATGCAATATTTCTATTCCTAATTTTGGCAGATGCCAGTCTTCAGTGTTTCACTATACTAAGGTTATTCTGCATGGAACTGTGTCTAATATATTGCTTAAGATATAAAGGAGCTTTTTTGCTGACATGCCTTTACATTGCTACCTGCTGTAGTTGTCTACAGGTGAAAGCCAGGTTCTTGATCAGATGAAGTGATTTGCTTGGTGCTTCTGAATCTGCATGAACTTTTTCAGTTTTTCCCCAGGCAAATGGATGTTTTCCCATGCTATCTCTATGGATCAAAATACATCTGGGGCACTTTTTTAGCCTCTAATTCAAAGGTACACATTGTGTGGTTTCTGAAGCAATTTGTATGATATTGGGATTTGAAGAACGTATCTGTCTGGAAGAAATGGTTAACCTTTGCTTCAATTTTATCTTTATTCTCTGAGAGGAAGCATTATAACAGACCTCACACACATTTACTTTACACATGATGCCCTCCCTTGCACTAACTTAAATCTTCTGTTGAGCATTTAGAATTACAGTTTAAGTATCCAAAGAAAGGGGACAAATAAAGATATCAAGGGAATGGCCACACAGCAAATATGGAAGTTTTGGTATTTTGCAGTGCTAGAAATTTGAGGTACGGGGGGCAGAAGGAAAATTTTAATTGGAGGTGGAATTCTTACTTGGGAAAAACTTGTTATTCTCCCATAGCTGCAGCTCTGCATAAGAGTCACTGAAAAATTTGAGATTTTGCTAAATGTTGGCATCTTCACACCTTACAGACATTAGAACATCAACTTGCACCTCCATTTTCCCTCAGATCCAGACCACAGCCAAGGCTTGTAGATTCTTTTTATACAATATTGCCAAAATCCGACCTTATCTCTCCGCCTCTACTGCTAAGATCCTGATCCATGCCCTAGTGGTCTCACGACTTGATTACTGTAATGTCCTCCTGGCTGGGCTTCCTCTTTCTCACCTCCGTCCTTTAATCTCTGTCCAGCATTCAGCTGCACGCATTATCACTTCCACCCACTGCGCTGACCACATCTCTCCTATGTTGGCATCCTTTCACTGGCTCCCCCTCCCTTTCCGTATTCAGTACAAGCTCCTGCTGTCCACGTTTAAAGCCCTCCATGGGCTGGCCCCTGCTTACTTATCAGACCTTCTTTCTCCTCACCTTCCCACTCGGGCCCTCTGTTCTGGTAGTCAAGGTCTGTTTTCCCAGCACAGGATTTCCTCTGCCCCATCTCGGATTCGCCCCTTTTCACTCACTTCCCCTCACTCCTGGAACCTTCTTCCCCCATGAGCAAGGGCCATCACTTCTTTAACCAGCTTCAAAACAGAGTTGAAGACCATCCTGTTCAGAGAAGCGTTCCCAGGCATTGCATAATTGTCGCTTGCTATTTGATGTTCTTTTGATGCCTGTTTTATCGAACCATTTCCTGTATTGCTATGTACTTTATATGTATTAGCTTACTTGCCCCACCACCTTTCCCTTCTCCTTTTATGTCATGTCATTTTAGATCGTAAGCCTGAGGGCAGGGAACCATCTAATTAAAAAGATTGTATGTACAGTGCTGTGTAAATTTACAGCACTTTATAAATAAAGGTTAGTAATAATAATAATAATAATAATAATAATAATAATAATAATAATAATCCTTTCTAAAAAAAAGATTGTGAAACTAGGCCTCACAAATTTAGACGTTTAGCTTTGCTTCTGAGCATTTCATCAAAATGTCCCTTACCAAATTTAAGTTACATGTTCAATCAGTCATTTTAAATGAGTGTCCCTCAGAGATCCATGATGGTAAGTAGAGCAAAAGGGTATATGCCCAAAACGTTAACGCTTCTAGTGACATAGGATCACCAAGATAAATGTACTTTTTGTCTCTGTGTTTGTGCATAAGCCATTCAGCCTGACTCTAGGCAACTAAGGGTATATTTTAGTCTTCGAAGTGGGTTGGGACCTTGGCTAAAAATAGTCTAGATAATCAATTTTAATTTTTAAAAATGTGTAGAAATCGGTCACTAGGATCACTATAAAACTTTTCCATGAAATCAGCCAGCAACATAAAATGTGGAACTGAACTGATAGGTTTCATTTTCCAGCTAATTATTTCCACAGCCTTAGACTGCACAGGCTGAAATGAATCTCGATAAAATGGACAGATATAAGCCAAGGTATATATAACATCCAGAGCTAAATTTGTATTTGCTATAGAGTTCATTCTGAAACTTCTTTATGGAAACTGGTCAATATTGAGGACTCTCTCCTCCATAACAGCCAATATAATTAACCTTTTACCACTTGGTATAGCTCTACTTAACAATATTGCATGGTAGCAATGGTAGCCTTATATGGTCACTAAGGGCTGGTACAGACAGGTCAAAATAAAACTGCTTCAGGTCACTTTGGAGGTATGCTGCTTAAATGACACACACATCTTAAGAGGCCAGAAGTTGTGCTAAACCTGCCCTCCAGTCCTTAGGACTGAAGCATGGCTTTGGCACGGCTTCTGGCTTCTTAGGACGCATGCATCATTTAAACAGCATACCTCCAAAGTGACCTGAAGCAGCTTTATTTTGACCTGTCTGTACAGGCACAACATGAGTTCTAGTTTGGATTTTCTCAGCTTTAGGAACACATTTCCCCATTTTATCAGACTAACAGGCAAAACAGACTCTTCCTTCTGAAGGGGGATTGGGGCTGCAACAGTTGCATGCTGTGTCCCCAATCTGCCTCTTTGCCAGCCAAAAAAGAAGTGGCAAACTGCCTCTCCTTTTTGTACCAGCAAAAAGATGGCTTTTCCTCCATGCCATGGCTGGAAGCCAGCTTTAAGGCACTCTGGCTGTGTGCGGCATATAAATGCAGTGCCACCAGAGCACCCAGAAGCTGTCCGATGCCTAGGCTGCCAGGCAGTTTGAAGCCAGCTTTTTGGGCATCTTGGGGTGTGCATCATCTATACAGCAAACTCCCAAGATGCCCGGAAGCCAGCTTTTTATGTTGGTCTGTTTTGCACCTAAGTTCCCAGAAAGTCAGAGCTTATTTAATAGGAAGTGACCTGTTTAAAAATGAGTGAGCACCTAAGTGGGAAGTTTTTTAAGTGGGAAGAAGAATGAAGGCAATCTGTGGTGGTTGTTGTGTGTTATGTTTGTGTGTATGTTATTTTTGAATTTTCAATACAAATTATTTTTTAAAAAGTAGGCAAGCACCTAAGAGTGCACACTCCCAACCCACAAAAGCTAACCAGGGGAAAGCCAGGCAGAATGCAAAGTGATACTAGTATCCATAAAAGCAGAAGTAGTCCAAAGTGAAACAAATAAAGCAGCCCTTTGCTGAGTCTGAAACCAAGAAGAGAGTTTTCAGTGAGATTTGTCCAAATTCAAACCAAGAGTACAGGAAGCCAAGGAAATCACCAGAAAGAGCTGAATCTATTGTCCATAGCACCAGAGTGTCCTTGAATGAACTAATTTATAGCCAACAGTAAATTAGCACAGCTAGCTTTACTAACTTGCATAGTTTACCTAAGGCAGAGGAGAGTGCTTCTGATGTTTCTTTCTCTGAGTTTCAGCTGTTGATCTATGACAGGGTTTTTGGTTTGTTGTTCTTGCTGTTGTGTGACTTCATGTTACATCTGACATATGGTGACTCTATCACAGGGTTTTCTTGGCAAGATTTGTTCAGAAGTTTGCCATTGCCTTCCCCTGAGCTGAGAGTGGGTTTCAACACTAAAACCACTATGCCACACTGGCTGGCATGTGACAGGGTGCAGAGATTCAGTTCCCTTCTCATAATCTCCAGGTGTGGCATGGGACAGACCAGCCTCTGCTTCTGGCACAGCACGGCTGCCAGCCTCCTCTGGCTCTGGCTGTGGCTCTTCCTCTTGGAATATTTCCTCCTTCATCCTAGGAGGTTTCTTTGAGATTAGGCACTCCAGGAAGAATGAAGGAAAATAGTTATAGCAATTAAGACTGAATGCGTAGCAAGAAAGGGAAAACCATTTATTGTGGGATACAAGAAGGAAATTAACACAGGGCTGACCCCCCCCCCCAGGTTCTGGAGCTCCAGAACATCAGTCTGGTAACAACAGGACCTCATCATAGCCATTAAGCAAAGTGAGGCAACTGACCTAGTGCGCAGATACAGGGAGAAAATAGGGCAGCCATTCATTATTTCTCCTGAGCCCTGGACATTCTCCTTTCTTAGAAGACACAAACTTTGTATGTTGCACACATTGTCCTGTACCCCATAAATTAGTCTGCTTCTCTTAGGTGTGTCAAAGGACCTTACCCCATTGATACTTAAGGAAGGTTGAACTGGTAGCCCAAAAAGTTTCTGTACATGAAGTAGAAAGATTGTCATCTTGTCCTTTGCCTCTTGGACCAGCCCTTAATTGTGACTACATCAGGATCACCACAAGAACATCATGCACCTCAGGTTCATGGAGAAGACACAAGGCAGAGAAAATCTGAGGAAGGTGGAAGAGGAGCAGACATAAAACCACAACAGAAGCTAAATGTTTGTAGAAAAGCTATGGAAAATAATTTTTGTGTCATATTCAATTTTATTAAAAGCAAATTAAAGTACACCTTTTTTTAAAAAAAGCAAAAATGTTTTGAGTGAAAATGTGTTGGTCATAAAACACACATGCAATTATTTCCTTTCAATTTTTGATAATAGGATTAAATTGATAAAATATGTTTTTTAATGAACGAGACTGAAGAACGCTCAGCAAATCAGAAAATTTGCATGGATTCATTAACTACAGCTGCAGAGAGTTGGCTAATGAATAGTGTTTAACTCTACAGCAGTCTAACACAATTAATTATATTCATTAAACATGTATCATGTATACCATTGATTCAAAATTATATCAAGATGAGGGAGAGCATGCTATTAGTGAGCAGAAGTTCATTTTTTAATCTCTGTTAACCTTGTTTTAATTGTCTCATTTTTGCAGATAACAGATTGCAAGACTTAAAGTTAGGAAGTCACACAGAAGAACTTTAAACCCTTTGATAAATTGGAAGACTCTAATTTAAAGGACAAGAATGGAGAAATTTGTGAAGTACACCAAAAACATGCAGTTAAATCTATTTGGAGAGCAAAGGATAAATGTATAAATGTAACAGATACTATAAAAATAACCCAGTGCTCTTTCCTAGGTGTTCACATGTAGTTCATAAACAGAAAATTGGTCCTTAAAAAAGGCAGACTAGGGGTGGACTAAAATATATTGCTGTCTTATGCAGAGGGACAACTATTGCCTCCCACCTACCCATAAATTAGGGATGTAATTCTTCACTAAGGTCTGGTACAGACCAGCATGAAAAACTGGCTTCCAGCTGGCTTGGAGGCATGGCATTTGCATGATGCATGCCCCCAAGATGCCTGGAACCTGGCTTCATACCGCATGGTTGCCCAAATGGCAACTGGCTTCAGGGCACTCTGGCAGCATGGCATTTATGTGCTGCAGGAGCACTGTAAAGCCATGGAGGGCAGAAATATTGATGCTTCTTTTTGGACTGGCAAAAGGCCAGATTTTGGCTGTGGAGTGTAGTTGGGGAGGCCCCAATCTGGCTTTCATTACAGAATTATTAATCCATCTGCAGAAATTGATGTTTGTTTTTTGCACAGAAAATGGTATTTTCTAAGCAAATCAACCATATATGAATTTTATACAGAAAAAAAACACCCTGTTACAGCATTTTTTGCACAGGAATTAGTATATATGTGTTGAAATATTATTTTCTACACAGAAAATGCTGTTTCCTGCTAAGAATATGCTGTTTCCTGCATGAAACAACGAGATGATATTGGATGATGTGACGCCATCACTGGATATATTTGGTGTCCTAACAGCAAATCGTGGTTCGGGGTAACTGGGGGGAGGGGGGGCGATGCAGGAGAAGGAATCAATATAAAAGGCAGGAGGGAGTGACTCTGTGAGAGGAGTCTTAAGAAGATTTTAAGAGAGTTTGAGAGGTGAAGGGAGTTGTGAAAAGGTTCGAATTCAGGGAAAGTTTTTGAGTGAGAGTTCTAGGCATACGATAAGAATACTGACTGGGAGAGAAAGTGTATTGGAAATTGTAAAGAGGAAATGGAGAAATGCCTGCAACTTTTATATTAATGTAACCATGCCATGTTTGGACTATTCTACCTAAGTGACTTCCTTACCAACTTGTTATTCAACAAAGTTGCTGTGTATTTGTTATAACAGAAGCCTCTGCTTGAGTAAATTCTAGACCATATAGGTGCAAACAGATACGCTACCTAAGATAGTAAACTTATAGGAGGAAAACACTGGGGACCCTAGACCTTATACATTTAGGGAAAGTGTATAAAGGGGTGGAAGAGGCACAGTTGTCATTGGTAAGGGGCCTTCTATAAGTTTGGGGATAAAAGGTAACTTCAAGACATATACAGAAGGCTACGTCACAGATGGTAATTCCCATTGTCACTCATCATTTCCTATAATGGCTACTTCAGAAGGGAAATGCAGTCCAATTATTTCTGGAGGGCCCCCTTAATTCAGAGGCCTACTTTCCATGTTACTTTACCCCTTACTGAGCTCTATATTTTCCAGCATTGTTCTCAGATCTTTCACTTTACTATATTTAAATTCTGCTCTTCCAACATCATCTCAGGTATACCTTCCAAATCTCTCAGTTTAGCAGGGAGAGTCATGGCTAACCTTCTGCCATCCCCCATTCTCAGCTGCTTTAAAAATGTCGTAGTTTCTTTCTCCCCATATTTCCCTTCACCCAATTGCTGGAAACTGTTCAAAGTGGGAATTAATTTGCACTCAATTAAGACTGTAAGAGGTAAAAGAGAAAAGGGGGCAGAGTTTTGTCCTTCCTAAATATAGTACATAGATACAATGCCAGGGTTTCACTGTTTAAAATAATAGTTTTGTGTGTTCTCATTTATAACTTTTGCTGTCTTATTGTCTGGTCACATCCTTCTGACTACACTATGGTGTGGCTCAACCTCATG
This sequence comes from Sceloporus undulatus, assembly GCF_019175285.1. Lineage (NCBI taxonomy): Eukaryota > Metazoa > Chordata > Lepidosauria > Squamata > Phrynosomatidae > Sceloporus > Sceloporus undulatus. Next base: position 250,898,434 of record NC_056524.1, read on the forward strand.
TGTCCCAGTTTTCAGCTGCTAAATTTTGGAGAGTATGCTCAAGGCACTGCACACAGTATTCCAAGGTAGTTTGCCATCCAGGCACTGGCCAGCCCAAGACATGCTGACCAGGTTGCTCTATCACCTGCCCTCAGACCAAGGCACTGTTGGCCTAAATCCTATAGTTATATTCCTAACTAGAGTAGGTTCATTGAATCAATATAATTTATCTACATGTTGACTCACCATTGAACAATTGATTTAATGGGTCTACTGTAATTTGGATTAACTGACAAAACTGCAGTCAGTATTTAAAGGAGCCCTAGTGGCACAGTGCTTAAATGCTGGTACTGCTACCTCTCACAGTCACAGGGCTGTTAGTTCAATCCTGCAGGGCTCCAGGGTTGACTTAGCCTTGCATCCTTCCATAGGTCACTAAAATGAGTGCCCAGCTTGTTGGGGGCAATTACCTTACATATTGTAAACTGCTTAGGGAGTGCTTAAGTGCACTGATAAGCAGTATAGAAATGTACTTGGTATTGCTATTGTCATTTACTAGTCTTTGTTACTGTCTACTGCCTTCTCTCCCCCTTGCTTCCCACCCCCCCTCTCTATCTCTCATATATATATATATATATATATATATATATATATGAATGAAATACTTTTTGGCTCTGTTTCATACCTTACTCAGATTTGCAAAGAAGAAACAAACCATACTGTACTTCTCATTTTCTGACCACAATGACCTGCTAAATGAGAGTCTATATTTGGGCACGCCAAACTTCTGATTAAAAATAATGCAAAATCCATTTCCTACTTGTCAATGATGCTGACCTCCCATTTTCATACACGACCCTTTCTATTCTGTTGGGAATCTTGATAATTATATCTCCTTGCTTTATTTATGTATATCTTTCCCTCTGGACAACAGAAGCACTTTGAGAAGGTATGTAAACACTATCATAAACTAGAAGTTCAAACAAGAAGTTAAAGATGGGACAAAGCCATTCTGGCTCACACCATGAATATTTTTGATGTAGAAAAAGGACTGCATATGTACTTTTTTCCAACTGATGATTCATTTATGTTTTAATTGTGTATGTCCCATTTAATTAGAAATGAAATTTGCCCTTTCTATAAAATCATTATATAAAACAATATGAATTTCCCATATTACTATGACATACATAGTATGCATATATGGCTCGTTTCTTCAGAATGTGAAACTCCTTAGCAGCTGTTGAAACTTAAACACAGGGGACATCATCTTACCTGTTCATCCAGATTTTTCTGGAACAAGTGACTAATTAAGTGAAGCTCCATCCTATTTAGAATTTCATATAACACAGTGGAAGTTTCAGTATTGTTATTTAGTAGTTTCCACACATAAAGATCCCACAGCTTCCTAAATTTATTGTCATGAAGACAATAGACAAAGACAAGGTGAGGAGGAGCTATCTCACAGATGGGGAATGTGTGACCTTCCAGACATAGCTGGACCTCAGCTCACAATGATGCTGTCAAGTGATGATGTGTAATATAGTTCTGGACAGACACACATTCTAAAGACAGGTACAGATGGCTCTAAAGGGATGGATTGACGCTGGTCCTTTGAGCACCAAATCAGGGCCACAGCAACTGCACATCATGGCCCCAGTCTGGCATTTTTCCAGTTAGAAAAAAGCTGTTTCTTTTGCTGCGGCAGCAGCTCTTCTGTGCTCCTGTGGCATGCAGTGTCTAAACGCCAGAACGCCACAATGCTACATGCCATCTGGGTGGGCAGGCAATGTGACGCCGGCTTGGAGACAATGTCAGGGCATGTGTCATCTGAACACTATGCCCCCCACACCACCCCCAAGCTGGCGCTTACTGCTGATCTGTTTGGCCCTTTGTCTCTGACCTAGCTCACAGGCCCTGTACTCATATGCACTTTTTAGCAATGTTGGGTCATGCATGACAGAAGGAGCTACTACAAAGCTTTGTAAATTGGGTGAATTTTGATTACATGCAAGTAACCAAAGAAGTATTATACTTAAGACAATGAAATTAACAGTCATCTGTAAATAACACAATGAGTAGCAAGGAAATTCCTTTATCTTTGAGAGATAGGGGCAATGCTGGGTAATAATAATAGAACAACAATCTTGATTCATTTGCAAAGGGGGCATCCTTTAACTGGAATTTCATTATGAGAAAAATGGTCTTCTGGTCATGTAAAAGGTTTTGAGTATGCTTTCAAAATGAATTTCTAGGTCAAGCTAACAACTCAACTATATGTAGAGTTTTCAAAATCAAGTATGTCACTTCAGAAGGAGTCATTTCCACTGGGAGCCTACTGGGAACACTCTCTTCCCCAGAGACTAAAATGAGAGCAAGTGTTAAGTTTCCTCACACTTGGGAATATTTAGTTATTGCAAAGAATAGCTGCTTGTGCTAAAAAGTCAGGATCACTGGATAGTGAAAAGGTATTTTCCTGCTATGATTAAAGGTGTTGGATTTGAGGGAAACCCATTTTTTTCTATACAATTAATGTCCAGGAATGCCTGTGATCATTTTTTCTTTCTTTCTGGAAGTACACTTTTCATCACTGTCCTTTACTTTTTATATATTAGGGTTGAAATTATATAAAGTATAGCCACACAGCAGGTTACCATGGTAATGGAAGTGGGAAAATGAATTATACAACATATAGTAAATGCTTCTTATTCAGGCTCTACATTAGTGAGACTGCACAGTTGGAAAGCATTTCAGTGTCTACATTTATCGGTATAAATAGGAAAATGGATGGTTTAAGAACTATACATTAGGGATATTTTGCCAAATTTCTCATTTCCCTGACAGCAAGTACATTTGGCTCTTGTTTGCAACAATTTGCAAATGTGGCAATATTAATCCAAAAATGTCTAAATGAAGATTGTTATGCTATTTTTGTGCATGCAATTCTCACAGAATGCATTAGATACACTTTTTTCATCATTTTTCCCTAATATGATTCATGTCTATCCTATACATATTTTGTGCATGCTTTTGTTAATAAACAGTATTGTATATAATTTTAAGTTACAAAAGAAATTGAAAAATTCTGAAAAATGCACATTTTGGCACATAACCAGTTCACCTTTAGATTATATGTTCCACAAGTGTGAATTTAGGGAATTCATACAAAAATGATGAACTGACTATTTTTCCTACATCCCAATTAAATACTAAATATGAGCATACTATTTTATGTGGAAATGGCTGTACGATATATTACCTCATAGTTGGTAGGTTTAAACAGAAGATGGATAGAACTTCAATGTACACAGCCATTCACAGATGATTAGTTAAGCTGGTTATTTGTACACTTGTGCAAAACAGTAAGGGAATTTTACTTCTCCTATACATTTGAAGATTTCATTCACATGAGCCAAATGGCCCAGCTTCCCTCCTGCCTCTACAGAATCATAGAATCACAGAATTGAAAGAGACCACAAAGATCATCCAGTTCAAATTCCTGTCATGCAGGAACTCTCAATCAAAGCATACCCGACAGAGGGACATCCAGCCACTGGTTAAAGACTTCCAATGACGGAGATTCCACCACACTCAGAGGCAGTGTGTTCCACTGTCAAACAGCTCTTACTGTCAGGAAGTTCCTCCTAATATTGAGATGGAATCTCTTTTCCTGTAGCTTGCATCCATTGTTCTGGGTCCTGTTCTCTGGAGCAGCAGAAAACAAGCTTGTTCCATCCTCAGTATGACATCCCTTCAAATATTTAAACAGGGCTTTTACAGACCTAAATACCCACGGCACAATCAGGCCCCATCCTGCCTGTGTAGACATCTCTTTGGAGGATCCAGCCCAACCCTAGGGTAAATAGCCTTTACCCTGGGATTAAAAAAAGACATGGTTTTGTGCAGAGTTTCCTTGAAACTCCACTGCAAAACCAGGCTGTTTATATCCTCACTGGTGCTCCTTATTTCAATAGCTGGTGCTCTATCTGAGAAGCCACCCAGTTGCTGTGTTTGGTGTACCCTGTTTCCATGTCAGACATAGTGACTAGGAGGCTTCTCAGATGGATCACTGACCATTAAGGCAAGGAGCTGTGTGCTGATCCTAGGTCTCTGGGTCAGTTCAGGGATGGGTGTCTGAGCAGCTACCCTTCTTCGTGCTGACCTAGGGACCAAACTGGGTGAGCACTGGGGCCAGGAAAGCATAGGCTCCTGGCCCATCTCCTCCAGCCTTAAGTAGACTAAAAGTTTGGTGACATAATTATCAACACTGAAGAAGATTATAAAACTGAGCCAGGCCATTTGGGACCATAATTTTCAAGTCCCCAGCAGCAATGGATTCTTCTATACTCTTCAGACCCTTTAAATCAAGAGGCAAGAGACATTATTCTCAGGCTTCTTAGAAGAAATAAGTGAATATGATCACAAGAAACTGACAATGATTTATCCTTAAAGATGAGGCTTAAATGTTTTACTTTGCATCTGATATACTGTCATCCAACCAGATTGAAAAATCATACCCCACCCAAAAAACAAAATAAAAAACAAAACATATTCTGTGCAAGGACATAAGAGACTGTTGCCTTGTATATATCAAATTAATGGAGCAGAGCTTTACCTCCTCTATGGCATAAACAAAGATTAATATTAAAAAGAGATCCCAGCTATATTATTATTATATTTTATATAGCACTGTAGATTTACAAAGCACTGCACATACAAACAATAAAATCAATAAAAATGAAACCTGCCAATGGCGTACATTTTACAAAATACATATAAAACAATAGATAATAATACAAGATAGAATTTGATAAAAATAAGCAGGCAAAAAATTAAAAACATCAAATATCAAATCAAATATCAGATAACAATTCAATAAACAATCACACAATGCCTGGGAATGCTTCCCTGAACAATATAGTCTTCAACTCAGTTTTGAGACTGGTTAAAGAAGTGATGACCCGTGTTCGTGGGGGAAGAAGTTTCCAGGAGTGAGGGGCAGCAAGTGAGAAGGGAAGAATGTGGGATGGAGCCGTGGAGATCCTAGACTGAGACAGCAGACCTTGACTACCAGAACAAAGGTAACAAGTGGGAATGTGAGGAGAAAGAAGTTTGGATAAATAAGGAGGGACCAACCCATGCAGGGCTTTAAAAGTCAATGGCAGAAACTTACTGAATATGGAAGGGGAAGGGGAGCCAGTTCAGGGATGATAATAGAGGAGAAACATGGTCAAAGTGGCAAGTGGATGTAATAATGCATACTTCTCAGCATCAGGGATGATAACCTAGGTTATCTACATGAAACCACTAGGAGACGTCATACAGAGTTTTGTAGTACAGTGTCACCACTGTGTGGATGACTCCCAACTCTTTCCTTCCCATCTGATACCAAGATAGCTGTTTCTGTACTGAACCAATGTCTGCTATCAGTAATGGACTAGATGAGTGCAACCATAATCCAGAAAAGACAGAGGCACTCATTGTCAGTCAAAACACAGATCAGAGAATAGAGATTCAGCCTATGTTGGAAGGGGTTACACTCTTCCTGAAATCTCAGGTTTCCAGCTTGGGTATCCTCCTGGACTCAACTCTGAATCTGAATGCCCAGGTTTCAGCAGTGGCCATGTACACCTGTTCATTGAGATGTCAGATCTGGCTATGGTGACACATGCCTTGATTACACCCCATTTGGATTACTGTAATGCACCCTATGTGAGGCTGCCTTGGGAAACTGTTCAGAATCAGTTCAGAGTTCAAAATGTGGAAGCCAGAACGCTGACTAGGGCCAATTATAGGGAACATAGAATCATAGAATTGGAAGAGATCACAAGGGCCATCCTGTCCAACTCCCTGCCACAGGAACTCTCAATCAAAGCATACCTGACAGATGGCTATCCAGTTTTTATTTAAAGACCTCCAAAGAAGGAGAGTCCACCACACTCCAAGGGAGTGTGTTCCACTGTCGAACAGACCTTACTATCAGGAAGCTCCTCCTAATGTTGAGGTGGATTTTGTAGTTTGCATCCATTGTTCCAGGTCCTGTTCTCTGGAGCAGCAGAAAACAAGCTTGCTCCCTCCTCAATATGATATCCTTTCAAATATTTAAATGGGGCTATTATATCACCTCTTAACCTCCTGTTCCCCAGGCTAAACATCCCCACCTCCCTAAGGTGTTCCTCATAAGGCATGATTTCCAGACTCTTCACCATTTTAGTTGCCCTCCTTTGGACATGCTCCAGTTTCTCAACATCCTCTTTGAACATAGAACTCCCTTGTACACTAGCAATTGGTTCATTTCAAAATGTAGGTCATGATCTATAGGTCCAGACTATTTGAGAGACTGTGGCCCAGTACACACCGCCAGGAAGCGGTGTCCTGGCAGTGATAGTAGGACTCGGGACCGCACACCAACCGCATGCTCCTAAACCTTATGAAGGGTGGGCAGCACCATTATAGACTGGCACCATTCACATGGAGGGCATGTAAATGATGTGTGGGCGTCTGAGTGCCCACATGTCTCTTACAGGAAGCGGCATCATAAGGGCTGTGCAGCCCTTATCACGCTTCAAAAAAGGAGCAGCTCTAGGCGGCTCCTTTTTTGCTGCGCAGCATTCCCACACCGTTTGGTTGCTCAGCAAAGAGGAACAGCACTTCCTCACCTGTGTGTACAGCCCCTGTATCTACCCATGCAAACCTGCCAGAACCTAAGATCTTCAGGGTAGGCTTTCTCTTGGGTCTCACCATCACAGGCCTACTTGGTGAGGACATGAGAGAGAGACCCTTATCAGCAGCTGCTCCTACCCTCTGGAATTCCCTTCTATGGAAGGTTAGGGTGGCTCTCTGTGTGCTTTGCTTTGCCTTCGTGTTTTTATTCAGGCATCATTTTAATATATAACTGTGTAAGGGTGACATTTATATGAGGTAAATGCTATAGTTATGTTTTAAATGTCTGTATTTTATGCTATTTTATACTGATTTTAGCCAGATTATTTTAATTGTTTTAAAAATGTATTGTAAGATTATTTCTAAATTATTTTATCTGTGAGCAACCTTGGGTCCATTTCTGGGAGAAAGACAGCATACAACTGAATTCCAATGCAATAAACAGGTGATGCTCAGATTAATGCATCCTGATTTTTTGAATAGGGTGGTGCAACTGGCAACAAGACTTAGCAATAAAGGGCTAAAGAAAATGCGTCTGAATCTTTTCCAGACTAGACTTTTTCCAATTGGGATCACCTGCTTGACTGCTGATACATGAGGTGGGAAGATAGTTCTGTTTGGCAGGGAAAGACTTACTCTAACATGTCTTCACAGTTATCAGGGGATAATTTTGCATTCTACAATCTTCCTTGAAGGTTTTGGAGGTCATGATTTGAGAGACTGACAGGACTCTTCTGTGCCCTCCCTTCTGATTTAATTTGGCACAGCTCAAGTGAAGCTATTTTCCAGTTTTTAGGAAAACTGCTCACCTTATGCCACATCAGTGTGAGGCAAGTTGGTGGTGATTGGAATCAGTGGATCACTACTGAATAGATGAAGCTGGCAAATCTGATAAGATCTAGACAATCACAGGTCATAGCATGCTGTGAGGTGGGCTGTAGGAGAAAATATAAAACCAGATGCTTGTCTTTCAGATGGGGCTAATTAGAAATAGAGACAGGGACAGGGACAGACAGGAATGGATTAAATTTTGAGAGGAATAGTTAAAGACAGAACCAGATAGGAGCAGAGGATTGATACAATCTGAATAGGGACTTCTGTTCAATAGAAGCAAAGGGTATGAAAAAATTTCCAGGATAAATGTTACTCTGTTTTAAGCTGACGTATTACAGTGTAGTGTAGGCTGTATGTTTCACTTGCTTGTATAACAAATCTCTATTGGTTTTAATAATAATAATAATAATAATAATAATAATAATAATAATAATAATAATATTTTTATTTATATATGCTTTTCCAAAAGATCAAGGCGGTTTACACAGTTCACACAGTTTTATTTTCTATATCTCTGTCTAGATATTTTGATTTAACAATTCATAGGTCATGAATACTGAACCTAATGTTGAACTTGTCTATTTTAAGTTTAACATTGGGGTCACAAGAACCAGACCCGGGAAGGGGACTTAAGGGTTAAAAAAGGTAAGGCAAAGTCCAAAGATTAGAACTATTGGACAACCCCAGATAAGAGATTCACCACAGATAATCATAATGAATACACTTCTTTCAATTTGCCTCTGTATAAATGGGTATTATTATGCAGATAGTATTAATAGCTTACACTTTGCAAACTGCTTAGTACATCAGTAAGTGGTATAGAAATGTATTTACTACTGCTAATACATAATAGTATTATTATAGATTGTAAGTCTGAGGGCAGGGAACTATCTGTAAGCCACTCTGAGAGTCTTTAGGGCTGAAGAGCGGGGGTATAAATACAGTAAGTAAGTAAGTAAGTAAATAAATAAATAAATAAAGTGAAGTGATTATACACTTGTCCCTCCATGTTCACTAGGGTTAGGAGCACAAGACCCCCGTAAATATGGAAAAACCACAAATAACAAAAACACCATGTTTTTACCTGAGAGGACACCTCTCTAGGAATCTCTAGGTCTTCCAGTGCAACTCTGTGATCAATATCCAACAGACACTGACCATAGAACTGCACTGGAGGAGCTACAAATGCCCAGTAGAGTATTCTCTCTAGGAATCTCTAGTGCAAGTTTTAGTTAAAGTTGACCACGGAGTTGCACTGGAGAACATAGGAGTTTATCAGACATCTTACCTTCCACCATGCTCCTGTTGCCCCAGCGTCATCGATCTGTGATGGGAGCCTCCTGGTGGGATCACGGATGGCGCTGTTAAAGGAGAATGCTTCCATTTTCATCATGGAAGCGTTCTCGTAACTGTTTTAAAAAGAGCCGTTTTTTCATAACGGATCAAATCGTTATTAAAAAGGGCTCTTTTAAAAACAATTACAAGAACGCTTCCATGATGAAAATGGAAGTGTTCCCCTTTAATAGCACCATCCGCGATCCCACCAGGAGGCTCCTGTCACAGATCAATGACTCTGGCGCAACGGGAGCAGAGTGGAACTAAAGGTGTGTGATAAACACTCTAGAGATTTCTATAGAGAATGTATTAATCAAATCCATGAATAATCAAATCCGCAAATATCAAAGCCGCAAATATGGAGGGATGAGTGTATTTTGGACATATCGTGCAACAATATAACTCAATGAAAAAGAAGATAAAGTGGCCAGCAGTGGGAATAGAGGACAACCATACTGCAGCTGGTTTGAGTCAATCAAGGTAGCCACAGCTCTGAGTTTGCAAAGTCTAAGCAGGGCAGATGATGACCATGAGTCTTGGAGGTCTCATGGGTTCATGGGTTCACCATAAGTCAAAGTCAGTTTCATGGCAAATAACAGTAACAAAATGACTGATAATTTAAGTGGACTTCTGCTGGTACATTGCACTGGCAAATGTGGGGTTTTTTTTTCCTGGGTTATGTGCATGGTAAGGCTGTCAAAATCTGTTGACCCTGAAGAGTCTTGATCTCATATGCCTTTCTTCTATCATAGCTGCTGCATCTGGGGGCATAGTTATACCAACTTTGTACACACTGACATAGTTATACCACCATCATACACCAGCATAGTAAGTCACTAGGATTCCAGGCTTTATCTTAAATTTATTTTGATCTGCTTTAGACTGCAGGAGGGTTATCTGTATATTCTCTCTCTCTCTCTCTCTCTCTCTCTCTCTCTCTCTCTCTCTCTCTCT
>NC_056524.1:250908208-250909654 GCF_019175285.1 Sceloporus undulatus
CTCTCTCTGTGTGTGTGTGTGTGTGGACTTATTGTTACTAAAATGGTAACAAATGAAAGTGTGCCTTCAGTCTTATTAGTGCTAACTAGAGTAGAGCTACTTTAGAATGGGAGCTTGGTAAATTGGCACTTTATGTTTCAATTAGATATAGGCATGACCCAGTTGTGGGTTTTGACCCTGCAACTGAAAACATTGATGAAATGCACCTGAAAGCTGGAATATTTTGAAACATATCAAAGTGTCTATTTTAAAATGGCATAAATGCTATAAAAGAGGTACCTCCTTCCCCTCTTTTCGATAGCCAAGATTCCTGCGGGGGAAAAGTAAGTACCAATCAACCTTAACACAAGGAAGTTTTGTTCACCAAGCTCTCAGAAGCTAATTAACTATATAAAAAACTTTTGCACATGGATATGGACCCTTAGTGGTTTTCATTTTTAATCTGATGCTTCTTTTTCTGAAAATTATTTTTCTTTCCTCTTGGCACTTTGCTATCTTGTTACTTCTGCATTTGATGAGGAGAACACAGCATGGAGCTGCTGGCAACCTTTAGGAAGGTCTGGATAATCCACTGCTAATGTTGCTGACAAAGGAGAAGAAAAGAATAGGGTTCCTTTCTTATCTGAATGTTTCAGTTCTATAAACAGCTGCATTGTTTTGCAAAAAGATATTCCTTCATTCTATAATGGCATAAAAGGCACCTCTGCATCTTTTCAGCACATTACTTCTTTAATGGTTAAAAAAAAATGTTTGATGGATCTTTCTTTTTTGGATTCTTTTTATGCTTCTCTGTGCACTGTTGCTTTCAGATGTGCAATTTGTGTGAAAGTATGTGAACATGTAGCTATGCATGCTTGTGAAGCTCTCTATATGAGTTTAGAACAGAGGTGGTGATGTTGACAATGTTCCCTTCCGGGCAACATATAGAGTCCCTCCTACTCTCCAGTTCCCTAAGCAGTGTGATATTTTCAAGGATAAGGGTACCTGGGTTTGCTTAGTTTAGAAGAAGAAACGTTGGATATCTGAACTTTTTTCAATATATCCCTGATTTACAAAGGTAAACAGCAAGCTCTGCTGTAAAGTGATGGATCTGCTATCTTACATCAAATATCCAAAAAGAGGACCTAAACTCCCAAGATATCTTTGGCCAGTTCTCAGCACTCTTTCTGCCTTTGTATTCTCTTCCAAAAGACACAGACACTTAGTCAGCAGGAGGTCTGTCACTTGCCACAAATATGGGTGGCTTCAAATATACAAGGCATTTACCTCTCATCTCTTAACTATTAGATATTAGATAACCATTTCAGATTGTTAATTAGCAGTCTGCTTAACTAGAGCTGCATCTGCACTGTAGAAATAATAAAGTTTGATACTTCTTTCACTGCTATGCCTCAACACTATGGCATTCTGGGAACTATAGGCCCGTTACAAATGGGCCTTTAAGTA
>NC_056524.1:250912654-250955059 GCF_019175285.1 Sceloporus undulatus
AGAGGGAATTCCTGCACTAAGTAGGAGGTTGTACACTATGGTCTATGAGATCTCTTCCAGCTATACAATTCTATTATTTTATTACTCAATAGGACCCAGATTGGGCCAGCTAGGTTTTAAGGGGCTATTCAGATGGTGAAAATAATGTAGGATGAATCCAGGTTGAATCTTTGTGGTTCACATGCATCCCAAATGCACTTGATTCAGCTTTGAGCCGGGGGGGGGGGGCTGCCCAAAATCCCACTTAATATGGGATAATCAGGGTTTTTCCCCCCCTCAGTTTTTTAAAAGAGTCACATTATCAGCAGAATGAATAACAATGTGAACAGACCCAGGATTGAAACCTGCATGTCCGCTGCATCTTTTCCCTCTGATGAAGAAAGAGGAGGACTCTCTCTCTCTCATTTCCCCCTCCCCCCCCCCACCATCTCTTAGCAGCTGACAGCTCCAAGGAACATTGGGAGACGCTGCTGCTGCCTCGAGAGTCCCAATTGGAGACAGTTTCTCCCAAGGGTCATTGATTTCCTGAGTGGGGAGGTGCAGGGCTGCCTAGCAGTCTGAGCATCAGAACACAGAGAGAGATGAAAGATTATCACACATGGACTCCCTCTAGCATCAGGGAGAGTGACTTTTCTGTTAATGCTAATTTTCCTTTAATAGGAAAGTCTCTTTCCATGAACGATTCCAGGATGCTAGAGGAGCTCACGATTGCATAATGCTGGGGAAACATTTCAGGGTTACATACATATTCGCTTGCCTAATGTTTCCCAAGTGATTCATTCACGGTGAGTCCATGTGTGATAATCTTCATGAAGGGATGTGGTTCCAGTGGGGGAAAAATGGTGTGATTAACAAACTCAGAATGCATGAGTTGGCTTATTTGCATCATCCTACTAAAATAAAAAATCTGAATGACCCCTTGGTCAGTTTCATTCTTCTAGCATTTTGCCCAGTCAATGAAGGAAAATAAGGAGTCAATGTGATCAAAGGAAGCAGGATTGCCTTCCCTTTCTCTTCTACAAATGTTTGAGGAATGAGAGTGTATGGAGTTGATTGAGAAAGAGCCCATGCCTGATAATCTGTGGGCCAGATGTGATGGACTAAATCTGGTTTAGGGCTAGAAATCTCTCATCTCTTCTATAAAGAAAGTGAAGCTTGAAGGTACAGGTTTACTTTTCATGCGTCATGATGTATGTGACAATTTGGGTAGCTGGCTCATCCAATCAGTGCATAAGCATCAGGGTGACAAACAGTTAAACAAATGAGTTCCTGTGATTTCTAGCCAGCTGTGACAGTACCTCACTGTTTGATCCAATCCTGTTACATTTCTGTTCTACCTTGTTCTGAAAGGGGGGGGGGATGAAATGGAAACCTGGAACAATCTAATACTGCAGGAAGTCTTGAAGTTAGGAATATTATATTAGACAAAAGTTAGAAGCATGATAAAAGAATCAAACTGGGTCAGAATGTACTTTCACCCCCCTCTTTTGCAACCTACACAGAGCTTTCTGTTACAGAGGGGTAAGGTAATATATCATCAGTTATTCTGAGCACAATGTCAGAAATATAGCCATTCTATTGTGCATTGGATGACTTTTTTTATGAACCACCCAATCTGTTCAGGTAAAACTTGGTGTGGAAAGAAATTCACCACCAGCCACAGGTTTAAAATTTAAGAGCAAGTGGTGTGGTGGGGGTTGGATCCTAAAATGAAATATTTTCCTTATTGTCCATCCATCCATCCATCCTGAGCTAGATTATTTTTCTTCCAATAAATAAAATTGATCCACTCTCCATTTTGAAATGTGGAAATATCCATTCAAGTGCCTTTGTCCAATTTGTTCCACATATATTAGTGCTCTCTACTTTGGTTATTAGAGATGATTTTAAATCTGCAAATCTGGCTTCACTATTGCACCCCAGTGTACTAAACTGAACTACTAACAAGGATCACAGACCAACAGACCTAGCAGAGAGGAAAAACAGGATAATCGTGTGTGTGTGTGAGAGAGAGAGAGAGAGAGAGAGAGAATTTATTAAGAAAATGAAGAGGGAAAACTTAATATAAGTCTGCCTATGCCAGTGATGGCAAACCTTTTAGGGACTAAGTGCCCAAACTAAAAGGCCTGCTGGCACTGGGTGTTACCTGGTGCTGAGGGCAGGAATTCTGAGGGGAACAGGACTCACCACCTTCAGAGGCATGTCTAGCAGGGACACAAGAAAGGGTCTTTTTGGTCATTTCCTCTAGATAGTGGAATTCCCTTCATATGGAGAACAGAATGCCACCCTTCTTGCTGTATTTCCATCAGTCGGTACCTATTATAATTATTATTATTATTATTATTATTATTATTATTCCAATAGGCTGTTAGATCTGAACGTTTTCAAAGGGAGGTGCATTTTTAAGAATGTGCTGTATTGTTTTAATTGTATTGTGGGCCTTTGGTATCTGCTGAAGTGTGTTTCCAGGATCGCCCATGGATACCAAAATCTGTCGATGCTCAAGTCTCATTAAATGAGGGCGTCTCAAACTGGATGTCAAAGGGTGGACGATAGGGAGGAATCGGGTTGGGATCCCGCTGTGGAGGACGACGTGCCGAGGGACCTAGGAGAAGCTAAGGAGGAGAGGGCTCAAGGCGCTACAGCTGGTGCCAGGGTGGAGGCTGGGGAGGTGGGAACGCCGGAGGGTAGAAAAGGGCTGGAAGAGGGCACCCTGGGGAGGAAGGAGGAGGTGAAGTGGTTGAGGAGGGTGGAGGGTGAGACCAGATACGAAGGAGAGCTGAAGGCCCAGGTGCGAGACGCTTGGTCGGCGGAAGTAAGCTGGCGCTATTTGAGAGGACGCGGGGAGAAGTTCACCCGGGAAGGGAACTGAGGCCTACAGATAGAGAGCTGCTTCGGCGAGAAGGTAAATCCTCTGGCGTTAGAGGAGCCTCACGAGCCCTTCCAGGCTAGGCCCATGCTATACCCAGGGCCCCATTTGCTGTGGGACATTAGGGGACGGTGTTGGCCTACCTCACGGGGAAGAAGAGGCCCAGCCCCAAGGCTAGAGGAGCCCATCGTGGAGGAGTTGTCCGACGAAGAGGGCTAGTTGTGCGAGTGGGTGGAGAAGTATCCTGTTTTGTGGAGAAGTATCCTGTTTTGTGTTACGCCTGTTTGAGCACGAGTTATTCCCTGTTTAATTAAAGAGCACTGAGCATCAAGTGGACTCCTCGTGTTTTGTGTCATGGACCCCCAGATAGCGGCTGCCACCGGGGCCACGCCCAGGGGCCCGGCGACACTGGATTATTTCTTTTTATATTAAATATTAGAGTAAAGCTGAAGAAGAGAGAGAGGACAGTAATCATACCAAGGTATGACCTAAAGAACATCCCAAGAGAGCGTGCAGACAATGTGAGAAACAAATTTGCTTTATTAAGCATTAAGAATGCTTTGGACCCCAGAGAGGAAGAATATAAATATTTTTTAAGAAACAGAAGAGATACACACATAGTTCTCCCAGCTGATTTTATTGACTATTTGATTTATTTGCCCATTCCATGGCTGGTCTGAGAAATTTTGCTTTGCTCAGGTGAAAGACAAGATGGTGATCCTTCAGAATTTGATTAGACTTGTCAGTTGAACAATGACAATGGAATACATCCAGTTGAAGAATTAATGAGACTACATGTGAAAGAGATCTAGGAGTCCAAGTAGACCACAAGTTGAACATGAGTTAACAGTGTGATGCGGCAGTTAAAAAGGCCAATGCAATTTTAGGCTGCATCAATAGAAGTATAGTGTCTAAATCAAGGGAAGTAATAGTGCCCCACCTGGAATACTGTCTCCAGTTCTGAGCACCACAATTCAAAAAGGTTATTGAGAGACTGGAGTGGGTCTAAAGGAAGGCAACTAAAATAGAATGTACGCCATAGGCAGGTTTATTTTATCCATTTTAATTGATTGTATGTACAGCCCTGTGTAAATTTACAGTGCTATGGGCTGAAGGGTGGGGTATAAATATCATAAACAAACAAACAAACAAACAAATAAATATAAAGCTTAATAATAATAAATGGACACCATGACTTATGAGAAACGACTTAGGGAGCAGAGGACGTTTAGCCTGGAAAACAGAAGGTTAAGAATTGATATGATAGCCCTGTTTAAATATTTGAAGGGTTGTCATATTGAGGATGGAGCAAGCTTTTTTTCTGCTGCTCTAGAGAACAGGACCAGGAACAATGGATGCAAGCTACAGTAAAAGAGATTCCACCTCAACATTAGGAGGAACTTCCTGACATTAAGGGCTATTTGACAGTGGAACACACTCCTTCCTCGGAGTGTAGTGGAGTCTCCTTTCTTGGAGGTCTTTAAGCAAAGGCTGGATAGACATCTTTCAGGCATGGTTTTTTGTGGATTTTTCGGACTCTGTGGCTGTGTTCCAGAAAGTTTCTTCCTGACGTTTCGCCAGCATCTGTGGCTGGCATCTTCAGAGAATGCTTTGCCTGGAAAAAGTTGGGTGTATATCAACTGTGTGAGCCTGGGAATGCAGGAGTGATTTGCATGTGTATTGTTCTGTGCTGATGGCTGGCCTCAGGCTGGGAGGGTAATGCAACAGAGGATTAATGTCTGCTAATTGGTGATCATTATCTGCTGGGAAAGCCCCTGACTCTGAATGGTTTCCCATTTGCATTTGCTGAGTCCTTATTTTGCTATTCCTCAGGACTGTTAGCCAAATTTTGTTCACTTTAAGGGTTTCTTCTTTCCGGTTGAAATTGTCCAGGTGTTTGTGGATTTCAATGGCTTCCCTGGAGTTCTGTGTGGTTTGGAACTGTTTTACAAAAGGTAAGATCCCAGGCTGAACATAGCTCCAGCCAAAGTATACTTTCAATTGAACTATTAAATTTACCTTATATTATTTGTGGGTGCCCTCCCAGGACCCCATCTCCTTGGGTAACACGTCTATCTCAGTATTATCCAGTTTAAATATTAATGGCTTTTCAGGATTTCAGGTAAGAGGTCTCTACCATAATATGTTCTCTGATCCCTACCATTCTCAGTTCTTTTATTGTTTCTGCTTGAGATGCCAAGAAATGAATGTCCAAGCTTACATGCTTTGGTTGGTACACACTTTACTGTTTGATTTGGATGGTAGAACTCCCTTTTAACCATGCATTGACCCTCCAAAACAACCTTTTTTTGGGTAGCAATTTATTTGTCAGTGGATGGTGGGGAGTAGGAGACATGGATCCAACTATTTTTCTTAAGCATTTTCAGGGACCTCCATTGTCACAGTGCATCCAGCTAAATGTAAATAGCTGAACACATTTCTACTGCTCTCTATGCTCTCCAACAACATAGAAATTGACATATTTGGTGCTGTCACACTGAAAAGGTAGGTTTGGGGTGGATTGCCCCAGAAGATATATTGTAGGAAGGTGCCAGGGATATACCACAAAACCTTGATATTTATATCTTGGAAGTATCATGACAAAGAGGGCCCTCTCTTTTGTGGACCAAAAATAAAGAAGGGTGCCCTCTGATGGCCTTAAATTAAGAAGGTTGGTATGGGAACAGAAACCTGTGGATATTTGGCACTGGGGCAAAGAAGACTTTAAAGGTAATAACACCAATTCTAATCAGTATGAAAACCTAGGATGGGACCTGAGTGTTCCAGGCTTAACTAGCAAATAACTTACAGTATTACTATTTATGGGTGGTCAAAGCAGACCTCAGACGTACCTGGAAATTGTCAGATGTTGAGATTTTGATTTATCTCACATTTAATTTTTTCCTGATGACAGCACCATTATTCTTTTGATTGAACTAATTTGTGAATTCTTCAAGACTTTCTCTCTGCTGTGTGTATCTCTCTCTTTATTTCTCTTTGTCTTTGTATATCTCTCTCCCCTCCTCCCATATATATATATATATATATACACACACACACACACACACACACACACAGTTTTACTTATTTGTACCAGCAACATTCAATAGGTGCTGTTCTCCTCAGGAGATGATATTATCATAAATACTTGCCATATAGTTGTCAAACATGGAGTGTCTATCAGGAAAAAAAGGTGGTAAACCTAATTTAGCATCACCAACATGGCTGAATATATACATAGGGATTCAAAGCTGGCTTTTAAGAGAGACTGAGACAATCTTCTCTATGAACAGGAGAATCTGGAAGTTTTCCCTCTCACATATTTTAAGACAAATTCTTTTCATTAAAAAATATGAACAAATATGTGCTTTTTGAAAAGTTTTTATCAAAACCTGAACCAGTTTTCAACCTCATACTATTGGTATTGTTTACTCTTGAAGTGTGCATCAAAATACTCACTAAGACTTCTACTTTTTTTATTAGAAAAAAAAGTTTTTTTAATGGAACTTGAACAGAATAACATATACCTAAACCTTCAAGTCCAATTCATTTTGACAAGCTAAACAATCATCACTGTAGCTAATGATCATTCCATGGCTAAAAGGGGGTGGGGGGGAGATACATTAAAGAGTTAAAAAATGAAAAAAATTAACCATGAATGATCAAGCCAGATTCATTTAAAAGGTATTTCCAAAATGTTCATTGAGATGATTTTGGGCTGAAGACAGAGCCAATAAATGGAAAATGAAAAAAATGGAAAATCACTAAAAAATTATTGTCAAAGATTTCACCTCTGGCTCTGCATGCATGGACTAAGGAATACTATCCCCCTCCCCTTTTGATTTTCTTAGCATGAAAAATAATCAGTAATGATATGTGTGTAAAGTCCTAGAATATCCTCGATGCTAAATAGCAAGTGAGGATTGGAGAAAGTATGAAATTATACTAAACTGGTGGACACGTTGTTGGCCTGTAATGGTCTCCAATAGGTTTTCTATTACCTTGTCTGCATGGGCCAAAAGGCCCATCTCCCCCACTCCCATTCTGGTATCATCCTTTTTGGATAATGCTCAAACCACACTTCTGGGAAGATCTGGAGCCCTCTGTTTCTACACTGCCACAGCTGTCTGCATAGGCATCCCACTGGGCCACCTGACACATCTGCCACTGCTGTAGGTTGCCCATTCTGAGGTCATTCTGACCTCAGATGTGAGTGACCCATGGAGGTATCAGATAATAATAAATAATAAAAAATTTATTTTTATACCACCCTTCCACAGATCAGGGCGGTAACAACATAATAAAAATACAATACAATACAATTTTTAAAACAACAACAGAATAAAAACTCCGTTAGCCATCCTCTTTGCCACCGAAGAGGAAGGGAGGCCCACTGGACTTTAGTCGGGGATGCAAGATGGAATAGAAGGTTTCAGATCCTTTCTGAATTGGGCCAGGGAGTGGTCGAGCGGAGCTCTGTGGGCAGCGTGTTCCAAAAGGGGGGGCGGCAATGGAAAATGTCCTCCTCGTAGTGGAGGGACAAACTAGCCCCTGGCACCCTAAGGAGTTGCTGCCCAGATTTTCTGAGGGTGCGGGACGGAATGTACGGGGAGAGGCGGGTCCTTCAGGTATCCTGGCCCAAGCCATTTAGGGCTTTATAGGTCATCACCAACACCTTATATTGTGCCCGAAGCGAAAGGCAGCCAATGCAGATCTTTGAGCACTGGTGTAAATGGCTGGCCCTGGAAGTTCCCGTGACCAGCCTGGCTGCCATATTCGTACCATTTGTAGCTTCCGAGTTTGGTATAAGGGTTGCCCCATGTGAGTGCATTGCAGAGAATCCAATCTCAAGGTTACCAGAGCATGTACTACCGTTTCAAGTCCCTCTGGGCCAGGTATGGGCGCAGCTGGCGATAAGCCGAAGCTGATAACAGGTGTTCTTGACCGTCGCACTCACCTGGAGCAGTCAGGTTGAAGCGACGAGTCAAGAAGCCCCCCCAAGATGCACCAGGTGCCAAGGAAAGCCTTGCAGACGGCTGCCAGCAGAATAGAGGCTAAGGTTTTGGGGGCAGGATGGGGTAATTGCAGGGCCAAGATACTCTGGGCCACCTCTGGAGAATCTGGTCATTGCAGACAAGGCCTTGTAGGTGTTTCATCAGTACCAAATCTGTTGTGTGCTGCCTTTCTATGACATTTTTTCAAAAATCCTTTCTTGTATTTTTGGTTGTTACCATTGGAGGTAACTCAGTGGTGCACTCTTAAGAAAAGAGGGGAATTCAGTTCAGTTTTTGCTTTGCTTTATTGTTCCAATAAAGTTTCCTCACATATTTAGGATTTCTTTGTGTCTGGTATGGAAATAATTTAAATTTATAAATGAGTGCAAAAGGAAACAAATGACAAACTTGTACATTTAATCCCAGGGCTACGTGTGTGTTGAACTAACCATGTGTTAGGGCTAAATTAAGGTTGTAATGTTGTGAAGAATGCTCCATCAAATTTCTCCAACAGATAAATACATTATATCAAAGTCAGTAACTTCTGGAACACTGGAGCTTCAGAATACTCACACACATAAGCGGGTTACAGACCGCCATTAGGGACGTCCTGAGGACGTTCCAGTTTGAAAAAGGGGCGTCTCTTCCAGATGCCCCTAACCCTATCACGGACAGAGTCTGTGACCAAATGGCGGTGGCCGTTCCACACGGCCGCTGCCCATATTGACGGAGCATCCGGGAGCCGCGCGGTTTGGACGCTGCGGCTCCTGGACACTGCAAGCGGAGGCGGAGCCAGACCGCTGCAATTCGGCGGTCTGTAAGCGCCATAGTCAGTCTCTTTCCAAACGGTTGGACCATTCTGAAGATTTATCCAAATGCTCAACTTTTTTCCCCATATTCAGATTGGATATAATAGAAGCTCTTTATAGTCAAAGGAAGAGGTTAATGGATATTTTCTTAATATCTCTAGGTGACTCTTCTCTGTGAACATAATGATACTGCAACAGCACAGAGTTAAAATGTCTGCAAACCTCCTCCTCCTCCTCCTCTTTACCTTCAAATTATTTCCAAATTATTTGGTGACCCTATCACAGATTTTCTTGGCAAGACTTGTTCACAAGGGCTTTGCCTTTGCCTTCCCTGAGGCTTAAAAAGTGTCACATGGCCAAATTCACCCAGTGGTTTTCTTGGCTGAGCAAGGATTCAAACCCTAGTCTCAATTCCTCTATAATGATTCCACTATACCACACTGTTCCTAAATGGCCCAAATAAGGTCATGGAAGCTCTTTCTGGAAAGATGTGTTTTTTGTGGTGCCGGTGGGAGGGAAGATGAAGGTTATGTGAGAGTTTTCTTTCTTTTTCCTTTTGCAGTTAGGTTCATGTTCAAAGGTTTGCACAACCAACACTTACTCATCTGCCTTGAAAGACAATTTTTTCTTCTCCCAAGTATCAGTGAAGTGTCAAAATGTAACGTTTCAGGCTATCTACTGATTGCAATATCAAAGGAGTATATCACACGGAGCTTTTGGGTGGTTTTGTAGCTCAGTTCCAGCTCACTTCCAAAGTGATTGCACTTCCAACGATGCGGTTTCACCTCATAAAGGGACTGTTTTCTAAGACCCATCGATTTCTATTGGAGCTGCTTGTGAATTGCTTCAGCAGCGTTTCTGAAATCACCCCACATTTGGTTTTTGTTTTAAAATGGAAAAAAAAAAGTGGCTTCAGAGAATTTGCTTCCTGGCTGCCTTCGATGGCACTGCGATTTGTTCTGGTGTGGAAAAGCACCTCGATGCCACCCCCCTTGGCCCCTGCATCCTGCTCCATCATCCCCCTCCTCCTCCTTTCATGCCATCTCTCCTCTCTGCCAACCATCCGCTCCATCAATCCCCTGCCTCCCCTGCGTCCTCCTAGACCCCGATCTGCCCCCCACTCCTCGCCCCACCATCATCCCTGCCTTCTCCAGACCCCCATCTGCTCCTCTCCTTTTACCCTGACACCTAACCCATCATCCCCTGACTGCTCTGCATCCCCATCTCACCCCCTCTCCACCTGACCCCTATCCTGCGACCCCAATCTAGGCCAAAGGGACCTTGAAACTGTGGTATATGCTCTGGTAACCTCTCACTTAGATTTCTGTAATGCGCTCTACATGGGGCTACCCTTGTACCAAGTCCGGAAGCTTCAGTTAGTACAAAACATGACAGCCAGATTGGTCACTGGTGCGGTCCAGATTTGCTATATAACACCTGTCTTGAAAGATCTTCACTGGCTACCCTTCGCTTCCGAGTGCAATACAAGGTGTTGGTTACTACCTATAAAGCCCTACATGGCTTAGGCCCGAGTTACTTGAGGGACCGCATCTCCCCATATGATCCACCCCGCACACTCAGACATTCTGGGAAGAACTTATTCCACCTTCCAAATATGTTGCCACATTCCAGGTGGCCTTTTCAGTGGTGGCCCCCGGATGTGGAATGATCTACCAAGGAGCTCCGTCTGACAACCTCCCTAGAAACATTCAAAAAGAGGCTTAAAACTTTTCTTTTGTCAAGCCTTCCCCCCCCCCGAAAATGAAGCTGCCTAATCTGTTGCCATCAATTCCCAACGCTTATCCCTGAATGTGAACAATTGTGTTTAAAATGTTTGTGATTGCACGGTTTTATTATGGGATTATTTTATCTTTTTATGCAATGTTTTAATGTGTTTTTTAATTGTTTGTACAGCTTTGATCTGCGGAAAAGCGGTGGATATAATAAAAATTTTTTTTATTATTTTATTATATTATTATTTTATTATTATTATTATCCCCTGACTGCTCCTGCATCCCCATCTCGCCCCCTCTGCCACCTAACCCATCATCCCTGCTGTCTGCATCTGTCCGGGCCCCAGCAACCCCAGCCACTATCCATCATCCCTTGACTGCTCCTGCATCCTGATCCTGGCCCCAGCAACCCCCAGCCACCTATCCCATCATCCCCTGACTGCTCCTGCATCCTGATCCTGGCCAGCAACCCCCAGCCACCTTCCCATCATTCCCTGACTGCTCCTGCATCCTGATCCTGGCCCAGCAACCCCAGCCACTTCCCATCATTCCCTGACTGCTCCTGCATCCTGATCCTGGCCCCAGCAACCCCCAGCCACCTATCCCATCATCCCCTGCCTTCCCTAGACCCTGATGAAGGATGACAGCTAAGGAGGGGGCAGGGAAGGAAGTGTCCAGAGCCCCACTGAGCATGTCCAAGGTGCCAATTCGAATCATTGACCCCTCACAGTATGCTCTGGTGTAGTAATACAAGTGCATTCATCTCCCTTTGCTTGGTCCGCATCACGTGGCTTGGAATCGAACTGACTTTGCTTGCCCCTCACTTCGGAAGGACAACAGAAAGGCAACAGGTGTGGAAAAAATGACGTTTTAACCTCAATCCAAATTGCTAGAGAGGGTGACTCTAGATCTGGTGTGGAAAAACATCACACTTTGCATTGCTTAGAAACAGGAATGACTGCCGATCTGAGCTGCACACCCCCCCCCCCATGTGTGATAAGGTCCATAAAAAGCCTGGATTATCTATATATGGAGAGAGAGAGAGGAGAGAGAGAGAGAGAGAGAGAGAGAAAGGAAAAGAGATACAAGTTGGCTGATAATTGCTACAGTAAATAATGAATGCCTTGAGTGGTTCTGAATATTTGTTTGATCCTTTTTCACAAACTAAAATAGCCAGTGCTTTATTGTCCTAATTTTAAGAAAGAAAACAATGTAAAAATGGTTCTTATTTTTGGAAATAAGCTTTCCTAACAGGATATGCCACAGCTTGGCAACTTCCAATGCTCAGGGGAAGGGGAAGTACATCCACTATGGGACTTTGAAGGACTGTGCCTGTCCTTTTGACCCTCTCTTGGCACCAGTCTCAACACTTCTAAACAACATTGCTCCAAAAGGGTCCAACTGCAACATCTATGGAACATAATCGACTAATTAAGTATTTCTCTCCTGGCCAGTTTTGGAATTTTGGAGGCCTCCCTGCCCCCACAAAAAAAACCTAGTAGCAACCATATAGAATGTACATGAATAATTGTGAAGGGATAATGCCCAATTTACACATGCCCAGCTTGATTGAAAATGAGGCCATATCACTTCCACTTATTTGGACTATGTATTGCAGGGGGTTGGACTGGATGAGGTCTTATGGTCCCTTCCAACTCTATGATTCTATGATTGGTTTGTTTCTCTGAAGATGCCAGCTATAGCTGCTGGTGAAGCATCAGGAATAAACCCTTCTAGAACATGACCTCATAGCCCAAAAAAACCCACAAAAAACTATTGATTTGTTTGTTTGGCTTTTGGGGTATGTGGGAGAGTTGAAAGTAGGAGGTACAACCACTCTGTTCTGTGGTGGTTTTGAGTCATGAAATGTGAAAATCACCTGGTAGCCTTCAGGAGGTTTCATGGGCCACATTGGGAGGGGAGGGGGCTAAAGACTAAATGCATTTTGCTTATACCTAGAGTGTACATAATCAAATGTTTGTAGCTTACCACTGGCTTATCCATTTTCATTGTTTTATTTTTCTTTCTTAGGAGTCTTCAAAGACAATATTCAGCATTTTTCTTTACAGCTGAAATTTTGTGGGACATTTCTAGCTGACATCATATTACATATTATATTTGAAAGACTTTCTCCCTAACTTTCCAGAGCCAGTGTGGTGTATGTTTGAGTGTTGGACTAGGATTCTGGAAATCAGGGTTCAAATGCCCACTTGGCCACAGAATGTCACTGGGTAATCTTGGATAAGTCACATTCTCTAAGCCTCAGAGAAACACAATGGCACAAAATTATGGATAAATTTTGCAAAGAAACCCATGTGATAGGTTCACTGTATAGTCACCATAAATTGGAAACAACCTGAAGGCACATGAGAACAACAATATTCTCCCTCACTCATCTGACCAAGTTTTAAGAAAAGTTTGAAAAGTTATAGTTTGGAGTACTGTAATTCCCAGAATCCTGAGCCATCATCAAAATTTCCCTATACTTTAAGATGTGATAAAGCCACTCAGAGGTGAGATATAATTGCTTGATTAATGCCTGAATCTTGGAATTGCTTTAGGATGAATTTATCACACTCTCTCAATAGTGAAAAAGTAGTTAGGGCATTGATAGGTTTTGCTCTTCCATGAAAAGGAGCACCCAAGCCACTCCATCTGCAGAGGCTCTGCTTAAGTATTGTAGATTCATGCCCCTGACCTCCCTAATTGAGCCTAGCTATCTGATATGTGGTCTTCCTTCACTAATACGCCTAGGACCAGCCATATAACACCGGTCCTTAAAGACCTTCACTGGCTGCCTATTCTCTTCCGGGCGCAATACAAGGTGTTGGTTATTACCTATAAAGCCCTAAATGGCTTGGGCCCAAGGTACTTGGAGGACCGCCTCTCTCCGTACAATCCTCCCCGCACACTCAGATCAACCGGGAAGCAACTGCTAAGAGTTCTGGAGGTCAGATTAGCTACTACCACCAGGAGGGCCTTTTCTACCTCAGCCCCCAACCTCTGGAACTCGCTTCCCGATGAGCTCCGCTCGGCCACCTCACTGAACCAATTTAAGAAGGGGTTAAAAACACACCTTTTCGAGCAGGCATACCCCGACTCTTGACTCTTGACTGCCGACTCCCGATGTGCTCCCCCCCCCCTCGTCAGCATTATTGAGTTGGCATGAGATGTGGTTTTATTGTGGTTTTATTGTTGTAATTTGGTTTATGATGTTCTGTATTTTGATGGTTTTTATATTGTATATGTACATGTTGTTAACCGCTTTGATTTTTAGAAAAGTGGTATATAAATAAAAACTTTATTATTATATTATTATTCCTCTTTTCTACTACCCTCTATCTTCCCTAGCATTATTGTCTATTCTAATGAGTCATGCCTTCTCATGATATGGTCAAAGTATGACAACCTCAATTTGATCATCTTGGATTCTAGGAGAATTTCAGGCTTGATCTGTTCAAGACTTTTTGGCTGTCCACAGTATCCTAGACACCTTCCTCCAGCACCCCATCTCAAATGAATGTATTTTCTTTTTATCAACATTCTTCATTGTACATGGTGATGGGACATACCATGGCTTGGATGATTCTGACTCTGGTATTCAACTGTATATCTTTGCTCTTTAACATCTTGTAGATTCTTTCATCACTGTCCTTCCCATTCCTAGTTTTTTTTTCTGATCTCTTGACTGCAGTCTCTGTTCTGATCAATCTTTGATTCAAGGTATAAGAAATCTTTAACTATTTTGGTTTCTTCATTGTCTAGGTTGAAATTATGGCCCTTCACCACCATTATTTTGTCAGGGATGATGGGAGTTGTAGCTCTTCACCTCTGGCTCTAACTCACCACCTTGTTATGCACCGGCGCTGACCAGTTTTGGCCAGTGGTTAATGCTTTTCTCCAAAGCAGCAGAGTTTCAGAGAACAGGCTGAAGACCGTGACAAATTCTCCAAGCCTTCTCACTCTTCCTCCACAGAAGTCTTCACACTTCTCCAGGATCCTGCTGGCTCTTGTATCTTCACTCAAGACACCAGACAACTCAGTAGTCTTATATAAAAGATCTACTTTATTCTACTATATACAAATACTAATGCCCTCACAAATCACAATCTCTACAATCTCCAAACTACTCACACAACTCCACAACATACATTGGCAATCATAGCAATTAATATAGCCATCGTTAATCACCACCCACTTAGTCAGTTTCCACCCAGTGGGCGTGTACATCCATTTTGATTGGTTCTCATAGTTCAACCCATACTTAAGGATTTCATCATCTCACTTTGTACACTTAATGATACTCAGGTGTTTTCAATTATACACTCTACATTTCTGTGCTTGGCATTTAGGACTACTAAATTACATTAGCTTTTACACCTGTGTGGCTTCTTAATTGCTTTTGCTTAGTCATAGTGACTCTCACATACATGTTTTATTTCTTCTACTGTATATCCCATGTTGCATTTTCCTTAACATATTTTTGTGTTCTTTATTATTATTATTATTATTATTATTATTATTATTATTATTAATACCCCTCTCTTCAGCCAAAAGGCTATAAGAGTGGCTTACAAATTGTTAATTAGACATTTCCTTGCCCTAGGGCTTACAATCTAAGCAGTAAGCCTGCCTTTGCACTTTCTTCCTTGACCTTCCTTACTAATTTTTCCAAGTCTGTGATGTTTTCTGTTAGTAATATGTTGTCATCCACATATCTTAGACTGTTGATGCTCCTTCCTTCTGCCTTCACTCCAAAACCTGCTCTTTGTATGATGTTTTCTGCATACAAGTTGAACAAAAGTAGGGTTATAAAATGCAAACTTACCTGACCTCCTTGCCAATTGGAAACCATTCTTTTTCTCTATATTCTGTTCTAACAGTGGCCTCCTGTTCCAAGTACAGATTTTTCATTAGAACTATCAAACATAGTGGGACTCCCATATCTTTGAGAGCATTCCATAGCATTTAATGCTTGATGCAGTCAAAGGCTTTGCTATAGTCTGTAAAGTACATATAGGTTTTCTTTTGAAATTTCTTGGTGCTCTCCATTAGCCATTGTATGCTTACAATGTGTTCCCTAGTTCCTCTTCCTTTCCTGAACCTTTCTTGGGCCTCTGGGATTTCTCTTTCTATGTAGAGTTGGAGCTTCTGCTGCAGATTTTTGAGCATAATTGCTTGTGTGTGAGATTAGTGCTATGGTCCTAATGCTGCAGTCTTTTATGTCCCCATTTTTTGAAGATGGGGATGTATATTGATTGTTTCCAATCTGTTGGCCATTGTTTTGTTTTTCATATCTGTTGGCATATATTAGTTAATACTAGAGTTGATTATTATTGTTTATTATTGTAGCTAATTTTATTCATCTTGTGAGATGCTTTGAGTCCTGTCCTTAGAGAAAGTTGGAATAAATTAAATAAATAAGTTTACAGAGCTTTTGTAGCTAGTAATTCTGTCTTATTCTGCTAAATGCACAAATATCTAGGAGGTAGCTAAAGGCATGGAGCTACACAAAACAAAACTGTAGAGGGTCAGATATCCCATGCCTATTTTAAACCTATCCATATTTCAGGCAAACACCTGCACACAGCTACCATCCTTTTTTCAAACTATGGAACCCCTGCTCCTCATTTATCTATATATGCCTTTGACAGACATGCAATTTATGAAGCTCTCTCTTTCAATATTATTTTGAAATTTTGAACTCTGCAGGTGGGAGGGAAATGTCACAAGTGCATGGATCCCTCATGCAAACTCAGAGTATGAATATGTCAAAGTAAATTGTAAATTATTCTCTGCACAATTTTCCTTTGTTTTGCTCCCTCGCAGAGCACTGGTGGTGGGTTTAGTTCAACCAGTGTCTGGGATTACAATTGATTGCTGTGAAGTGAATGGATAGCCCAGATTTTAAAAAGAAAAAATTTCCAACTGTAGGCATGGCTGTAGGAAACATGTAATTGAATGCATGGTTGTAAAGGATGACAGCCTCAATTTAATCATCTTGGCTTCTAGGGAAAGTTCAGATCTGATTTGTTGTTGTACCCATTTGTTTGCCTTTTTAGCTATCCATGGTATCCACAGAAGTCTTCTCCAGCACCACATCTCAGATCAGTTAATTTTCTTTGTGTCAGCTTTCAGTCCACCTCTTGCACCCATACATAGTGATGGGAAATATGGTGGGATGAACAATCCTCACTTTAGTGTTCAATTGCATATGTTTGCATTTTAGGATCTTGTCTAGTCCTTTCATACCTGCCCTCCCTAGTACTAGTCTTCTCCTGATTTCCTTACTTTAATTCCCATTCAGTTCAATGCTTGATCCAAGATATAGAAAGTCTTTGACTATTTCAATTTCCTCATCATCTATATTGAATTTGTGAATATCCTCCATGGTCGTTATTTCAGTTTTCTTGCTGTTAAGCATTAAACCTGTCTTTACACTTTCTTCTTTGACTTTCTTTAGTACCTAGCAGTATAACACTGATCTTAGTTTCAGAACCCCTTTGTATGTTTCTTTTGTCACCAAGGATTATATGAAAATGGTCTCCAGATTTCCTCTCCACATTTTTAATAAGAATATTTTAATAAGGACATATCTGATAATTCAGTTAATAATGCCAAGCATTCCTTGGGCAAATAACTTGTCATCCTCTCAGTGCTAGACAGTATAGACAATTGTGAGTGATGATAGGAGTTGCAATCTAATATTTGAAGGGCTATAAGTTGTCCAGGTCCTGTACAGGGCATCTTAAGATATTTAAAGTGAGTAGTTATGAGAGCCGGTAGTTGACAGGATTGTTTCTTTAGAATAGGTACTTGGCATGACCTAGCATTTTGTACTTAACAGTAATTTATATTTAGCTTGCAATGTTTTTAAAGTATAAGACTGTATATGCACTTTTTTTACTTTTTGTTTTATTGATTAAAACAGCCTACGTTCCAATTTTCATAGAAAAATCTTGTAAAGTTCATATAAAAAGATTTTTAAAAATAAAAACACATTTTTAAAAAAAATCAGTTCAACAAAATAGCAGCAACCTTTATAACATCAGTCATATTTTCACCTCACACAAAAAAATCACATCAAGCCAAAAGCCCACCAGAAGAAACTTGACTAACTGTTTTGAAAGAAGCAAGGAGCCTATATAGACCAGCCTGAAAGGCCTATTTGTGGGCAAAGTCAGAGTGTTGCATCCAGATGATGCATGCCCTGACTCGGCCTACAGGGTGCTATGATGCTGCACGCCGCTCTACACAGCGTGTGGCATCATGGCGCTCCTTCAGCACTGTGTCCAAATGATGCAGCACTGAAGGAGTGCCATATAGCAATAGCAGCAAGCAATAACAAGTACATTTCTATACCACTTATTAGTGCACTTAAAAACTCCCTAAGTGGTTTGCAAAGTATAAGCTTATTGCCCCCAACAATCTGGGTACTCATTTTAGCGACCTCAGAAGCTTGCAAACCTGAGTCGAGCTTGTGCCCTTTCACTGGTATTGAACTCGCAACCTTACGGTTTTGAGTAGCTGCAGTACAGGTATTTAACCACTGTGCCACCAGGGCTCCTAGCCACACTGCTACAACTATGGAGCCCATCTGAGGGCACAAAAAGGAACTGCTTTTTGTGGCTCCTTTTTGCACCCTTGAAAGGCCAGATTGGGGCCGTGGCATGAGGTTGCTGCAGCCCTGATCTTGCTAGGAAAGGGGTGGCATCATGCCGCCCCTCAGGGGACCATCTGTCGAGCCCCAAAGTATCCGTCTCTGCAGATGGAACTTTACAGTATTAGGGTCATCATTCTTCATGTGACTGTATCAAAACAAAACAAATCATTCCTTTTGGTGGAATGTACCTTTAGAAACAGATTTCTACTGTTCCACTGTAATAGTGCCACTGTATTCTGCTCTGGTCAGGCCCCACCTGGAATATTGTGTCCAGTTCTGGACACCACAATTGAAAAAGGACATTGAGAAACTGGAGCAGTCAAAAGGTAGTGCGACTAACAATGTGAAGGGCCTGGAAACCTTGCCCTATTGAGGAATGACTCAGAGAGCTAGGATGTTTCGCCTGTAGAAGAGAAGGTTAAGAGGTGATATGATGCCTGTTTAAATATTGAAAGGTATCCTATTGAGAGGGAGCAGCTTGTTTTCTGCTGCTCCAGAGACCAGGACCCGGAATCACTTGCAAGCTACAGGAAAAGAGATTCCACCTTAACATTAGGAAGAACTTCCTGACAGTAAGGGCTGTTCGGCAGTGGAACACACTCCCTCAGAGCGTAGTGGAGTCTCCTTCCTTGGAGGTCTTTAAGCAGAGGCTGGATGGCCATCTATTGGGGATGCTTTGATTGGATTTCCTGCATGGCAGGGGGTTGGACTGGATGGCCCGTGCAATCTCTTCCAACTCTATGATTCTATGATTCCATGATTTCAATCTGTGAGAGATGGCAATTCAAACCTCCAGAGCCTAGATGGTTTAAAGTAAAAATAAGGAACCTCCACATGTTTTGGACCTCCCCTCCCATCAGCCCCAATGGTATACAGTTATGAGGATCAAAGTCCAAAACATCTGAAAGCCATAAGTTCCTTATGCCTAATTTAAGTCATCAAAGTTCAGCACCAGGTTCCCTTCACATTAAACAATTGTAGCACTCTGATTCCACTTTAAATTCCATGCCAAAATCCTATTGAATCCTACAGTGTTTAATTTGGCATTAGAGCAGTGGTTCTCAAGCTTTGGTTCTCCAAGTGTTTTGAACTCTAACTCCCAGAATCCATGGCCTTTGGTTAGTGCTTTGGGAGCTGACATCTTGAGGACCAGACTTTGAAAAACATGGTAGTAGATCTCTCTGGCTGAAAATTTGAAATACTCTTCTGTGGTTTTCTCTGCAAGGAATTCTAACTCTCTTTCCTCTTTGAAGTCCATGACGCTTCACAAGGTTTATTGATGGAATCAGTCATGGTTTTCTTCCCTTGGCCTTGTCATACTGAGTACTGAACAAGCAGGCCTTTGGCAAAGGCATTGTTATATCACAGCCTTTGCAAATCTCTGTCATCATCTCATTTAAGTCAGCAATCCTCAGTAAACTTTGCTTGGGATTCTAAAATTCCAGAACCCTTAGATCCAACTCTCTTCAGTGGCTGATCAGGCCTGTTACCTCTGTCCTCACCTGGCTCACATAACCTCCAACATTTCATAAATAAACAGCAGGACACATGTGTCTAGGCATCAACAAACTGTGGTTAAGATGGCAAAATTACTGACGAAGAACATATAAGGTAGAAAGAGGCTGCAGCAGTTTGCATTTGCTTGAGTCTACAGGGAAAGACATGTTTCCACCCTTTCCTTTCCTCTTCTTGCTGCTGAGCTAAGTCCAAACTATATTTACACTTTGAACTCATCTTACAGCAATTGAAGTAAGCCAGGATGAAGAAGGAAATTCTGTGGAAGCAGATCAGAGAAACTGGGACATTTTAAAAGCAGCTGAAAAAGTGGGAGACAGAAGATTAATTAGGACAGTTCCTGCCATAACAGGACAGTTGGAGGGTATGGTTCTAGGATAGTCTCCTACATTGGCTAGTCCATTGGTCATGTAGGAGATTCACTGTGAAGTGGTAACAAGAAGGGGTTCTGGGCATGGGCTTGTCATTCTTCAATAAAATAATAATAATAATAAAAATTTTATTTATATGCCGCCCTTCCTACGATCAGGGTGGCTTACATCAGATTAAAACACAGATAACAGTCAGATTAAAATACACAACAATAAAATCAAGCAAACAAGCAAAAAAGCCCCATAGCCCAACCTCTTGGCCACGGAAAGAGGAGGGAGGCCCACAGGATTTTTATTCGGGGAATGCCTGTTGGAATAGGAAGGTTTTAAGGTCCTTCCTAAATTGGGCCAGGGTAGTAGACGAGCGGAGCTCTGTGGGCAGCGCGTTCCAAAGGGCTGGGGCAGCTATGGAGAATGTCCTCCGTGAAGTGGAGGCTAACCTAGCCCCAGGCACCTTCAGTAGCTGCTGCCCAGTGTCCGGGAAAGCAGCCAAAGGGCTGATAAGACAGCTAGTTTTCAAACAAACAACCCCCTCCCAGCACAGCAAAGTCAGTGTAAGCTACTCAGTCCTGGAGAGTTGCAGTAGCTTTACCAAAAGGGTTTACCAGAAGAATTGTCAGACGGTCCGAGGTTCAGGGTAACAGATAGGCAGGTAGATAAAGCAGTCCAAGGTCAAGTTTCCGGGTAGTCAAGACAAGGAGCCAAGGAGCCAGAGACAGAGTCTTTCCCCTAAAAGAGTCAGATATCCACTGGCAAAGAACCACACATGCTCCAGGTGCTTAAGAAGGCAAGGAGCTGGCCTTCAGCTGTGCCTGATTACGAAGACGCTTCTGATAAAGCCTCCGAGATCTTCGAAGGCCCTCTCTTTCTGCTCGACGCTCATTGAAGGTAGGCACACTGCCCAGATCCTCCTCCATGTCCACAGCCTCGGCACCAGGCAAACTTGACTGCTGAACCTCTGGAGGGGCCATAGACTCTGCTCCAGCAGAACTAGGGCCAGCCTCTGGCTTCTCCATTACAGGTTCAAGCCCCTGGGGCTCTGGCTCCTCCATTATAGGTTCAGATCCCAGAGGCTCTAGCTCATCCTCTGAGTCCTCCAAGCCATCTTCCAGGCTGGGCATGACACCCAGACGTTCTGAGGGTGCGAGGCGGAATGTACGGGGAGAGGCGGTCCTTTAGGTATCCTGGGCCCAAGCCATTTAGGGCTTTATAGGTAATTACCAACGCCTTATATTGAGCTCGGAAGCGGATGGGCAGCCAATGGAGATCTTTTAAAACCGGTGTTATATGGCTGGCCCTGGGAGCACCAGTGACCAGCTGGGCTGCCATATTCTGCACCATTTGCAGCTTCCGAGTTTGGTATAAGGGTTGCCTCATGTAGAGTACATTGCAGAAATCCAGTCTCGAAGTTACCAGAGCATGTACAACAGTTTCTAGGTCCCTCTGGGCCAGGTATGGGCGCAGCTGGCGAATCAGCCGAAGCTGATAACAGGTGCTCTTGACCGTCGCATTCAACTGAGCAGTCAGGTGAAGCGACGAGTCAAGAAGCACCCCCAGACTGCGCACGGAGTCCTTCACAGGGAGCGTGGCCCCGTTCAGGACAGGTGGAACCACCGCCATTCCTGGACCAGGAGAACCTATCACTAGTACCTCCGTTTTCTCTGGATTCAATTTGAGTCGGTTTTCCCTCATCCAGCCCATTACTGACTCTAGACAGGCCACGAGAGGAGAGACGCCATCCCCAGTCACTGCATCAGTCAGAGACATAGAGAAAATGATTTGGGTGTCATCAGCGTACTGATAACCCCGCGCCCCAAGACAGCTCTTCCAAAATCCACCACTAAAACCACAACCTTTCATAGTAGATTACCCTGCTGAGGCTAATGGACAGGGGTATCACATTCTCTCTGCTTTAGCACCATTGGCTCAGTAGGTTTTCCTAACCCTCTAGGTTCCCTTGAGTATACATATTTGAGTACCTCTGGCATCTTATTGTTGTTATTGTTAGTTGCCCTTGAATCAACTTTGACTCCTGGTGATCCTGAGGATCCTGAGCTTCCCTGTCCTCAACTGCCCTGCTCAAATCCTGTAGGCTCAGGCCTCCCTGATCAAGTCTATCTGACATGTTGCCTTCTCTCTTTGTATTGCCCTCTTCCTTTCCTAGCACCATTGTCTCTTTCTAATTATACTTCCCTTCTCGTAAGTAATGTGGTCAAAGTTTGACAGTCTCAGTTTAGTCATCTTGGCTTCCAGGGAGAATTATGGCATGATCTGTGTGGGCGGGACTTGTATTCCCTGGGTGCCAGTTGGGCTCCTCACCTCCATGTTGTTCCAAGAAGGTACACAATGCATGTGTTGCAGTGCAACAAACTTTAATGGCGACAAATTATAACAAGTGCACGGGGGTCCTCCCAAATCCCCAACAATCAAAGTCTCACAACCGCCAAAAGTTACTTCACTCTCTGGCTTTATGCCTCTTTCCTTGACTAGGGCTTCCTTCCCCCTTTCTCACTCACTTCAGCGTCGGCCTTCTCCACTACCTTCAGGACCAGGCTGTGTTCTGAGTCTTTTTGTCCCACCAAGTGCCCTCCAGGTTGTCAGGATTACCTCAAGACAGATAAGGGTACCAGGCGTCTTTCTTGACCCCCAGGTCTCTGTCCCACACTAGGTCCCTCAAAAGTATAGCCCTGCGGGGTCTGACTGTTATTCGCCCCCGTCTGTGTTGTAAGGGTGCCAGCCAGCTATCCCGCTTTGGGCTCTGTGTCACCTGTGCTTCCCCTCCGCATCCGCCTCTCCGTGCTCCCATCTTCCGCCATGCTTCCTCCCGGCTACCTCTCCCTTCCTCCTTATAACCCCACTGCCCCACCCTCCACGGGCCTCACCCCTCTCTTCTCCTCCTGACTCTCTCCCAGCTGTTTCCCATCTTCACCCTTGTTCTTCAGGCTCTTCCAAGCTCTCCTCCTCCTCTGGTTCTTCCTCTTTTTCTCCAGCACCCTCTCCTTCCCACCTGGTTACAACCTGTTCAAGGTCCCATTTGTTTGTCTTCTTGACCTGTCCACAGTATCTTCAAAACTTCCCAGTAACCACAAATCCCAGGATTCCACAGAATGTTGTAATGGCAGTTAAAGTGGAATCATAGGACTCTTTCACATGGAACAACTTACCATTGCTAAAATGCAGCAAAAAGTTCCTGGAACATTCCTGAAGTGTGAAGGTGGGATAGCTGGTTGCGCTTCTTGATCATCATTGAGGCGTCCCGCTTCTCTCTCATTGCCAAAGTGTTCACAGGGCAGCCATTTCATGAATAATGGAAGTTACTGTTATTCAAAAAAATGACTGCTCTACGAACCTTTTGCCAATGGTAATAATAGTTCTGAAGATACTGTGGACAGGCCAAGAAGACAAACAAACCAAGGGTCATAGTATATGAACTGTCTGATGTGAAAGGGTCCCGGCAGTTTGGGCAGACCTCAGAAATTGAAAGCAAATTATTTGCTACTAAACTGTACTGTCAATACTTATTGATTGACAGAAAGATAACAACATTTCTAAAACACTCACAATGGAAATTTATAATCAGAATTTCACATCCAAAATGTATTTGATGAAAGTAGAAGGTTGGGCAAACCTGCAGTGTTTACAAAAGGTCCTAGTCATCTTTGTTTAGTATTTCATTTTCTCATCTTCCCTTTGTGTTTTATCACTTGCATTGTATTTCTTTTGGTGATAAAATAAACAACACCATTTCCTTATCAGTTCTGTTCTGTCAAAGTTTATCAGGCCAGAGTTAAAACTGTGCATCATATACTTTCACCATACCTGCTTTATGAAAGAACAATAGTTATTGTTTTCAACAGACAAAGTTAAATCTCTCTCTCTCTCTACATATATATAAAAAATTTAGGACCACTTACAGTACATGGGGAAATCCTACTCTTTTCAGTGGAATGACACCAATGACACCATTCAGTGGAATGACACCAATAAAATGGACATTATCTCCCACTAATGTACTTTTAGTACATTTAATGGCATCGGTGACAATCTTGGTTATATTGAATCTGATGGGTGTGTTAGTTTTGGAGTTGGATGCTTGGGTTTAATAAGCAAGATATTGAGATGAAATTCTGTATGCATTTGTGTGTGTGTGTGTGTTTTAAAAAAATCTTTTAAAAATCACAGATAAATCCTGTGACATCAGCTTCATAGAGCCCTAATGGTGTGATAGTTAAATGCCTGTACTACAGCCAATCACTCACAAACCAGAAGACTGTGATTTCAATACCAGCCAGGAGTTCAGGGTCAACTCAGCTTTGCATCCTTCCAAGGTCAGTAAAATGAGTACTCAGCTTGTTGGGGGCAATTGGCTTACACATTGTAAACTGTTTAGGCAGTGCTTAAGTGCATACCCAACAGGTGGGTGTTGTGAACCAAAGTTTAATATCTTACAAAATTACCAATATGAGGATTCTATAGTTTTGAGCCATGGCAGTTAAAGCCATGGCAAACTGCATAATTTCTGCAGTGCAGATTAGACACCAGTCTTTCAGAATCTTTCCATTCTTCCAAAGCCCAACCTTTCCCAACTTTCATCAGCAATATGCCCCTTAGATATACTCAACAATTCATATTATTCTTAGCATCCATTTATGCTTACCTTAGATGTGTTGTTTTTGTCACATTGATTTCAATGGACCCTCTTTAACAATTGATATAACTAAAACCAATCTATTATATGAAGGGGGGTGGGGTTCTGCCTGGCACATATTTGTTAATTACAGACCTGTATCTTGACATCTTTTACCAACCTTTTACGAAAGATTGCTAGACAAGAAGAGTGGAGATTAGTAAACACTTACGGAGAGAAATAGGTTAAAGCAGTCTGATATAATTTCTTTCTGATTTCACTGCTTGTCCAAGGAAAATGGAGGAGAGAGGAAGTAAGAGCAGAGGAACTGGGGCAAACCTTGCAAATCCCTGGTAAAGAGGTAATAATGGTAAGAGTTGCATCAAAACATCAAACAAAGTAGCAACATTAATGTATGGGAGAAGTGACAGTGACATATGAGAATGGCTTCTGGCTGGGGTTCTTTGGACAGCAGGTACAGGGGGTACTCCTTCAGTTTGGGGTGATTACATCAGCTGCCAAATGGGGATTGACTATTTAAACAAAAGCAGATGTATGTCAAGGATTTGCAAAGTTTATGTCCACTTTGGGATTGGCCTTTTTTACTACCACATTGTTATTTAGATTCAGCCTCTGGTCTATATAGAGCTGCTGCAGCCATAGGAGCATTCATTGGACTGATTAATCTGCATCCGGTAATGTCTGGAGGTGACACATATATTTGAAAGACCAAGTGTGGGTCATCTGGCTCTCCCATAAGGAGATGCTGTGGGACTCTCCGTTGTCAAGAAAAACAAAAGAGGCTAGGTGTCCCGATCATCCAGCAGGATGAGAATAACCTTTACCTGTTCAAGTGGCCAGAATCTACAGTAAACCATGATGGGTTGATGAGGGAATCTTTGGCCCAGCCATCATGTAGGATGATGCCTTTATAAACTGGGCAGGACAGATGATCTAAAAACTTGATTGCTTACAGGCAAAAAGATGCAAGAGTGATTTTACAAGAACATCTGGTGGAAAAGTCAATCTGCCAAAGGAACATGATACCATATTGGTGGGAATGTACTAAAATAAAAAAGTTTGGAATCACATTCACATAGAAATTTGCAACATTTGGGAAACAAAATTTGAGATGCTCCCAGAAATTTATCTCCTTAACATGAACAATAAACTACCACAAACTACTGGGGGAAAACAAACCATTGGAAGAAAATTCTATACATGTATACCGCAGGGAGACTACTTATGGCACAAGTGTGGAAAACAAACACTACCCCATCAACAGAAGATGGGCTGTTTAAATTACAATATATGGCAAAAATGGACTAAGAAATTTTATAAATGGGAAAGTAGAAGGAGAGATCGTTAAGGAATGGGGAAAAGCAAGCAAATATAGCACACACACACACACAGAACAAAAGGAAAACTAACAAAAATAGATATTAACAGACACTGGGAAAAATGTAGCCATAGTAATACTGACATTAACATAGATATAACATTAAGTAAAAGTAGAATATACCTTCGTGAAGCTTCACACAAAAATGCATTAATAGGAAGAACAAAATAAGAAGAAAAGAAACAGTGTTTTGCTTGTAAAATTTCTTTATTCTTATTATATACATTGTAAACAACAGAAGAAACACAGTGCATATACTTGCTTGAAGTACAGCATATAAATTGATGGATCATTATTTAATTTAATAAAAACAATGATTAAAAATATGCAAGAATGACTGGAGACTTGATTGCAGTGCTTAGATACTTGGTGTATTGGTTTTGAGGATGTGGGATTCAGCACATTTATGCTTACCTTAGATGTGTTGTTTTTGTCACATTGACATCTCTTTTAGTGATGCATCAGTTGGAGTGGGTTACTGCTTTCTTGCAGCTGCAGAAGGGTTGGCAGGAGATGCAACACAGCTCCCATCTTTTGTGGTAGCTTTAGCATGGGACCCAGCTCCAGTTTGGGCAGACAAGGCATGGGTGCCTCTCAGACCTGGTTGGGGGTCCTGTAATGGAATGTTGGAGTTTGGGCTATCATGGTCATGCCTAGCTCAGGGGCATTTAGTGTGACCCTTCTCCCAGGGGCAGAGGAACCATGCAGTGCTTTACACCCATGTGGAATCTCAAGTCTGTCATTCCAAAGGAATACTTAGCAGATTGACTGGGTGAATTGGTTTCCATACCCAGCAGGTGGGTGATTGTTTCGTGTTAGTCATCGAGCAGGTCAACTGTAGCCTAGATTGGGACCTATGCTTAAGCCAAGCCTCTACAGCTGTAACCCATAAAATGGTATGGATTCTTTCATCCCAGTATATGAAGTTTGTGTGGTTACTGCTAAGTAGAGCCTCAGTCATAGTTGAACTCTCAGTCTTTCCCTTTCTCCTCCCACCATGCTTCTGACAACAACAGTGACAAACATCCTTCCTCCTTAAGCTTTCCTGTAAAGATAACAGTATCTTAGAATTGACATCCCCCCCCCCCCGGATTATACTGTGGGGAAAATATTTCCATGAGATGTTAATAACAAACCAACTATTGTGTGTTCTTAGAGAACTGACTGATCAAACCATTCAGAAATATATTTTGTCTGAACATAGACTCTTTTGAGGGCAACACTAGATAAGCTGTTTATTATCTGACTTTCCCTTACGTAGCTGATTTTCCTTCAACCATTGAAGTAGTGGTTAAAGGTAACGAGATCAGAAACACAGCATGAGAATAGGGACTTTAACCTTTGTTCCACCATATTTTCAGCAAGAATCTCTGCCCCTCTACCACCACTTGTCTCTCTGTGGAGATTCTTCCCACTGCAAACAGCAAAAATTGGAGTAGAAGTTGATTTTGATTAAGACTTCTAGGAGATTATAGCATGTGCCGTATCCTGTTTTTTTCCTGATGGGATACACACATTTAACTTCAAAGACAGATCTTATCACATTCTCCTGCATGCAGCACGTATACTGCCCAGGCTTATCCTATGGCTTTTCAAGGACAGGATTTTCCCATCCTTAAAAAGCTATGGGATAAGCCCAGGTTGCATATGGGGAAATTCAATGACCCATCTTTGAAGTTAAATATGCATGTATCATGTTGGGGGAAAAACAGGATAAGGCCCATGTTATAATCTCCTAAGAATCTTAATCAAAATCAGTGCCCATTCCAATTTCTGCAGTTTGCATTGGGAGGATCTCCACCGAGACACAAAGCTCTTTGTCCCTTATATCAGCTTTTGTTTAAAACAACTATGCAAAGCCAAAGATCACTTCTTATTGTCAGTTTAACATTGCACAAATATTTGTTCCCTGCAGGTGACACAAAAACCCAAATCAAAAGAAGCCTCCGTGTTGTCCTGTATTTTTTTAAGTTGTTGTTTAGTTCCCACATAATCAGGTCTGCTTTCTTTATTACCAGGACTGAATACTCTGCACTGGTCAAGACACTCAGTCATGTCCAGAGTGAAGCTAATAAACCAAAACAGAGCTTTCTTAAATACCCAGAGAAGCAGGTGGTAGAGCATTAAATCGTCTCTCATTAAAACACAATTGCAAGGGAAATAAAATATATTGTTCCAGTCTGGTAGTTAGCAGCAGCTCTTTTCCCCAAATGAATTGTTGAATAAATACAGGCAACTGAGTACTGATACTTTTAATATTAACACTGTTATCTGACTGATTTAACATTATTTTCATGCTTATAAGGAGTTCCACAATTTCAGTTTATCAATCCCAATTCTGAAGCAAGGGAAGCTCCTCCCCCCAGATAAACTGAGTTCACAGACGTTATAACTCATAGCCAAATAAACTGGAGTCCATTCATTCAGGGTGCATTGACACTGTAGAAATAAAGCAGCTTGACACCAGTTTAACTGCCTTGGCTCCATCCTGCAGAATCCTTAGTTATGTAGCTTTGTGATGCATGAATGTGACAGAGAAGGCTAAATTTCTTGTAAAACTACAAATCCCAGGATTTCATAATATGGAGCTACAGTACTTAGTGCTACACTGAGGAGAAAGGGATGTCGCAGGACACTATTTTCTGCACTCTCAGTGCAGAATGGGGAATTAGCCTTGACCCTCTTGCCCAAAAAAGTTCAAAGGGAAAACCAGATAGGACATTAGTCACATGTTTGAACAATCATGCTTAAGATGGAATATTTTGCTTTAAAAGGTGTGTGTGTGTGTGTGTGTGTGTGTGTGTGTGTGTGTGTGTGTGTGGGGGGGGGGGGGTGCAACAATAACCATGGGATCTCAGTAGTTTTCTGCTGAATATTATTCCAAATAAAATCATTTTAGGCCATGGAAATTCTGCATGCACTGATCGTTTCTGTGAGGCAGATTTTATACCACCTGGTCAAAGTAAGTGAAGCCTGCACAAGAAGTTGAACTATTTCTTATTCCATTGCCAAACCACTTAATTGTAAATTTGCTATGAGGTGTAGTGGCATCACTAGGGTTGGTGTGACCCTAGTGCAGTAACTCATGCTGTCACTCCCAGGTTCTCTGTTACTTCGCTGCTGCCCAGCCAGGCCAAGGTTCCGCTGTGGAAGAGAGAGGCCGGCTCTACAGGGAGAAGGACCAGGATGCCCAAAGAGACCATGTGTATCCCAGGCTATTTCAGTCTACCCACCTTGTTTGCAGCTCCCAAAGGGGTCTAGATATCACTCAGTGAAAGAAGTGGTCTCCGGGAGTTTGTCATGGTCTGCTGACAGCATCCTGGCTGTCTTCCTTGCTGCCATCTGGTGAGTGGACCTGGTCCTTTCCAGGACCTTCAGTCTCTGGGAATCCCATAGAGAGATAGAACAGTACACACCAGAACTCAGACACTGCTCACATGTGCACCAGGAGACCCCCACCTCTGAGATGTTATCTGGTGCAGTCCACACACCCCAAGAAATACCCCTGGTGAGGTCCATACCACTGCAAGTCTTCATTTAGTGGCTGGGTCATAAAACCTAACCATAAAATTTAGTGGCTTTTCCTCTCCATTGAAACTCAAGTGAAACCTTTTTCACATCCATGGTCAGACAAAACTAATAGAAACGCTGCATGCCTTACCTTTATCCATAAAGTCCCACTGGTTCAATCCCAGATCTTCAGTCACTGAAGGTGCCTGCATACCCTTCATCATTTCATAGATGAAAATGGAGACACATATGGCCAAACAACAGTTAAGTGTTTCTAGATGGCAAAAATGTTGATGAGAATGAACATACAAGCTAGGATGTATGTATGCTGAAGCCTAAGGGAAGGTCAAAATTCCACTCTCTCCTCCCCCAACTGACTAAACTGTATACAAACTACTTTTGTAATTGCAGTTTGAACTAATTAAAGTAAGACGAATGAAGGGAAAAGTGGAAGGGGGAGAGAGAAATTGAGACATTTTGAAAGGATGTCAAAAAGTGGGGGGGGGGGGGGGTTGTGGATTCATTGAGACTGTCCATGCCAAATTAAAACAGCAGGACTATTCCCTATTACATGAAAGATTTTACAGACATGAGCAGAAATTCCCTTTCAGTCCCAAAGTCTGTAACATAGGTAGAGGGGGAATTTGAGGCAAAGCTAAGTGTGTGAAGTGCCACTTTCCTTCAAAACATTCTTTGACATCAGGTTCTTGTTTCATTTTTTATCACACAGAGGAAAATGTCTGAGGCCTGAAACAGACATGCCAAATGACACAGGCATAGCATTTAGAAAGTGCACATCCCAAATGTGGTGGGAAAC
Organism: Sceloporus undulatus; assembly: GCF_019175285.1. Classification (NCBI taxonomy): domain Eukaryota; kingdom Metazoa; phylum Chordata; class Lepidosauria; order Squamata; family Phrynosomatidae; genus Sceloporus; species Sceloporus undulatus. The sequence continues at coordinate 250,942,962 of NC_056524.1, forward strand.
TGTGCCAATACCATGTCTTTCCAAAAGAACCAGGCAAAAAAGGAGTGGGAAGGCCTGAAACAGATGGCCCAAAAGGGCCACGGCAGGACTGCACCAGTCCATTTGCCCTGGGTCTGTGGTAACCATATGTGCTCAGCCACAATTTGGGCTGGTGCCACAGTCCTAAACCAGGTAATGAGGAGCATATTCTTTCTGCTCCTTTTTGGACCGCTTCTTCTGAGATGGCATGGTTTCCCACTGAGTTCTGGGAATGAGTCATCTAAACACTATGCCCTGAACACAGCCTGAAACTGTGTCATTTTGCCCATCTGTTTCAGGCTGAACAATCTGTTCCTTCCTGTAGCCCGGTTCAGGGCTGTAGTGGTGGCCCAAATTGGGACTGTGCACTTGCAGTTGCCATGGTCCTGGCGCAAATGGCGCTGGTGTGGTCTGGCTGAAGTCCTTTTGATCATCTCTTTCAGGCCTGAATGGGCTTGAATCACAGTCAAAATCATAATCATAGAATCATAGAATTATAGAGTTGGAGGAGACCACAAGGGCCACCCAGTCCAACCCCCTGCCATGCAGGAACTCTCAATCAAAGCATAGCCAACAGATGGCCATCCAGCCTCTATTTAAAGACCTCCGTGGAAGGAGACTCCACCATTCTCCAAGGGAGAGTGTTCTACTGTCGAACAGCCCTTACTGTCAGGAAGTTCCTCCTAATGTTTAGGTGGAATCTCTTTTCCTGTAGCTTGCATCCATTGTTCTGGGTCTTGTTCTCTGGAGCAGCAAAAAACAAAACAAAACATGCTCACTCCCTCCTCGATATGACATCCCTTCAAATATTTAAACAGGGCTATCATATTACCTCTTAACATCCCCAGCTCCCTAAGTTGTTCCTCATAGGGCATGGTTTCCAGATCCTTCATATCAATCATGGCCTTCATATCATGTTTGCCAAATGAATGAATGAACTTAATAATTTAGCATTCAATATCAGTCATTGGGTTGCCAGAGTGAAAATTGGAAATACCTTCTGCAGGGTGACCATATGTCCTCTTTTGCTAGGAAATGTCCTATATTTCAACCTACTGTCCAGGAGGAATTCGAAAATGCCTTCCATTTTCAGCATGACTATGAAGAATGAATTCATATTTCCATTAATGTTGTGTAGTCCTCCATTTTTCTTGGATAGCATACATTTGGTGGTGCCGTGTCCTTCTTTGTGGCTATGACATCTGGTCACCCTGCAGCTCTTGTACTTTTAATGGTTACATAGATCAGTGAATTTCAACAAATGTGCTTGTTAGTTGCCTGAGTGAAAAGCAATGCATACTAAAATCTTGTCTTCTTTGCAGTCATTAAATGTACAGGAGTGATTTCCATTTTTCAGTCTGGATACCTTGCCTTGTTGTTGTGTTGATCTTCTACATTGAGGGTAGGCAACTGTCAAAGGCAAGGGAGGCTGCATTGGTCCTCCACCACACTCCATGGAGAAAAAATATACCCTCTGGGAAGAATCCATGTTTTTGGCCTCATCTGAGCCATTTTAGGGCCAGGTGAAAGTTTTTATTTTATTTTATTTTACATCATGAAGTTACCCACACTTAATTTGTAGTTCCCCTACTATTTTGTTTTTTTAAAAAATTCCCCATGGCCTAAGATATCGATGCCCCCCCACTCAAATAAATATGGCAAAACTACTTCCTAAAGGGCATTTGGATATAGGAATATTTGGTATCTATATTACATGGAGCCCACAGAGCACACTTTCTCAACACCTACTTTGCAATCTGTTCTGTTCTTTAAATGCTTAAGGATAATTAATGACATGTTTAAGCTAGTTAGCTTACTCTGTCTGGAATACTTTGGAGGTCATTAGTATTTCCAGAGGACCTCCCTTTGAAGCCAGTTTCACTTTGAACATGATTGATTTGCCAAGAAAAGAGTAAGATCGTGTGTGTGTGTCTCTCTGTGTGTGTGTACATTGCATGTTGACTTATGACAAACCCATGGATTTTGTTGGGGTTAGATAAGAATATTCAGATGTGGTTTGGCCAGTTCCTTCCTCCGAAATACAGTCGGCCCTTCTTATACACAGGTTTCTTATACATGGATTCAAGCATCCATGGTTTGAAAATGTTCAAAAAAAGTATAAATTTCAAATATCAAACCTTGATTTTCCATTTTTTATAAGTGACACCATTTTGCTACGTGATTATGTTTAATGGGACTTGAGCATCCATGGATTTTGTTATCCACAGGGGATCTTGGAACCAAACCCTATTTTATAACAAGGGTCTACTTTATAGCCTACAGCACCTGGTATTCATTGGGGCTCTCCCATCCAAGTGAGATCACACTTGAAATTTAAATGAAAATATAGCAGAAAAACGAAGCTTGCCTCCAGACCTACAGGATTATTGCCTGCATCACCTATCCTTTAAGTGTCAACTGTTCAAAATCATTTGGATTATATATGATGGATGAATGGCTTTAAATTGATTTTATACTCCACAGCCTAAACCTAACACAGATTTAGGCACACATAATCCCACCTATTTCTATGATCTTAAGAAAGTCTAATTCTGCATTGGAATTAAGAGTTAGAAAGGGAGCTCTTTTTACTAGAATACTTATAGAATACATTATTATGTGTCAGTGACATACGTATTTCATTTGTTGATTTGCCATTTCATTTGAAGGGGATGGAAGCTTATCAAATTCTTCACATACAAAATGGTTTAAAAAAGTTTTATTAAGATCTCTGCATTTGACTATACTTCCTTCTCTTCCCATTAGCTCTATTTTGCAAGAAAGATGCATGCTCTCTTTACCAGTTGCTGCCATTTTGATAACTGCACATTTTATATATGCATATATAGAACATGTGCAGAGGATGAGCCAGAGTGTTGTAATGGTTTGGGCATTGGGCTAGGACATTTTGGAGGGCAAGGTTCAAATTCCAGCTTGGCCATGGAATTTGACTGAGTTACCCTTGACAAGTCACACACTTGGAGGAAAGCTTTCCTTGGAGGATAGCAATAGTATACCTCCTCTGAAGAAACTTGCCAAGAAAACCCTATGATCAGTTTGCCTTAGGGTGACCTTGTGTCAGAAATGAGTTGAAGACATGCAGCAACATGCAACAACATGCCCATCATTCAAATATTTGGGATTAGCTTTTATAATTGTCACTCTCACTATTGAAGGCTTTCATGGCCAGCATCCATAGTTTTTTGTGAGTTTTTTGGGCTATGAGGCCATGTTCTAGAAGAGTTTATTCCTGTTTCACCAGCAGCTGTGGCTGATATCTTCAGAGAATGCTGGTATGAAAGATAGTGTGGTATATATACTGTTGGATGAGAGGAGGTGATTTGTATGTTAATCTGTGTATTGTTCTGTTGTTGAATGGCAATGTTTACAGGTTGTCCATCTGCTTAATGATCCATTTTCTGCTGGGAATCCCCCTAGCCCTGGGTGGTTTTCATTTGCATTTGCTAGGTCTTTTTGCTAGTAATATATGTCTGCTCAAGTGTGGCTTATATGTATTCATGTCTCTTTTGGATGGATTTCAGGGAGCTATTCTCTAGCCCTTCACACCCTTTCCCAAACCTCCCCATCCATAGAAGCTACCAAGCCTTGGGATGCTACTTAATGGTGGGAGGGGCAACAATTCAGATGATGAAGATGTGACTTCTCTAGGCTCCCAGGGAAGAAAATGAAGGGTGCACTCACAGACCCTTGTTTCTTCTCTCCTCTGCCCTGAGGCCAGCTGCTTCTTCATCATCTGAATTGCCTCCTACCTACTTCTCCTCCCCACTGGTAAGAAACAGCAGCAGCAGCCCCCCCCCTCCCCTTTGGGGATTTGAAAGGTGATGGGTATGTAAGGCCATAGAACAGCAAGGGAGCATTACAGTGAAACTTTGGTATCCACTGGGGTTTGGTTTCAAGACCCCCAGTGGATACCAAAATCCATGGATGTTCAAGTCCCATTTAATACAGTGGAGTAGTGAAATGGTGTCACTTATACAAAATGGCAAAAACAATTGCCTTTTGGAATTTTTTGAATATAATTTTGGAATTTATATTATTTTTCAATATTTTCAAGCTATGGATGGTTGAATCTATGGATAAAAAGCGAATTCCTGGATACAGAGTGCTGAGTGTATATTAAACCTGCTTATGGTAGAATCTAAGCAATGGAACCTTGAGTAATACCTCCTTTTCTGTATAGTCTAGATTTCTATCAGTTATGTATGAAGGGGATAAACAGTTCCTCCATATGTGCTTCAATTTCATTCAGTAGACATGATGTGGGAGATATTAGCTAGGACTCTTAGGAGTCTGAACCTTCATTTTTAAGCTTCACTCAGAGATTTATCAGTACAGGGGTGCCCACGAGAATCCACTTCTCAAGGCATCAGAAGACCAGTTAATTTCTGATGCCACGTGACAATTGCACCTTTTGATGATTGCACAGTATCTTTACTAACCTTGAGGATTGTTTGTTAAATCATTAATCTTAGCTTTCAGCTTATTTTATATGATCTTCCAAAGCTTGAGTCAACAAGAGATAGCACTTATGTTAGTCTTTAACTGGAAGGTTTTTTTAAAATCATTAAATAAACATATATTTTGATTACTTTGTTTTTGTTGCTGTTACTGCTGTTGTGGGCTTTCAAGTTGTTTCTGACTTTATGGCCATCATAAGGTCAAGCAATCACTGAGTTTTCTTGCAAGATTTGTTCAGAGGGGATTCTACCATGCATTAGTATTGAGACTCAAGCCATCTCAAATGATGACTAGAAGCTGCTTAAATGATTGCCCATAATTTACACAGAAAAAGCTGTCTTTGGCTCATCAGCATGGTTAATGTGTGTATTGCTGAAAAGTCTACCATTTGATTGCTAAGGAAGCAGCAGCAGAATGAAGTAATATCAGGATAAAGCACAGATTTTGAAGTTACAGATTTTTTTGTGATTATTACAAGCAACACAGAGTGTGCTTGTACTGTAACTGGCTGATTGTTCCAGATCAGTTCACAGAAATTCACCTTTGGAAAATGTTCACAAAAAAAAAATCTGAACAAAGGGCTTAATGTCCCCAAATTTTGTTTTTACTACAATATTCATGAGACTATTTCATCTTTGCAATGTCTCTTCAAAAAAGTAGAATCATACAAGCTTCACCATGTACAGCAAACTAAACTTAAGGGTCTTACTTACCTGATGATTGATTGGTTTGTTTTATATCCCACCTTTCTTCCATTAAATAAATTATCCTTTTAAAAAACAACTTAATTAGAAACAGTTTAAAAACATTTAAAACTAATAGGTGAGAAAAAACACCCCCACAGCAACCAGTTAATGGCCCCAAACCTATCTAAACAAGAAAAGTATCTCCCTGCTAGTTGACGGAGAGAAGAAAGCTGCTCATAGAAGGAAATTCTACAGCTTGGGAGCATCCATCAAGAACTCCCTCTCATTGTCTCAACTAAACATGCTGATAAACTGAAAGAAACCTTTTTTAAAAAGTTCTGGGTCCTGATCCACTTAGGACCTTGGAAATGCTGGTTCAGAGTGATATGAAGTCAGAAATGGGACAAAATGATAGTTGTATACAGGGACTAAAAGGTTTGCAGCAATAAAACAAAAGGCAAAATTGGCTCACATTTATTTTAAGCCAATTGAAGAAGGTATTCATCATACCTGACTTCTTCACTGTTTCCAAACACAGTATTTTGTCCATGGATCAGGCTTCTAAGACAGATTGCATGTGAAATACATTCCTTTGTGATGAGACCAAAGGTCTACCTTTCTATTGTTCTTACTGTTTTTGCTTTCATCCTGGAAAATGCTTGCACTTTTGTAGGCCAAGAGATAAATATTTCCACAGTTTCCCAGGCTTTTCAGAAGTCAAAGTACAACACCCTTATCTCTAAAGAGTGAGTTGAGCTTGCATAGCTTACAAAGTAATAATTTATTTGCTTGAGAGGCTTTGAATCCCAGTGAATCTAAATCTCACCAGGTAATGCTCCTGGATTGTTAATTTTTAACTTTGTATGTTTAAAATTTTATATTTGTAATTTTTAAAATATTTTATTATTTTAATTGTTGTGTTTAAGTATGCTAGCCACCTTGAGTCCCACTTTGGGAGAAAGGCGGGATATAAATAAATAAATAAATACATAATAAACAATAGTGATATGCCCAGGACAACAGTACTATAGAAATTTCCTCAACACACATAAACACCATCATCCCACCCAGGTCAATAATATGCCTTATGGCATGAAATGACAATAATACAGGAATGGGGTAATATGTTTCCCTCTTATGGCTGGTCTGCAACTCCTAACATGCCTTAGCATTGGCTATTCTGGCTAGAGCTGATGGGTATTGCAACTCAGCAACATCTGGAGGGCCACCAGCTCCTCATGATCTATGTTTGATCCTAGATATGTGGACTCTTTTACTGTTTCAATTTCCTGATTGGCTTTGTGGAATTTATATATTTCTTCTGTTATCATTATTTTTGTTTTCTTTATATTCAGGATTAAGCCTGCTTTTGCACTTTCATCTTTGACCTTCCTTAGCAATTGTTCCAAGTCTGTGATGTTTTCAGCTAGTAGTTTGGTGTTGTCTACATAACTTAGATTATTGATGTTCCTTCCTCCTATTGTCACTCCTTCTTCTGAGTCTAGCCCTCTGCTCTTCTTATGATATTTTGAACAAATAGGGTGATAGAATGCAGCCTTGCCTGACTCTTCTGCCAACTAGGAACCATTCTGGTTCTCTGAATTCTATTCTAACAGTAGTTTTTTGTCCTGAGTACAGATTTCCAATCAGGACTATCAGATGTAGTGGCACTCCCATGATCTTAAGAGCCATCCATAGCTTTTTGCGATCTATGAAGTCAAATGCTTTGCTGTAGACTAGGAAGCACATGGTGGGTATTTTTCTAGAATAGCTTTGTATGCTTCATTAGCCATTGTATGTTTGTAATGTGGTCCATAGTGCCTCTTCCTTTCCTGAACATTGCTTGCACCTTTGGGGTTTCTCTGCTCAGACTACCTGCTCCAGTTTCCATGACATGCTCTATAAATAAGGACTAGCATTTGAAACATTGACATATACCTGTGTATACCACCACAGAGTGAAATTAAAGAGTGTTAAATTCAACACTATTCATAGACTGAACAATGATGAATATAAAACAGGTTTCGCCAGATTGTGATGCAAGGACCATCTATTAGTTTTTCTGCTCCTGGAGAATTCTTGAGTTACTTTTTTTTTTTTTTTTTTTTTTTTGTTCAGAAAGTGCACCCCAAACACTCCAAATGAAACAGAAATAAATAAAAAAACAAATAAACAGAAGTGGTTTTCAAGGCATCCTAGAAATGAAAAAAAAAGTAAAATCCATAACCCACCTAAATTTGGTTTAAAATAAACATAGATGCAGATTTACTAAGAGAATGTCCTTTGTTCGTTTCTTTTAACTTGAGTTTGTAAGCCACTTTCAGTCCATGGATTCAGTTCATGAAAAGGGAAAGCAGTTTGGGATCAGTGATTCTGAGCAAACATCAGGAAAAGAAAGGATTAAACAAAGCAGCCACCCATCCAAATCCTCTTTTGCCCCTGACTATAGCCTTGTGACTCCCTTTTCAGATAAAAACAACAACACAAAGACACTTATAATATTCAGTTTGGCCATAAATCCATCACTTACCTGACATCTCTTGCTTATACACATATTCTAATCCATTTAATTTCCTATTGCAAATAATGTTCTGAAACCAAACAGTGTGGTGAGTTGTTTTAATCTATTTTAATATGGAGGCTTAATTACATTCCATCCCACCAAATGCAATTTTTTCTCAATACATTCAGATACAGTGTGCCGATATAACTAAAAAGACTCCTATAATATGGTGTTTCTAGAGGTCATCTTGAAAGTGTACTTTATATTGGGAAAGATTCTGTAAACCCTTTGCCATTCATCGATGACACACAACATGGTTTTGTTTTTCTTTGGTTCTTTCTTTCTTTCTTTCTTTCTTTCTTTTCTTTCTTTTTTATTTTCATAAACTAGCCGATTACAATGATCCCAAAGAAACTAAGAAGTGCATAACCCTTTGCTCCAGGCATGATCTGTGATGGACTATTTTAATTAAAAAGCTTGCTTGCTTTGACTAGGTTTTCCACACAGGGAAAACCAGAGAACAATGGTTTTCAAGAAAGTATTCTATTTGTTCCTTGTTGAAATATTCCTTAACTTCAAAAACTGTTAAAAGAAGACAAAGAAGAGGTATATTATATAAAGAAATTAGCAAGATCTTCCCCTTAAACAGTGATTTCCTTAGGTTCTATATAAATATATTTCATGCTAATTTCTTATTGACTTAATACACCCTGTTAGCTAATACGTGATCCAGTGATACTATATCTAGGTTGTTTCTTCTCCAATTAAGGGGATCTACAGACTGCCCCTAAGGGGCGGCAGGATGCTGCCCCTTTCCTGGTCAGATCGGGGCCATAGCAACCTCACACTGCAGTCCTGATCTGGCCTTTGGAGGGCACAAAAGTGATTCTTTGTGTGCCCTTTAAAGGGTGCCACAACTGTGGCAGTGTGGCTGTATGGTGCCCCTTCAGCACTGCATCATCTGGATGCAGCGCCAGAGGTGTGCCATGATGATGCACACTGTCTCAAGTGGCATGCTGTATCATGGAGCCCTGGGGGCGAAGTCAGAGCGTGCATCATCAGGATGCTGCACCCCAACTCTGCTGACAGGTTGGCCTTTTGAACCAGTCTTAGGGCCTAAGTGAGCAAATGGATAAGCTAGGATGGAAGCAAAACCAAACCCAAGGAAAACAGAGGAGGAGGAAAGGAGAAGGAAAGAGAAGGAGGGAAGAATGAATAACATTTTCCTTCTATGGGTTCTAATGACCTAAAAACCCTTGGTAAGTTTGGAATTACCATGTTGAGAGAAATGGCCTTTAAAATAAAGTGGAGTAAAACAGTGATTGTCACAACTTTTTACCCTTATAATCCCCTTTACATCTACATGCAGATGTCATTTCCTCTACTCAGTATTTTGCTTTTTTAATGTGTGTATTTTTAATCACACATTCATATATATTCCTATTTTTTCCCCTCTCCTCCCTCAGGTGGAGCCTCCAAGCACACTCCTTACTTTTCTCTTCCCCTCCAGGAAAAAAGGAAAGTTTGGGAAGGAGAGGAGGAGTAGGGGGGAATCTGTTGACATGCTTCTGAGACTTGAAATGCACACCACTGAAGCTTTATGCCTGGAACACATGCCACAGAAGCCACTGAAGTTTGGTGTAGGCTGGAGAACTCCTTCTCCCACACACAGAAACTGCAAATACCACAGGACGCTGAGTTCTCTCAAGGAGGCTTTTAATCTTTGTTTCACTGTTTACAAATCTTGCTCTCGCCAACAGAATGTCTCGCCAATACTATACACCACACATCAATCACACCAGGTATTGAAGCACCTCCCTTATATACATGTCCAGTACTGGAGCTTCTAACCCAACCCCTTGCTGGTGTGTTACACCTATTTCCTGTCCCCATGTAGCATGACTCTGCAAGTTTGCCACCTGGTGACTTCATGCCCTGCCAGTGTGTCATCAGGCTTCAAATGCTTAATCATCATGGTTCCTTACTGAACCAACATTACCTTTCATCTTTGTCTACCATCCCAGACATTTTTCCTGGATGCTGCCCTTCTGACATTCCCCTCTAAAATGTCCAGATGTTCAAATGTTCTCCATATGCTTACTTTGCATGAAGTGTTTCTCTGTGACCACCTAGGTATAGTCCCATCTGGATAGACATCCTCTCATGTCTCTCCACTGGAATTGCCTTTGTGAGAATGTCTGCCACATTGTCTTCTGAGCTAATGTACTGCAGATTCAGAACCCCGTTCTGTACCATCTCTCACACATTCTTGTACCTGACACCTATGTATTTGGTCCTACACTTCAGGTTCTCTGCTTCTGCCATTGCTATACATGCATGAGAATCTTTATGTATACCTGTTAGTGTTGTGCACTCCTCACCTAGATTCAACAACAACTGTCTCATCCACTGAATCTTGCTGGCCATCTCAGACAATGCTGCGAATTCCACTTCAGTGGTACTCAGGGCTACAGGGCTATCAGCATACTTGACTTCCTGTCAGGGCATCCCAAGTCTCAAGCTCTCCTTGAGCAACTCTTTTGCCCCTCCAGGGGTTTTGTTTCACAATTTGAGAACCACTGGAATAAATGCTATCTTTGGAAGGATTCCAAAATTTTGCTGTCTATCAAGACACTGACAAAACCATTGACAGAACCAAGGAGGAGGAGGAGGAGGAGGAGGAGAAAAAGAAGAAGAAATTCTGATTCCTCTCCTGTCAGCCAAATTGAAATATTATTTTAATATTGCCTTCAGACAATAATTTAGTGATTTGGGTAATGTTATATTTGATTCTGACAATGAAGGATAAAACAAAAACTGCAGAAATGTTCATCTTGTTTTTCTTTCTGTAGAAAGGAAATTACTAAGATCAATACTACAGTTTTAGAAAACACTTTTTACATCTGAAAAGGTATAGAAGCTCTATTCTAAGCATAATAATTTAAAGGAAATATACCCTGTGCTGTAATTTTGTATTGTTGAGAGAACTGGTGTAAGGTTGTGAAATAATAGAATAATCTGTTCCTCATAACACATGCCACAAGACGCAGTGCTAAAATATTCAGTTAAGCAAAATAAAATCTTCATTCCATATTCATACCATGTTCATTCCAGCTCAACAATGCTATGGACTGTATCTGTTAGGTGACATATCCTTACCAAAAGTTGGTCAGTATTCTGTATCAGCTTGTACACTTAACTAAGGTGCGTTATAGACGGCCCAGAAGGGGCAGTCTTGCGCCGCTGCCAGTTTCAGTGTCCGGGAACCGCAGCAACCAAACGGTGCAGTTCCCGGATGCTGCAGAGAAGGAGCGCGAAAATCGCACTCCTTCCTGGGCCCCGGAAGAGACTCCACGAGGCACTAGTCACGCACTTGTGGCATCACTTCCAGGGCGCAACGTACGGATGCAGAGTGTCCGCTACGTCAAAATGGCGGTGGCCGTGTGGAATGGCCACTGCCATTTTGACGTAGTCATTACGCATGAGGGGCAAGGCACGTCAGGAAGCGCTGCCCCTTGCGCGTAATGAAGGCACGATGATGGCGTCTCATGGGCCCATCTGTAACGCGCCTAAGTAACCTCTCCTAGCCCAAGCCCTCAAACCCAATGGAAAAATCCTTCAGCTGTGCTCTGATTGCTCACAGAAAAAAACCTCCTCCTACCGATACATCTGATTTTCAGTAAAGCATATTATGAGGAGTTAGAATCATGGCAATAGTGTCTCAATAATTAATAAGTAGCCATTGTTAATATAGAATGGTTACAGATGAGTAAATTTAGGTAACTATTACATATACTTAACCCAGGATGTATCTACATAGCAAGAATACTCTAGGCTGCCCACAAAGCTGCCCCTAAAGCTTTCCTGTCAACTGCACATTCCGGAGCCACATCTACATGGCTCGGGCCCGAGTTACTTGCGGGAGCGTTTCTCCCTACATAATTCATCCCACACTCTCAGAACATCTGGGAAGTTCTTACTAGAATATTATAATACCACGTTAATGACAACTTCACATAAGGCATTCACTGTCGAAGTCCCAAGATTATGGAATGACCTACCGGAAGAGATCTGTCTCATTACTACGTTACAGGCCTTTAAGAAGGCACTCAAAACAGATCTCTTCCGGCGGGCTTATCCACTGAATTCCATATAAAAAGGTTATGACAACTGCCCTTCCTTGACTCTGATTGTTGGCTAATGGATGAATTGTAATTTTTAGAGAACTAATAGGAATTCTTGGTAATTTCAGTGTTAATATTTTATTGTTGTATTGATTTTAAATTGTACTAAGTGTCTTTTAAGGTTGTAATCCCAGCTCGATCAGTGGGAGAGGTGGGAGGTATAAATAAACTATATTATTATTATTATTATTATTATTATTATTATTATTATTATTATTATTATTATTA
>NC_056524.1:250955069-251029404 GCF_019175285.1 Sceloporus undulatus
CAACACAGTCTCCTGTTATGCCAGCCACCACCACCATTTCCTCCTGAGGAGCAATGTCAGGGAATAAGGTTTCATGCATCAATCACAGTGCTGGGTGCCTCATTGTGACCTTGGAGGAGTGACTCATGGCAGGAGGTGGCACAGTGGGATGCTGTGTAAACAGCCTTTTTGTGTTGCTCCGAATTTTCTGGGAAAATCAAAAGCAAGTGGTGAGTCTTTTACATTTGCTTTAAAGCAGGGGTGGCTTCCATTCACTGGATTTCTATGTGTAGAGAGTCCACAGCTGAATTAGCTCTTTGGCCCTGGATGGTCTGGACAGGTAACTGGCTGGGGGAAACCACTGCAAGTAATCTATGTACAGTAGACATGTCCTAAGTACCTGATAGTGGCTATCTTATTTAGGAAATAGTAGTATGTGATGGTATCCTATATTGTTGTTAGTTCCAGCTCCATCACTACTCTGGAGATGAATGGTTGTCAGTGGCAGAAGAATGCACATAATTGCCAATGGTCTGTTCACTGGAAAAACACACATGAAGTCTGTGTATCCCACTGAAACTATTATTACACACTGCAAATATACACTGGCAACAAATTCCATCCAAAGAGAATCATACACTTGGAAAGCACCTGAAAGGTCATACAGTCCATCTCTCTGATATTGCCACATGTGTTCCTCCTCAGTGTGTATCTGGGTTTTTGCTATTTTTGTAATCTTGAAAGAAATATCCTGTATAATATGTGTGCATTTCCTTTTAGTGCTGAATAAGCAAAAGAGCTGAGAGAGTCTGTGGTACAGGGAGAATTAAAGCTTCAGCTGTCATAGATTAATGACTTGTATTTAAAGTTAAACCAAGCACTCTGATGACAAAATTGCCCACTTTCACATAGGACCTGAACACTGCTATTGATATAATGTATGTTGAGGTTTCCAGTGCTTTGTCTTTTTGTAGACTACATACTTCTATCTGTCTGATCCACCAGATTCTCTTGAACCCTGCCCATCATGACATCTTCAAGCTATCCATAATGTACTGGATCAGGAGTGAGGTAAATACATCACTATTTAAAAGTTAAGTCCTTGGTGCCTTGAAGAAAGCAGTGATTCAGTCATTCATGGGGGGGAAAACCCCCTCTTAACCCAAATATCTATACAATGAAGCTAAGAGAGTGGTTGCATCTCAACTATACTGATCATGAATGAAAGGGATTGTCTTGACACTTTCCAGTATATGTTTGGCCCTGGTTTGAGAACACAATCAGTTTGGGTCACACTAGTTGATTGACTCAGTTCAATATGTGATTCTGTTTTTCTTCCTCTGAAAAGCCTTTTTTATAACATTAGCCTCAGTAACAGTTAGGATCATCTTTCTGAAGTGATGTTAGGAAGCACAATTTCTGTGCAGAGGAGCTCCTCCCTCTAGGGTCAGTTTCTGGGAATGATAGAGTGACAATGACACAGCCTCTTGGCAGTTGAATTGTGTGTCCCCAGTGGTGATGAATGTCTACATCAGGAGTTGGGAAAGTGCAGCCCAGGGACCACATATATTTGCTAGTGACACTTTTGTGGCCCACAGGTTCTCTATATTAAAAAAAAATGTAGAAAAATCCAAAAAATACAAGTTGTTTCCAAATGCCCCCCTCACCCAGGGGCTATGAGTGGTAGCTTTATCACATTCCCTCAGGCCATTTTATGCCCAGCAGAGCCCTTTTTTGTCAGCAAGAAATGATCTCAAAATTAAATTTTAGATCACTGTCCGGTTGGGGGGAAAAGATGTCCCATGTCTAAAATGGCCCAGAGAGGGCTAAGAATAAGGTGAGATTGCTGCCCACTCCTCCATGACGTAGGGGTGCACTTGGAGGGAAGATGATAGATAGATATATAGACAGACAGACAGACAGACAGACAATGTCCTGGGAATGCAGCTTTCCTGGGGAGGTGATGCAGCCCCAACACCCAACATTTGTTCTCAACTGACCTATACAATTTTATTCAGGTAGAGCTTTGGACAGTGGACTAGCAGCTGAGGAAGAGGTTTTTAGTGCATAGGTGTTGTCCTTTTTGTCAATCTAGCTGCTTGCTTTTTAGAATGTGTGTGTGTGTATGTGTATATTGAATCCATGGATAAAGGATCCGTGGATACAGAGGTCTGATGGTGCTATTAGTGTTTTCACATTAATTATTATTACTGTTTTGATAATATTATTTATTTATTTAAAAATATAGCTTTTTATTTTTTATATATATATCCCTGTTTTAAGACTTGTGAAGAACCTTCAGTTTGGGGATATAAATCAAAAAAATAAATAAGACCATATACTGTTGAAAATATATGACAAGGTACTGTATTGTCAGTATACTATCTTTATTTCTTAATCAGAAGAAGTCATGTGCAGTCTATACTGTTCTTTGCATTAAGTTATGAGTTTGATGAAGGCTACAAAACTGAAACTGAAACTATGTTAAGGCAGATTCTGTATACTGTATAATTTCCTGGAAATTTGGAGCAATTTGTCTGAACATGTGGAACCCATAATATATTAAAGCAAAATGTTGTTTGGTTAACTGATAAACATCAATAAGTTGAACTATTCCCATTTACTGCAACATTGTAGGGGCCAAAATCCTCAATTATATGGTAGAGCATAATACTGCTCATGCAATTCTGCATCTCTTTTGCCACTGGAAGTCAGATTTCAAAAGCTGGACCGTACTCCCACTGCTATTTACTGGTGGTGTGTGGGTAGATAGGCGTTGTTGCATGTAGGAGGCAACCAGCCACATGTACTTGGTAGTGGGTAAAGAGAACGGAGATCACCTTCCCTCAGCTACAGCAAAATTCTGGAGTACCTGTTGGACAAGGTCAGCTTTCTAGCAGGTGCAGAACTGTCGCCAGAGTTGTGTGATTCCTGACATTAAAACTCAATGGCATCATGTTCCAGATCTTGAAAGCTCTCTTGTAGGGATATTGTATAAATAGATAATGAAAGTTTTCTTTTGTAACTCTAAAAATGGTAATGTGTATGAATCCACTGGTTATGGGCGTGATTTGCATCAACTAAACTTCAGCTGGATACCTGGATTTTTTTCTATAAATCTGAAAAATTTTCATGGAATAAAGTTAGGTTTTGATTACCTCTATCCCATTAAGTTCTACATCCACAGATGTTGCACATATCTTAGTGTGTTTTCTTCACTCTGATCCCAGAAACGCTTAAGCAGAAACTTGCTCTTATACAATAAAACTCTGGCTGTACAAATTCATGTGAGGGAACTCATTTGTGGGGTTCCTTCATGAGGAAACCTATATGTAAACGACCACTTGCATGTAGATTTCCTTTTTCAGAGTCCATTCATGTTGATATATGGATATCCAGGGAGCAGCACCAGTGGTGTTCAAGGTCAGATTATCAATGGTTCAACTGGTACAATTGTTCCAGGCCCATCACTGACTAGGTGTCTTTCACTGAAGGGGGAAAATGTGATTTGCTTCCTCTTCTTCCCCCATCCCCCCTGAATCCCCCAAGTCTTCTATTGTTTTGTGTGTGTGTGTTGTTGAGTAACTGTGTAAAACTGTCCATGATGAGACTGATAATGTTATTGAAGTTGCAAGGCTGAAAATGGGTTAACACATGAAGAATTGTGCATTGCTTCTATTCTAATTAATGTCTATGTCACTGGTCCTAGAATAATTAATACTTGTGAACAAAGTGGCACACTTGAGGACCACTCCAGGTCCTCCAAATGACTTCATGTAGTCTTTTGTGCTGGTTATTTCTCAGGACCAGATTATTTGAAGGAAAGTATTCCCCCTGATTGTGTTTTAACATTTGTATCTTTTGGATTTCTAACAATTGTTTTTAATCGTTGTCAGTCACTTTGAGTCCCAATTAGGGGGAAAGGTGGGATAGAAATAATACGGCCTTGGTGAGGTACCTAACCTTGGAGGGAGAATCAATCCCATTGCCCTGTTCTCCCCAGACTAAAGCCACAAAACATGTGGAGTATATCAAAAGAAGGCTAATCATGTCAAACCACTTCCAAATTGACAGGACAGTGAATCCACTCTGAGATTTTATCTGAATTTTAAAGGAGCTGTTCATGGCACTAAATCCATTTTCAGGATAAGTTTCAGCACCTTGGATACTTTTGGGATTTTGTTTGTTTGTTTTGGTTGGTTTGGCTTTTTTAAAGTTCAGATTAACCACCTCCATGACATAGAAGCCATTGGCTATCACAGATTTGACTTGGATTACAATCATTACCCCAGCAGGCCCTTCCTGCTAGTTCATGCATGGATAAGGAAATGGGAAAAAATCTAGTTGTACCACTGCAGGATCTATATAAACTTATCTTGGCAATAGCTTAGCAGGAGCACCAGCAACACAAGCAATGCAAATAAGAGCCAAGTATATTTCAGTCTCAAGCAATGTTCTTCCTTCCCTAGGAGAACGTTAGCTACAGGTATCTCCAAAGTCACGAACTGCTTTTGGAACACCTTCTATTTTTGCTGGACAATTAGTCAAACTCCAGGTGAGCAGAACTATGGGTGGAAAACCAGTGCAGTCTTCCTTCTCTTCGATTGAAAGCTGGAAAAGATTAGTGATCCAGATCACTACTGCTCTCTTTGGTCTCACTCTAGTAGGATACTTGGCAGACAGTACTTGTGTATAATGAAGCCAGAGAACCAGATTGCATGTAATAGGCATTGGCATTGCCAATGTGTCACTTTTAAATGTTCACTTTAGCTATTGACTACTACATTTTTATTATGGATTGTTGTTATTGATTGAATAGAAGTGCTATTAGGATGAAAAAGAATAAACTTGTTTAAGGAGCCCCCCCCCCCCTTTGTTTTTTGGACTATGAAAATAGTGAAGCTTTGTAATGTGTTTCCTAGCACAATCACATTACATTTCATTTGATCCTGCTATCAAGCCATTGAACTTTGATTCTGAAGAAGAAGAAATTTATTTCAATAACATTAAGTACTCGCTTACTGCAAGAACACTGTAAAGTTTAGTATGAATGCCCATTCCCTGCCTTTTGCTCTACAGATGCTCATTAAAGAGCTCAATTAAAATAAAAAAGGCTTCACTTGATCAATGCAGTGTTTGATCATCTTATGAGTGTCTGCTAGCATGTAATCAATATATATATAATGTGTATTGAAAACTCAAAGTGTCTTTACTGCTTTGGGGCTCAAATTATAGAAAGGGAGGATTTAAATTTAAGAGGTCTACCCTCCCCCTCGATTGGGCTGTTCTTTGGAAATATCCCCTTTTACAGAAATTGCAGAAATGAAGTACAGGTTAAGACAGTGTCTGTAATCTCTCCCTTCCTCCCTCCCTTCCTCTGGAGTTACCTTTTTAATTCCAAAGGGCTTGGGCAAAGTCATTCATACAATTGCCCATACAATGTTATAGAGAGAAATGGACAAGAATCAAAGCAGCTAGGGGATATGACCCGTTGCATTCGTTCTCTCTACACTAATGCACAAAGCAAAGAAATTAAACAGGATGAACATGAACTCTTAGCACAGCAAAGTAAATAAGATATAATAGGCAGTGCTGAAACCTGGTGGGATGAGTCCCATGATTGGAATGTAGTAATGGAGGGGTATAACCTATTCCAAAGAAATAGATCAAACAGGAGGGGAGGTGGAGTCGAATTATAAATGAAGGATGCGTAAACCTGTGAACAAATCCATGATTTAAATCCTGGAGACCATCTGGGTAAATATTAAGAAAAAGAGAAACAAAGGGGATTTATTGGTGAGGACCAAGCCAAACTGAGGACTGGGATGAAGCCTTCCTGGAGCAGATGTCCACACATTAAGAAAGGAGAGATGTAATACTAATTATATACAGTTGGCCCTTCTTATACACAGATTTATTATACACGGATTCAAGCATCCACGGTTTGAAAATGTTCAAAAAAAGTATAAATTTCAAATATCAAACCTTTTTTTAATAAAGGACACCATTTTGCTATGTCATTATATTTAATGGGACTTGAGCATACACAGATATTGTTATACATGGGGGATCTTGGAACCAAACCTCAGCGTATAACAAGGGTCCACTGTATTAACTATCCTGATATTTGTTGGAAGTTAAACTCTGCCAAAAATTTAAGTCTTACAAATAACTCACTTGCCTTGCAGAGAATTTCATTGTCCAAAGTGAAAGAGGTAACCAAGGGATCAGCTATTTTAGATCTGATCCTAACCAACAGTGATGACCTGGTTAATAGAGTGGATGTGGTGGGATCCTTAGGTGGGAGTGACCATGTTCAGTGATGTAGACTTGAGTTGACTGACTCACACTCAAATCAGGCTTGAGTTGCTAATTAGTGACTGGATTCCGAATCAGCTTGGCAATAAATTACACACTGACTTGACTCAACTCGACTCACAACTTTGAAAAGCTTTAGAAGGCTCTTCTGATGTGCAACAGGAAAAAACTGCCAAGCCATCTCAAGCCTATTGCTTAATGTGCTTGCTGTTCCCCGCTGAGAAACATGCCCCACCTCTTCATTTCCTGTTAAAGGTTGACTTGAGTCTTGACTTGAAAGTATCTTGCAAGGACTTGAGAATCAATTTGAGATTTGAAGGTAGAGACTTGAGACTTGGCTTGAGACTTGGAGTAAAAGACTTGAATACATCACTGACCATGTTCTTCTGGAGATAGTTACACTGTAGAAAGGGGAGGTCAAGCACAGTAAAACATGCATTCCAGATTTTAAGAGTGTTGATTTCAGTAAACTTTCCATTTCAGTTTGGGTTGGACCCTGAACAGGTGAAAGAAAAATGCAGAATCTGTGGACAATAAGATGAAAAAGGTATGGCACCATCCTAACTCATAGGTAAATGTTTTCAGCTGGATGGAAACACTTTGAAAGCAGATCAAGGTTGCTCTCATCTTCCTCAGAATGCTTGGCAACACTGAGCTATAACAAATGCTTTGGTGTCATACTGACTTTCTTCTTGTAAATGCTACTTCTTTAATATGTGTATAGGAATCCAAAAGGAACAACATCGTTCATACAATATTTGTGTGTGTGTGTGTGTGTGTGTGTGTGTGGAGAGAGAGAGAGAGAGAGATATTAGTGGTTTGAGTGTTGGAGAATAATGTTCAATTCCCCCTGGGTGACCTTTGGCAAGTGACATACTCTGAGCCCCAGAAAATCATGAAGGCACACAACAATAATATATATTAAAGGCATTGTGATTATTATGGGCCTAGGGGTTATGCTCATTCACTGAGATATGAGAGGATCCTTGAAGAGACAGTGCGAGACATTTCAAATTGTTATTTTTTCCCTAGAACTAGCTCAAACCATTTGTAAAAATCATAACTGTATTTAAAATGAGTGGAGTCATAATAATTTATGAGCTATACTTGCTTATCATTAGAGTGTACATAGCCAAGCCACCAAAGAAAGTCCAAAAATTCAGGCAGCTGTATTGACCCATATAGCACATTGTAAACCACTTAGAGAGAGCTGAGCACTGCAGAGTGGTATAGAAATGTAAGTGCTATTGGTATGGTTATATACAGAAAGGAATTTTAGCTGTTTCATCGCCATCAGAAGCATGTATTTTGTAATGTTAATGGATCTTACATGTGCTATTAAGCCACTCCAACTCATTATTAAGCCACTCTAACATATTTTGCACAATAACTCCCCCCCCCAAAAAAAAACGGGGTGGGGGATACTCTACAATGATATCATTGTTGAGGAATTCCAATATCTAAAGTGTGTAGCTACAGGGGGTGCAATACCCACAAATAAAAAATATGACCCCTGTGAAATGGTCATTCAGTCTTCAGTTGTTGTTTTTAGCATTCTAGCATGGCATAGTTGTTTGAGTGTTGGATTGTGACTCTAGAGATCAAGGTTCAATTCCCAGTTTGGCCATGAAACTCACTGGATGACCACGAGCAAGTCACCTGTTCTCAGCCTCAGGGGAAGGTAATGGCAAACCTCCTCTGAACAAATCTTGCCAAGAAACCCCCATGATAGGTTCACCTTAGGGTTGCCATAAGTCAAAACAAATTGAAGGCATAAACAACAACAACAACAACTTGAAACTTCAGTTGAACATTTAGAAATACAGTTCAAATATCCAAAGAAAAGAGGCAAACAGTCACCAAGGGAATGTGGATATGAATGATTTTTAATGGTTCTCTCTGTCTTATACCAGAAATCTTGAGGACTGAAGGACAATTTCACTGGGGAGCTGCCAAATTCTTATTTGGGTTACAATTCAAAACAAAAACAAAACAGCTTCATTTATATACCGCTTCATACTGAACTAAAGAACAGCCGGTGAACTCCCCCGATGAGCTACGTTGCCGCTGGGAGGTTGCGCCGACTGAGGAGGCCCTGCTGGGCCTGGTACGCCCCAGCATGCTTTGCTGGGGGCGTCAGTAAGCCCAGCATGCTTTGATGGGGCCAAAAAATCATCTGATTGGCTGGCTGAGGGGCTGGGGAGGAACTTCCTGTTTTGGCCGCTCTAGGCGGCTCAGAAGACCTCTCTATGGTCCTGGTTTCCGGTCCTCCAGAGAGCTGATTGGTCGGCTGCCCTGGAGGGGAGGAGTGTGCTCCCAGCCCCTCCCTCTTTGCAGTGGCCTATATAAGGCCTTGTTGCCCAGCGTTCGGGGCCATTTTTGCTCGGCTCCCCACCCTGCCTCCCTAGGGTTGGTGTGTTTTTTGTCACAACTGAGGGGTGGCAGCATAGGCCATGATCTGCTGAGAGTGGTTTCCAATGTATGGAGCACTGGAGAGGGAGTCCTTTGGACCCGGGTATATTGAGGGCATACGTTATGGCCATTGCGGGGGCCATTATGTTATTACATTACCAGGTGACTAGGGGCTTAAGGCATAAGAGGCAATCAGAACTTCACATAGTTGTGAGATTGCGTTCCCTGGCCCATAGGTCATCCCAAAATTGCGGTCATCGATCAACCGGAGTGTTGTTCGATTTTACAGATCATGACCTCATGCTTTGGGCCAGCCCTACACTGTTTTAATGTTGAGTTAATAAAGTTGTGGCCATTCCTCCAACTTTGGTGTTGTGTTTATTGTGGTGGCGCCTCTCCTAGGCAACAGTGTCTAAGTGATTTACAACTGTTAGCTAATTGCCTCCAACAAACTGGGTACTCATTTTAGCAACCTCGGAAGGATGCAAGCCTGAGGCAAGCTTGACTCCTTTTTGCTGGTATTGAACTCACAACATTATGGTTTTGCGTAAGTGGCTGCAGTACAGGCTTTTAACCACTGTGCCACCAGGGCACCACCAATGCAGTCATTTTGCCTCCCCCATAGCTACACTAGATGTGGGATTGTTCAGTCTATAGTTCATATGCAGCTCCAAATCTCTACATGCATCCGCCCATCCTATTTTTCAGTTGTGTTGTTGTTGTTGTTGCTGCTGTTGTGTTGTTTGCCTCAAAATGTGCCCATGGAAAGGGAGGTCAAAACTATCATAAAACCAAATGATCCAACCATCTAACACCCCTCATGCATGGAAAATGACCATAACTGACGCTGAAAGTAATGCTACATCACTTCTCTTGCTCATTCTCTCTCTTGGTATGTGGTCTACTGGGTCCTTAGGGGAATTGGCCCTCCCCAGCATTATGCTTTATCCCATCTTTGTCTCTGCTAATAAAAGTGTCATTCTTTCAACCTTGAAAACCTCGGGCTCCCCTGAATCATTGCTGAGATAGAAGAAACAAGAATAAGAGGGAATCAGCGAAAAAATGAGTTAGAGAGCATCCTTTGATTCTTGAAAAGTCACAATTTCCCCTTAAGATGTTTGTCAAGGGATTATCTTTGTTTCTTTCTCATTACCAGATGAAAATCAGTATTTGGGGATCTCCCTTTTCTGAGGGATGCAATCTGTAGTGATGCAAGATAGCATACAGTTCCTGTTATTTGCAAAATTCTGTTTTAGTGGGGTTATCAAAAATAGCAAAAGAGATTGATATTGTTCAGGGATATCAGCTCTATGTAGATTTTATTATTTTAAAAACAACTGCAAGTTGCTTTGAGGATAATTTGCAGTAAATGGCACAACAGGAAGAAATAGAAAGGAGTACATGTTTTTTGTTTTTTTAAGTGAGAGGCAACATGGTTAAATGCATAGGAAGTGTGAATAAGATTGAAATCCCTCCTCAGCCAAAAGTTCACAGGGCATATCCTTGGTCAGCTTCAACCTGACATCCATCACCTGTAAAAACAGGATTGTAAAATAAGGATTGCTTACTGCAGCAAGAAATATTGTGTGCATCCAGCCTGACAAAGTTTATTGACAACCATGCCTAGATTTTACCTAGCAACAGAAGCTGCTGGGACTAGAAATAAGAACTTGCAGTTCTGTATGTAGGTCTGTCCTATGCAGAGCTTCAAAATGTTACTCTTCAAAGTAACCTTTTCAAGCTGAATTTTGTATAGAGTGAAAAGTTTACAACTACTATTGTAGCTTTACCCTTCTAGGCTGCTCATGAGGAT
The DNA here is from genome assembly GCF_019175285.1 of Sceloporus undulatus. Classification (NCBI taxonomy): domain Eukaryota; kingdom Metazoa; phylum Chordata; class Lepidosauria; order Squamata; family Phrynosomatidae; genus Sceloporus; species Sceloporus undulatus. The sequence continues at coordinate 250,965,592 of NC_056524.1, forward strand.
TCCTGTTTAATCTAGAATTTATATGGGCATAAGGTAGATATGCATAGCCAAAAATAAGGACAAAGAGAACCAGGATTAGCACAGAATTTGTGTAACCTTATTTATATAAATAGCTGCAAATTCAGAACAAATTATTAGAATTCACTGAATTCACTATAAAATAATATAAACACTATTGCATGAATAGAAATACAATATTTTACACCACAGAGAAGATGATTCTAGGACCCTTGCTTCATTTTCTGTCTGTTACCCTTTCATGGGCAACTTCAAGGCCTCTCCTCTCTCCCTACTGATGCCTTTAAAATAACCAAACGAAATAACTAGATTTGGACTAGACAGTTGTTGAAAAACCATTGACACTGTCACTGAACTCAGGATAGCCCTCTATTTAAGTAATGTGCACCCCTCCGGATCATCTTGCAATGGGAGCTACTCACAACACTTGAGCTATATGTCCCCACAACTGAATTAGAAATCTGCCTTCCATTATTCCTTCTCCATAAAGAAGTAAACATGGCTACCTATCCAATGGTAGTATTTTTTGGCTCTTGGGTGTTCTCTGGCTTTGGCTCCCAAACTCTGACCACTGATCTGGGCTCGAAGGATTTGGAATAGAGGGAAGACTCTGGATGGGAGTATAGCAGCAAAGTATTGGAGAACAGAATGTGTGCCACACAGCCTGCCAGGTGACCCTTAAAATAATCTATCGCCTAGGTTGTGATGACTGATAGGAGCACAGGAATATATTTTACAGCAAAGACAATCATTGGTCATTTAGTGCAGCATTGCAATTTCTGACTGGGAACTTCAGGGTTTCAGGCAGAATTCCTTTTCCAAGCCCTACCTGGAAATCCCTAATATTCCCTGCTTGTCCCCACACAAGTCCTAATCAGGCTTGGTGTGATTAGCTTTAGAAGTGTCACTAAGGTGGTGGTGGTGGTGGTGGTGGGGTTCAGACCACATGAGGTGACACCTCAGAAGGGATAGACCAGTCAATCCCATCCATCCCAAGACTACCTGGCAACCCCTGGCCATCAGCCAGGGCATTTCTGCTGTCCATGGTCTGTGACCTCTGTTTGGGGTAAGGTGCTACCACCACCCAGCAGCTCCTTCTGGGTCTGTGAGGCTGCTATCCAAGTGGGTAAAAGGCTGCTAGGAAGTGGCAGCAGGCCACCTGCACTAGTGGTTGCTGGTAAGAAATAGGTTGCCTTCTTGGTCTAGTGGCACTGCAGGCTGAGTGGTAAAGAGAGTTGCCTCCTTTTCCTACTCACTCAGTTGCCCCACAAGACCTAGAAGGAGCTGCCAAGTGGCAGCAGTACCCCACCTCCACCACAGCAGTGGTTGGGAATGTGCCAGACAGCTTGGGGGTGGCAGCATGATGTACTGATCTGGGCTAATATCAACCCTAGTGATGTCATTGATTAGCTTATGATACTGTCCCACTGCCAGTATAAAATTAAAATTCCATTACTAGGTATACATATTCTATTCAGAGAATAAGGATGAAGGTACCATCCTTTCCTTCCTCTCAAACCCAACCCCAAGTTCTCGATCAACATCTCCCTGGAGACATGTTGTACCTACTGGTTTATAGCATAGTTCCCATTTTGCAAGCTAATGGAGGAAGGGGAAGGGGAGTTGATATAAAAATTAAATTAGATTTAAATATTCTAGGCATGAAACCTCCAAAGTCAGGCTCTGAAGGTCTTATTGATTTCAGTAGCAGAGACATAAAATATTTTCTTATTTTCCCACTATTAAAATCATTGAAGTGCTCAGTGTTGGGTAAATTGTGTAACCACTGAATTTATATCAAAACTATGTTCTGGACAGCTTAAAAGTAAGAAACCAATAATTTTTTTAGGAGGAAAAAAACATTAAAACCCAAGGAGATATGGATCAATCAGTTCTAAAATCGGTTTGTTGCTTACATGAGAAGACATCACGAGAAGACTCAGTATACTTCTCCACCAACCCTTTCACCCCAAGTTCCTGCTGTTATTCATTCAGAACTTACCTTAAATTTTCTAAGTGTTGTATACAAATTAAACATAAGACTGACTGAAGGTTTATAAAATATATAACAAGAAAGTGAAGAGGGAATAGAAAAATAAATAATACTCAAGCACCAGCTCTTATTTTTGATATCAAGGGTTTGAAACTTGTGTACTTCAAGAAGCTGTTGGACTGAAATGTCTATGTACCCTAAAAAGCATATAAGCTCAGGTGGTGATAATGCATCCTTGGAACCAAAGGTTTGCAGCACTTGAAGCCTGTTTTGAGACACCCAGTCACCACTTATTTAATGAGCCTGTTTTCAGACTTCCTTTTCATTTAATAGCCCAAAATGCCCTACACTGTGTATAAATGTGTCAGTTCACCTCAGTCCCTATCAGAATCTGTCAACACCCAATGCAAAAAATGGCTGAAAATAACATTCACAGGTGACATGATATTACTTCAAGTGTGTCCAGAGGCACAAGTATAGTCCACAAAGCAGGGCACTGATTAAAAAACTGGATTGATCTATTGTCCACCCCAATTTAGGCAACAGTGGTGGATCATGGGAGCTGCAGTCAAATAACAACTGGAGGACCAGATCTCCCATAGGCTATTGGCAGGCCTTCCCCAGTATGGTCACAACAGAAAAGCCCCACTGCTGTAAAAATTCCAAATATGGTGTTCCAAATACTCTTAAATCTCTTCTATTCTGTTGGATGAAATGGGATGGAGAAGAAGGATATATTCTGTCCCAATCTAGTAAATAGGTACCACCTTGTAGCTAATAGATCTGCTATAGAATTCCACACCTCATTATTCTTGCTAAGTAAAATTTCAAGGTAGATCTTTTCCTTTGGGGAAGCATTTGGCAGAGTGTGACTGAAGCCCAAGTAATTTAATATGACACAGCACAATTTTCTTAAAGAAGAATTATGGATTATTAGGAGGAATTAGAATGTCTACAGTTAATATCAACACCAGTTCATCTTCTAGATGTGAACCTTCCACAGAAGTGATGGCTATTAATGTGCATCAGGAATATTCTATATTTTATACTCCCATCCTTAACTGCTGGAGAAGGGAATTAAAGATGGACATTTATTCTTCCAAGTGTGTTCTTTGTCTTTAGTCGTTAAAGTATTTTATGTGCATGCCTTTATTTCAACATCCTTAGAAGATATCTTTAGAAGAATAAGCAAGATTTGGTAATAAACAAACTTATCTACATTAAACTCATTAAGACTGTATATGCACTGCAGAAATAATCCAGTTTGACACCACTTTAACTGCCATGCCTCAATGTATGGAATTCTGGGAACTGTAATATTGTGCCTCTAGAGCTCTCTGACACAGAATACTAAATGTATCACAAAAGTACAGTTTCCTGAATCCCATAGCACTAAGGCCCCATTCAGACTCACCTATTTTCGCTGGATGGAACTGGGCAGATTCGGTCCCCCCCTCCCTGAATCCCTCCGGAAACAAGTGCCCACTAAAAATTTACCTCAAGTCAGGGTAATTAAACCCTGAATGCCCTTGCAGCTTTTCTGGAGAGCTCACATTTGCAGATATCGGTTTAAAATGAAGGCGCCTTTGCTGTCAATCAAATTCATGTCTGCTTTCATCAGTGTGACGTTTCCTGCAGCCATTGGGCAATCGAAGTGTGCTTCCCCCCTCCTTTTTTTTAAAAAAACATGTGGGAGTGTGTGCATATTCTGTCAAATTTAAAAACCTCCAGGTGTGTGTATGAGTTGTGTGTATTTGGGTAACTACAGATTATGGATCTTCCCCTGCCTCCACATTTCAACCCCAAAATGGAATCTAATGCCATTTCTGCATCCTCCCTCCTTGCCACCCCAGAATGCCTCATACACATACAATAATAATATTAATAATAATAATAATTAATTCCTCACCCCAAAAGGCATTTCTGCATCCTTTGCTTTCCCTCAGCCACCCCAGAATTCCTTACAGACAGTAGTAAAAGCATTCTGTATCAATTTGTGAAATTGAAAGGGAAACATTTGTAACATTCGCATTGTAGCATTTGCATATAAAAAATAATTTAGAAAAAAAAGCTTTTTGCAAAGTGCCGTGCTGGGAGCAATGAAGTGAAAGGGAAAGTAGCACAAGCAGACACACATTCTATCTATATGTGTATCTTATCTGTAGCAAAAAGCATGCACATAGTCTGTCGGAGAGAGAGAGAGAGAGAGAGAGAAAGCTGCCTGCAAGAGTGGAGGCTTGTTCAGTTCCCTGCCTTCCCTCTGCCCTGCCCTGAATTTACCCTTTCTCCAGCTCCTTCCTTCTCCTCCTCCTCCTCCTGATGCTGCCCTTCATGGCACCCTGCATCCTTCATCCTCCTTCTCCTTCACTCCGATGCTGCCCTCCATGCCCCCCTGCATCCTGCATCCTGCATCCTTCATCCTCCTCCTTCATTCCAATGCTGCCCTCCATGGCACCCTTCGCCCTGCTCCTAAATTCCCCTCTTCCTCCTTCGCCCCGATGGAGGAATGTTTGGCCCTCTGCCCTCCCTCTGCTTAAATCCCTCCCCTGAGCTTGACCTGATCATGACTGGGGACAAGTTCATATTCACTGGACCTGTTTTCCCCCCAAAAGATATAGCTTTTACTCTGTTTCCAAACGACCTGCGCTAAGGGGCATTTGTCCCTCAACTGATGTGAAAGCCTAGGATTCGCTTGTGAGAGATTCGGGGGGGGGGGGAATATGAACTTCCCGTGGTTAATCTGGGTCCTGATCTGGGGTAAAAGGTAGTCTGAATGGCCCCTGAGTCAGGACAGTTAAAGTGGTGTCAAACTGGATTGTTTTTGCAGCGTGGATGCAGCCTACAATCTATAGGTTATAAATCGATTTAATCAGTATAATTAAAATGATGTGGGGCAGGGGAAGCAGATGTGTTGAGGTATAAATAATCTGAACAACACTAATCAATTTGTGTTTTTGGTTTAGAGAGTTATGTCTATGGGGACTGGGAAAGAAATGTTATAGTGTCTCAAAGCACAAACCAATGGCACCACCTTTCTGTGATGGTGGGATTGTGTGCTCCCATAAGGCAAGACACTATGCTGACAGAAGCAGTGCTGCTAGTAGGATCCTCCATGTCAGACAGGTTTTTTCAGAGAATTCAGACTAAGGCTCGAGACAGACAGGCAGGAAGGGGCGTGACCGCGCCTCTTCTTGGGTTCGGGAGCGTGCAGTAACCGCATGCCCCTGAACCCTAGTCTTTACAGACACCGCCATCATGGTGGCTTTTGCACTGATGGTGGCACCCACATGCGCCCAAAAGAACTAGCTTTTAGTGAGTTCTTTTTGGTGCAGAGGGAGCCCGTGTGGTTTGGTTGCTGCGGGCTCCCTCCGGAGGGAAAACAGGTGGTTCCAGACCGCCCTTTTGGGGCGGTCTGTTGAGCCCCACAATGTGCCAAACAGCTACTGCACATGCAGTAGTGGGGGTTAACACTGGCAGAGGATCACTCAGAGACACTGGCAGTGACCACAGGTAACACTTGTTAGTAATGCAGAATCCAACCCCAGTCCAACCCCCTGCCATGCAGGAAATCTCAATCAAAGCATCCCCAAGAGATGGGAGACTCCACTACACTCTGAAAAGGAGCCACTGTAAACCTCTTTTGAATGTCTTTTCCCACACACACACACACACACATACACACACACACCCTTATGATGACACAATCCAAAACAAGACAGGGCTAGAAGATGAAGCTCCCAAGTTGGAAGGCACTCAATGAGCTACTAGGGTAAAATAGTGGACAACTATGATAGCTAATGATGCAGCTGGACTCAAACCAAAAGGACATTCAGCTGTAGATGGACTCAGAAGTGAAAGGAAAGTCTGAAGCTTCACAGCACATATTACAGAAATATGGAATTTGATAAGCATGTATCGGGAAGTAAGACAAAGAAATTCTCAAAGCAAATTCTCAAAAAAAAAAAAGCACTAATGTGTTGAACTTTGAGACTGAGACTGACATAATAACAATACTAATTCCTTGTAGTGAATCCAAATCATTTGATACTAGATACTGATTATGTTCATATCAAATGATTTGGCCAATACTGCAGCCACAACATTATGAGTTCGATTCATGCTACATCCCATCCCAGAGGCATTTGGCAAATGTATATCTATTGAAATATACCACAAGCCCAGTATTTAAAATACTAATAGCAATAGTGCTTTATATTTCTATACTGCTTTATAGTGAACTAAGCACTCTCTAAATGGTTTACAATCTGCAAGACACCAACAAGCTAGTTACTCATTTTACTGACCTAGAAAAGCATGGAAGGTTGAGTCAAAATGGAGCCCTGCAGAATCGAACTCATAATGTTGTGGCTGCAGTATTGGCATTTAACCACTGCACCACCAGGGCTCCTTGACAAATGATAACATTGTGTTAAATCTACACACTTTACTCTACTTTCTATGTTTACACTTACACAAGGGTAGGCAAAGTGTAGCTGTGGAGCTGCATGTGGCCAGCAAAGCTTTTTTTATCGTGTTACTTAATTGTTCTCCTGGAAAACCTCTAGGATTCAATTTCTAAAGAAGTTATATTTAGAACGCACCCACACCAACACACACATTTTTCAAGATGGGAAGTTGATTTCTGACCACTTTTGGTTTGGTTTTCCTTTTGTTATTCTGCAGAGCAGAACATTGGTTCTTGAATCTACTGTAGTTGCCCCCTCCTGTTTTATGTACAATACTTCTTGACTTCTGTGTCCTTTCCCAGGTCCCAGCAGAAATGGAGACTATAAATTTGCAAACAAGGAAGCAAAAAGGAAAATGAAAAGAATTTCAAGGTATGCTATGGCTTCAGTTTCAATGGGAAATCACAGTGTTTTTAAACAACAGTGTTTTTTAAACAATCACAAATGGAACAACTTGGCTTCTAAAACTGCAGGGTATGTAGTACAGTAGTTCATTTTTTCCTGAAAGCAAGTCAGCAGTGAGCTAGCGCTGTGAAATCTTTAAACAGAGTTTTGTGCTTCAACATGCAATTATAGCCTTCCAGTATCACAGGGTGACATGGGCCATGTTGATCTGCACTGTTCCTGGCTGTGTGACAGTATCTTTAATCTCTTTCTCATCTTGTATTGTTGGCAATGGGAATACAAAACAAAATTAAGGAAGGGGGGAAATATGATTATCTCCCTTGGTACCAACAAGTTTAAGTACAATCAACAGATAGTTTCTGAGGGAATAACCCAAATGATATAAGGGCAATGCATCCATTGGCTTTTCCCCTCAATATACTGGTTTATTTCCAAGATAAATTACAAGTGGAGCTTATTATCAATGCTAAGTTCTTCCTTCCTATGCCTTTGAATAATGGAGGCCAAGGGGAGGAACCAATGAAAAAGTTGTAACTGACAGTAAAACTTTGGAGATGGCTTGGAAGAACATTTAAAGCAACAAACCATTGGGAATATTTACTGAATGTCTGCAATGGTAGGAAAAGAAAGTGCTCCTTTTTGTTCAGATTTATGCATTCTTTCCAATGGGCCGTGTAAAATTCCATTTATTTTTTTTAGTGCATGTCCACTCTACCGTTTGTATAGCCAGAGAGTTTCTGCATGCTTCAACAACCTCCAAGCAAGAGTCTTCTTTGAAATAGCTTACATTTGCATAGGTGTGTAACTGTTTTGTAGCTTCATCACTGTGTATTTCCATACTAGCTTAAAGGGTAAATAAGGGTAAAGTTCTAGTCTTTAGACTGCTGTTGGACTACAACAGCAGCCTAAAGGCTACAAGTTGGACTACATCATGCATCATTATTAGTTACTGTTCTTCACCAGTCATTGACTATGCCTGTCAGGGTTACTGATAACTGCAGTTCAACACCAAGAGGACCACTTCCTCAGGCTTACTTTACAGGTCCTCTGAAAAATAAAGTTTATTGTTTTTATGTACAGCGCTGTGCAAATCTACAGCATTATATAAATAATAATAATAATGATAATAATAATAATGAGAATAATAATATCAATGAGAATTGAATATGATAATTAACTGGAACTTCCATGAAAAGATGAAATACATATTACACTTGGAGACAGCAACATGGAAGATCTGTTGTTTTCCTAATAATTCCATCATAGTTTTAGTTTTAAGAGGTTAGGTATACAATGTGTTTTAATATATTTTAGTAAATTCATTGCACATTTTGATTTCACTAGACCTGTTTTTCCATACCTCTGTTTTTCCATATCTTTTCTATATCCACCTGTCTTATCGATTTTGATATATATAATAATTCCTCAGTAGTTCCCTCTAAATGAGATATTGAGAATATGTCATAAATGCAGCATGTTCTGATATATGTGTGTGTGTGTGTGTGTGTAACAAATCCTACAAAAGATTTCCTTACAAAAGATTTCCTTAGCACTCTATATGCTATCTACTTTCAGCACATTCTTTGAATAAAAAGCTCTGACATTTGTAAGGAACTGACCTTTGTTTTCCTTGAACATGTCTGCTGAATATCACATTTATGCAAGAAGTAGAGGAAAAGGTAGGGAAGGCAGTAGTTTGCCAGCAGAAAAAATTCAACTGTTGGCAGAAGATGTGTTAGGCACTTCTCTGAACCCTGTGCCCCTTTTTGCTCATTCAAGCCTTATAACTTTTCACAGTGTGATGGAGCTTTATACTTGCCTTTGAGTAATTTACACAAAAAATAATTTGGTTTGTATAAATATACCCAAAGCCTAAGGCACTGTCCTGGGGAAATTTCACAGAATGAGTTTTACTCATCTCTTTTGCATGGTATGCCAAAAAAGGAAAAATAAAATAAAATAAAAGCTAATTCAGATGCTGCTAATACAGAGACAACACAGCAGATAAAAACTGGAGTAAGTTGTAGGATGCAGGTAGTTTAGCAGAGTCACAGCAGAGATATTAATTCAGAGCTGGAAAAATTGGAAGACTTTTTAAGCTTCTTGGAGAGCTTTATTTAAGAAATTAGGTGTATCAGAAGTAAACTATTATAAAAAACCAGCAGTGAAACCAATGTGGGGATAGACTGAGGTGCAGCTATGGGGGAGTTAAATGAGGGCATTGTCCACCAGTAAGAATCCTGTCCCCCTCCCATGAAATATTCCTTCATTCTCCCAATTTCTAGCATTGCAGTAACTAAAATTTATGTTACACATTTAGAAATTAGTTTAGGCATCCAGAGAAAAGAAGGCAGGCAAAGTGACCAAAAGCATGTGAATATAGAAAATATTAAAAGTTCTCTGTATGAATGATTTCCAGTGTTTTTCTTTCTAGAATGCAAAACATTTGTGGAGCCAAAGGAAAACTTCATTGGGAGAGCAGAACTTTTATTGGTGAGGGATCCCCTCCAATATCTACATCACTGGGGATAGAAAACAGCTTCACTGACATGTCTACAAGTCTATCTGTTTCTCAGACAAATTTTCCAACTCGGAATGGGGTACCATTTTTAACTAGGACTATTCTGAAGGGACCTAATTCTTCCTTTGCTTGAGTCATAAGGACCACTATTGTACAGACCAGGCAATTTCTGGCCTTAGTGGGTCTTCTGTGAATTGTACTTCACAAAAAGCTGCATTGTCATGTTCTTGTTTCAGCCACCAACAAATCTTGACATCTCATTGCAGATCTCTCTCTTCTTTCCCCTCCAAGCATAACTTAACTTATTTATATTGAGAAGGTTTATGCTGCTCTTCAGTATAAATTTCACCTAGGCAGTTTAGAAATAAAGGGACAGTAAACCCAATACACACTAATAATAAAATAAAAGAAAAAGAATGAAATAAAATAAAAGCTAATTCAGATGCTGCTAATACAAAGACATCACAGATAAAGGTCATTACCTTTAAAGATCTACATGGCTTAGGCCCGAGTTACTTGAGCCTCTCCCTACACAATCTGCCCCACACTCTCAGAACATCCAGGAAGCAACTATTGGAATATGCTAAGGCCAGGTTAATAACAACTTCCCCCAGAACATTACAGTACTGCCATAGCCCTCAACCTGTGGAACGACTTGCTGGAGGAGAACTGTCTTATTACCACCTTAGATGCCTTTAAGAAGGCACTTAAGATGGATCTCTTCTGGCAACCCTAGCCACCCAATCTGTTATAAGAGAATTAGAAATACTCCACCTCTATTTGTAATTATATATATTTTAAATAATGATTTAGATGATTTAGTCAATACATTGTATAGGTAATGGTATATTGTTTTACTGAGTGTATTTAATATAACATTGTAGTTTTAATGTTGTAATTGATCGAAGGGAGAGGTGGGAAATAATAATAATAATAATAATAATAATAATAATAATAATAATAATAATATGTTTTTAAAAGCATTGGGTGATACAGCTCACATTCACAAGTTTGGAGTGGATCACAAGAGCCTGTTGCCAGAAAGACACCTACAAGAGTAATGGATGGACTTTCCTAAGAAGAGTATTCTGCTGATAGGTTGCCATCACAGAGAAGTCTTTTCTGCATTAGCAATGGCTTATCTTCATACTGCCAAGTTAGCCATGGTCTCTGATTAAGTGTACAGACAAACTCATGTTGAAGAAACTGAACCTTGAAGTATTCAAGCTGAAAAACCTTTAGAGCTTGAAAGACTAGCACCAGCACTTTTAACTGTGTTCTTTAAAGGACAAGGAAACATGACAGTGATTTACTGGTGAATTCTGCTGGAATGTCTTCTCAATGCAGTTCAGCTACCTATCAGCTGAATTATGAATTATCTGGAATTCCTAAACAGTTTTCAAGGAAAAACCCAGATATAAAGCTATGTGGTAATCTAATCTGAAGGTGTAAATCTTCATAATTCAACACTATCATCTGGCCTCAGAGGGAGAGAAAGGCAGGCCAGTTCCATCAGGCCTAGCTAGAGCAAGAAGGCCATCCCTCCATCCAACATCATCCAGCATTAGAGGGAGAACAGCAGGCCAGCTTCATCAGGCCTAGCCAGAGCAAGAAGGCCCACCCTCCATCCACCATAATCCAGCCTCAGAGTGAGAAAAAGGCCAACCAACTCCATCAGGTCTAGCCTAGATTAAGAAGCAGAGCCCTCCATCTGGTCCATCTGGTCCAGGCCTGACAGAAGAACCGCTGGACTTTTCCCCTTCCCCACTGCCATTCCCTTCTGCTTCTGTGTCATTTTAGATTGTAAGCCTGAAGGAAGGGAAATGTCTAATTAACTTCCTGTAAGCTACTTTGAGAGCCTTTTTGGCTGAAGAGCAGGGTATCAATACAGTAAATAAATAAATATTGTTATTTTCTATAATTTTATGTTTTTTTTAAACCATTGTTCTCCTTGCTGTAAGAAAGCAGTAAAAAAACTGTACTTGTTCTGTGTAACACCTCCTCCCAAACACCAAAGGTTTTTTCTCCTGCAGAAAACATTTCAAACAGATTTTTTTTTTTCACTCCTTACCTGGAGACCAGAAAAGGAAAGAAAGGAAAAAGCAAAGATTAAGTGCAGCAATCTCCACATAGGTCCCACAAACAAACAAACACAAACAAGATGAAAGGATAAAACATCAAGAGCTATCTGTCTCCCTACTGACTCCCCTAGTTTTTAGTTTACTTACTACAGCCTGAACTATTGCCTGATGTGTTACTTGTATGAGCTATTAAGGTCGAGAGCACATGATGAAACCCCCATGAACTTAATGATGGAATGTGCTACACCAGTACACTGAATTCAAGAAAGAAATTCTATATACTGAGATTCTTGACAACAAGCCTGATTTGAGATATATAATATAAAAAGTGTAAAAAATCTAGTCCCAGTAGGCTCTCACACAAATTGTGGTATATGTCTTTCAAGATGCTTCCCAGCCAGAACAGTACAAGACATTTCCCTGCTTGATGCTGAGTTGCAAATGGAGCTACAGTGCTGCCCTGTTTCAGATGGGTAGTACTCGAAGACTATCAAGTTATTTTGATACAGAAGGATGAAATGCCTTCAGTCACTTCTCTTCATCTCTACCAGGAAAAAGCAAGTGCTGTTGTTGAATGACTTCAAGTCATTTCTGACTTATGGTGATCCTAATGTGAACCTATGGACGTTATCACACAGGTGAAATTGGAAGGTTATCCTAGGATGAATGCAGAGTCAATCAGGAGGTTTCACATTCTTTCGAATGAGATTATCATACGAACGTAGAATGCAACCCAGAGTCAATCACATTCTTTCGAATGAGGCTATCATACCTGATCGAAAGGAATCCTGGGCCATTCCGAGCGTAATGACGCCAAATTCCACAAATGGATAAATTCGCTGATTTACCGAATTTAAAAAACATGTCGCAAAGCGAATTTACAGTCAATTCACAATGGACACAATGTAGAATGTTTTTGCCTATCACCCCTGTATTCCCTTCACTTCCCATGGTCCTCCTCTGTCTCCTCCTCTTCCTCCTCCCCCTGGTATTGTGCCTTTTGTGGGGAAGCGGAGACTTACTTTGGGGAACACTTTGGGTAAGAGGGTGTCCGAGAGGGAGCTGAGGCCAAGGGGGCCCTGGTGAGGGACATGCTGCACTGGGGGATCCTGCAGAAGGCCCTCACCCAGTGCTGCCGGTCCTGCAACACAGCCTTGGCTCCCCACTGCCATGGATGTGGGGGGCTCCCGGGCAAGCTGGCCCGGGGCCTCAGAGGACTCCATCCCTGCCGCCTTCCTCCTCCTCCTCCTCGCTCCTAGGCCCTCCTCTGCCTCCTCCAGCTGAGAGAGTGTTCCCAGAGGCCAGGAAAGCAAGCAGAGGAGGAGGAGGGCAGCAAAGAGGATGGATTCCTCTGATGCAGTCGCTTGCTCACTCCTCCTCCTCCTCCACTTGCTTTTCCAGCCTCTGGGAAACCCTCTCTGCCGGAGGAGGAGGAAGCAGAGGGCGCAGGAGTGAAGAGGAAGAGGAGGAAGGCAGCGGGGATGGAGTCCTCTAAGGCCCCGGGCCAGCTTGCCAGAGGAACAGCAGGGGAGAGAAGAGGAGAGGCAGAGAAAGGAGTGCTGCCATGCTGCTCCAACAGTCACACTCTCTCAGCCTAGGGAGGAGGAGGAGGAGGAGGAGGAGGCGGCGGCAGAGGAAGGCCCAGGAGCGCTCTGCCAAGGCTCCCTGCCACCATGGACATGGAGTTTCCTTTCAGGAGCCCTAAAAAGACAGCCACCCTTCCCTCCCTGGAGCATGTGGGAGGACACTTGTGGAAATGAGTTTGGAACATGCGCAGACAAGATAATTCTACACTAGCAATGGGAATTTGTTTTTCTTTTTTTGATAGCCAAATTCGAATCTGACCCCAACTAATGTGCCTTTAGCCGTTTGTTGTGCTTTGTGTGGACTTGCTTTTCTGGGATGACAGCACTTTAACCATGTTTGGATTGGAAGCACATAGGCCCCCATGTGATAACGTCCTATGAGACTCGACCAAGGTCACCCAGTGGGTTTTCATGGCTGAGCAGGGAACTGAACCCTGATCTCTATCGTCCAATGTTCAAACCACTACACTACAATGGCTCTTGAAAAAGAAATATGATTATGTAAATAATTAACAATTTGCTTCATAACATCTGAATTCTGTTGCCTGAAGCAAACACTTCATTCCCTCATGGTAGGACTGATCCTTTTTCCCAGGTAAACTCATATAACAAAATAAAGATTTCACACCATTTTTTTAAAAAGTGTGTGTGGAGAAGCATGTATTATAAATAATTTTTATGCCACAGTGATTTATTCCAACTGATATTTTGTTCAAAATTTTCAAAAGATTGAAGGGAGAAAATAATTTCCTTCCTTTCTATTTCCTGCCTTGCCACCCATCTCTACTAATGTCTGATTGTCCAAATGGTGATAGATTGGCACTTGCCAAGTAGTTTCATAATGGCCAGGCAGGAAATAGAAACCCTGTTTTCTGATTCTCCACCCGGCCTACAGTGCTCTAAGAAAGCAGAGACACTTAGGTCATCCTGGTGGCTCCAGTATAGATTTGAAAATTCAGGGGGGCAGAGTTTCAATCATGAGTCCATGTTGCAATGACCTACTTTTAATCTAACAAAGTATGTGAAAATTTAGTGATCAGGAATCATCTTGCGTATGCAGCCTAGGGGATCACTTTCAGATGATATAAGTCCTTAGCCTTTTTCCTTTGAACCGTTGTTGCTGCCGAGATCTCTGAACTATCAAGTACAGTTCATTGGATCCATAGCGAGTGGGTTTAAAATCTCTTTGACATACCTTTGCTTTAAATATTCTCATAGCACTTTTCATTTACTGCATAAGCAAAATGATTGCTGATCTCTCCCTCTCTCACTGTTAATGCACTGCTCTGGAATATTTTTGCCATCACCCATACTAAGTAGAAATTTAAGCCTAATGCTGGCTACTGTTTAAGTCAAGCAGAAAATTTCGAATTAACGATGCTTCCAAGACTCTTCTCATCTGCAAATTATAATTGCATTTTGAGTTCTCTGTTAGCTAGTCTTGGGAACACAAGAAACTGTCTTTGGCCCGTTACAGACAGGCTCTTGAGGCGCCCCCATCACGTGCTAGGGGTTGGCCGGGGACCTAGCGTCCACACCGGCCTCACCCCTAGCACGTGACAGGGGCGTAATAACGGCGGCGCCCTATACACACAGGCGCCGCCATTATTACGTGTCGGACGCATAGCGTTCGCACGTTGTGTGGCGCTTATGATGTTGCAAGTGCACCATTGGTGCCTCGCGGCATCGTAACCGCGCCGCAGGAAGCAGTGCCATTTTGGGGCTTCTTTTTTGCTCCATGCGGGAGCCACGCAGTTTGGCTGCTACGGCTCCCTCGCGGAGCAACCAGCAGCGTCAGCAGACTGCCACTTTTAGGCGGTCTGTAACGCGCCTTAGACTGTCTATTTGTCTCTTCTGAAGGTGGTGGCCTTCCAGGAAGATGCTAGGAAGATGCACTGTTCACTGACCTATAGTCCCGCCAAGTTCATTTGGCCTTGTTTCCCAAGGGAAACCAAAGGCTTAGATCTAATGAGATGTTAGTAGAGGAAAAAGCATAGTTGCATTCATGAACAGGACTTTGCCGTTGCTGAAGTGATAAGGCAAAAGAGGATGTATACATGCTATACAATTTGTGTAATGGGGCAGAAGAACATATCTATATCTATATATTACTTGTCTCCTTGTCTCTACATTCTAGCGGAAAGGGGAATGTCGAAGAATAAATGACAGCCAGATAGGAAGAAAGAAAACAAAAGGAAAGGCTACAATACAAAGATTTAAATTATTTTTAAAAATGTTTTATTTGCAATAAAAAATAAACTGACTACAAAATGGAAACCTGTGTGGATCCCTCCCTTGCACTACCTCTAGGAATTTATTTCTGCAGGCATAATATAACCTGCAATGGTATAACTCTATTGAGAACAAAATATTGACTTTTTTGTTTTGATTTTTTTAAAAAAAAATAACACATTTTGAGTCATGTGGATGCAACACTTTGCCAGACCTTTCCTTCTTTTGTACTTTTGTATTTTTTCTCTGTTACATTACTGTCATGCATTTATGAAATAATAGGACTTTATAAGTGTATAGATGGACATATCATTTTATTTCTAATCCATGTCAAATTCACATGACCATGCATGAGTTTTCTGCTTAGTCTATGTTGTTGCTGATTTTTAGGGTGTGTGGTGAAGGATCATATTTAAATGCATTCTCTCACATTTATTACACAGTATATTGGATCTCAAGGTTATGCATTTATAATCATATTCTATTTCTGATTCATATCTATTTCATGCATGGCTATTCATGATTCAGGTATCGCAATTAAACTGTGTGGTTGGTGATGTCCTGCTTTTGTTTTGTTTGTTTATGGGGGGAGCATATTTAAATGCATATTTAAATATTTCAATGTTTCCTCTTGCAAAATAGGCATTGTCTATTTTGTCTCAAGATATAGCTAATCATATTTATTTGAAATGAAAAAAAAATGTTAATTTGCATGTTTGAATCTCTCTCCCCCTGTCTCTGTTTTAGCCCTTCTAACAAGAGGTTCATATCACAATCACATACCAGCCATGCACACTTCCAGCCTTGAACTTCAGGTTTAGGGAGATAAAATGAACATGTGGAAGAGATCCATGCATCCAAGGCCTGATTATTTTTTTCTGAGTTTTTCTCTCCTCCAGATTTATAGTGCTGAGTCTTCTGCTGCATGTGCATCATAGAAAACAGTGGGGTACTCCAATCACACAGAGTCCCCCATGCAATTTTCAGTCACAATGGAAATGATTGCCAGCGTGTGAACAGGACATGGCTAGTAGCATTATTGTCAGCGTGCAGAGAACCTAAAATGAAGTTGTTTCACCATTCTGTTTTTATGATCCAATATACTCTATCTCATAGCTCTTTCTATGCACTGACAGGTGAATGATGTAGCAGGGAACACAAATGCACTAAAATTTCAAAATAAAACTTTAATTCTCTTGAGGGCATCACATCAGTAGGAGACAGGGAGGAATATCTACCACACAGAAGTAGCTAAAACACAATGCACCTCACACTAATCTTGTTAAGACTACATATTCAGAGTACAAAATCATTTTTTGGAGACAAAACTAAATTGGTTGGCTCTTGCCAAATACAATTTCTGTTGTTCTTAAAGGGAGTGGCTGTCCAACTTTGGCTTTCTGAAGGCACATGGAGGAAAAGACTAAAAATGGTGCCCTGCTGGCTTATGTTGCACTTATAACAAAATTGTTTAAATAAATGAGCACTCTGAATATGCCAATTTAAAGTTTACTTTTATGGTGTATAGTTTCCAAAGCAACTGTTTTGCATTGACAAGAAGTTAAATCCATGGCTGTTAGCCATGACTTCTAAAGAAGCCTTTGGTGTCACTGGCCACTTGTTCCTGCATATCACTTGCATTTTAAAAGCCAGAGGACAAGGTTGTGGCCTTCACACTTTATACAGACCACTTGGTTAGCCTCTACTAGAAACAATAAGAATTTACATTTAATCTGATTCAGAAGGCTGTTCTCATATTTATCATCACCCAGTGAATGAAATGGCAAAACCTTTTCATCCATTCAGGTACATTTCCTCATAGTTAACCTTCTGGGGCTGCATGTCAGCACAGAGAAGAGACCAAAGCCAATACTGGGTGCAATGGAAGGCAAAAGACCATCTGAATATTTATTTAGACGGCTGCACATTTATTTAAACACTAGCAACTGGACAGAACCCTGATCACACATGAGTTCCTTTTAGCTTGGTGGCCTACAAATGTGAATTCTAAACTTATCTGTATTATTGCCACCTAGTGCAAGCAGTATTCAGATTACATCAAGCCTCCTTGCATTTGACATTTGAAAAGCATCACAGTACACTGGTTATCTGACAAAATGCCCTTTTTTGTCTCATGAACTAATCTGAACTTGCCCTAGTTTCAGCTGCTTGCAAAAAGAGTTCAGCATGATCTCTGACCTGACCCTTTGTGCATCCATTCCATCCACCTTCATTGCTCTTAAAGCTCTACTCAGTTTGTCCTTGCACAATGCAAAAGAAAATATCACAGCATTTCTACCCTTGCTGCTTTCTCACAAATTAGAAGTACTCTGTAATCAAGTTAGCATGTTGGTTATACCTCACAAGGCATAGGTGATAAGTGCCATTTTCCATATGGTCTAGAGATTCTGGACAAAATGCTCAGGCTTCAAATACTATTTGGGGAACTGATGAAAAAAGAAGAAGAAGAAAAATACAAGGCCAAGGTTCTCTTCTCTGACTTGGAATCCAAGAACAAGAAGTATTCTTGGCTGCATCCCCCAAATGCAGAGCCTTCAAGTTGCCATTTAGGGATATAAAGTATTTTTGCATCTTTGTGAGGAAGGATGTCTTGACATATTGAGATGTTGTTATTGTTGTGTGCCTTTAGGTTGTTTCAGACTTATGGCAACCCAAAGGTGAACCTGTCATGGGGTTTTCTTGGCAAGATTTGTTCAGCAGACATTTTCCATTGCTGAGAGCATGTGGCCTGCGTAGGGTCACCCAGTGCGTTTCATGGCTGATCTGGGAATTGAACCATGGTCTCCAGAGTCCAGAATCATAGTCCAACACTCAAGCCACTACACCACACATCAAAATAATAATAATAATAATAATAATAATAATAATAAACCTGCCAGCTGCTGCAAGATTCTGTGCCTCTTTCTCCTTAGCAAGAAGAAAAACACCAGGACTTTTTTCATCATCAGCAGCAATAACATAATAATAATAATAAATGAAAAGATTCATGTGCAAACATAGTGTATTTTGAAAAAATAAATAAATAAATAAAACACAAACCCCAACATCTTTGCCCAAAAATGTTTACCAAAATTTATGCAGAAAGTTTCTAAATGCCCCCCCCCCATGAAAAAAATTGAAAAACAACAACCATATCCCCCAGTGGTAAAAACCTATCAAAATGTTCACTCACATGTAACAAAATAAGCAAAATTTCAAACTTTATTGTGCCAAAGGATCTCATGTAATCTAGTGCACTGCAGTCAACATTGCCTGTCTATAGGCATCAATGACCTCAAGAGGAGGTCCTACAGGGTTTGTAATTGGAAATGTTGATGATTTAAGCTGTGGCATCCATACACTAAGTGTTTGAGCTATCTCCCAAATTTGATGTTCATAGCTGTACATATACACAGTATGGATGTATTCACTAGTATTCATGTGCTAAAATGAGACACCTCAAAATGTTTCTCCTTCACTGTGGGCTGATAAGAGTTTTTATGAATCCTCAGGGAGGATTCATATTTCTGAGAATGTTTTTGTTGGAAATTGTTGCTGCCTTGGTGATTTTTGGGGGGGAATTGAATGGTTGTTTACCACTTTGTGATCAACAAATCAGGCCCTTTGTGTTTGGTGTGTGTGCATGTGTCTGCATGGATGTGTATGTGTATGCTTTGCTTCACAAAGGAAAAAAAAGACTACCGGTAGTTTTGTCCAGAGGCATCTTGTACAAACTGCAGAAACCCTGACTAAAAAGAAAGTGCTTATACTTTTACTCTCACATGAGAGCAAGAAATCATCCCACACTTGCCAATTTCTTGAAAAAAGATTTGTGGACATTTTAAGACACTCTATCTTGTCAAGAATGAGCAGTTCTGTAAATTCTATGATCCTGTCTGATCTTGCATGCTAAGTAGGGTCAGACCTAGTTAGTATTTGGATGGAAATGTGCCAACAAATATCAGATGCTATAGGCTATATTTTAGAGGAAGAAACAGACAAAACCAGGTAAGTATTTCTCACCTATGAAAACCCTATTAAATTAATAAGTAGAAGAGTGACTGGAAGGCATATCCACACAAATGTTAGGCTGATTCAAAAGTAGATACAGTACTCAGACTATACTTCCTTTTAAGCACCAACATAAAGTTCAGTCCAAGAATTGGGAAAATCTTATCTGAATGAAGAATGGTTGGCTTCATAAACCTATTTGAGCTCACTTCCCTAATGATCTTTCTTTACACACTCAATATGTCAGGTAGCTGGACCTTAAAAACAGTCTAATGAAAGATTCTTTGATTAGACTTGAAAACAATCCAATCAAAGACTCAGGGTATGAAATGTAACAAACATTTTACTGATTGGTGTATCATATGTTGCCATGCATCTTTATCTGAACCTTCACCCAGTCATCTCAGGGTGATAATCTAGGCACGGGACAGATGGCCCTTTTGTGGTGTGGCAGCGGCGTAGCTAGGGTTAGGGACTGTGCAGCAACCACACGGTTCCTAACCCTAGCACATACTGGTGGCACCATAATGGTGGCACCCCGTGTACACAGGTGCTGCCCTTATGACATAACGGACACATAGCATCCACACGTCATACTGCAATAGTTCCTCCATGAGTGCGCCATTGGCGCACTTGGATGTAAATGGCACAGTGGAAAAAGAAAAGCCACCATGGTTTGGTGGCTGCGGTTTTCTTCCAGAGGAATAAATGCCTCCGGCAGGCCATCCTTTTGGGGCGTCTGTCCCAGGCCCTAGCTGCCTTCCTTCATTTCGCACAACAGCCCTGTGGGGAAGGTGAGGCAGATTAGGCCAAGAATGAATGCCTGGTCAAAGCTCATTCAGTGAACTTCATAGTTAACAAGGAATTTGAAGCCAGATCTGTCTCCTCTAAATCCAGAACTCTAGGCACTATGATACTGTGTCTAGAATAATCTGCAGATCACCCCTGACCTTGTTGGTATACACTGAATCTTGCTTACATGAGCTTGCTCATTTCTGCTTATAGTTTCTTACTCATGTGAACGCTACCTAGACTATGAGCAATATATTATCATAGAATTACATCTGAACTTGCTTTGATATCTATTAGCACAAGAGAGGTCAACATGCAGGTCATGGGCCAAATGTCACAAGTTTCGGATCCAGTTTCATGGCACTAGTCAGACGTGCTCAGCACAG
Organism: Sceloporus undulatus; assembly: GCF_019175285.1. Taxonomy (NCBI): domain Eukaryota; kingdom Metazoa; phylum Chordata; class Lepidosauria; order Squamata; family Phrynosomatidae; genus Sceloporus; species Sceloporus undulatus. Next base: position 250,986,083 of record NC_056524.1, read on the forward strand.
TGAATGCTCCTGTTGGCCATTCCCCATTCATCATGCAGCTCCATGCTTAGATAATGGAGTCCAAGAACCCACCTTCTTTTCCGGCATCCCTCTACTTCTTCCATTCATATGCACAACCACTGTCATAACTAGGTAAGACAGATGTCCAGAATTGCTAGACCAGTTAGTTCATGATTAGTGTCTATAGATACAGGTATCTTAACAGATCATACTGTTAATGAGCAGCAAAAGAAATAGAGGAATTACTGTTTCAGTTATATATTGATTGATAGATACACATAACCTATGCAAAGCTTATCCAAGAAAGCATGTTGTTCATATAAATAAATTCAAGATTGAGGAAACATCACAGAAAGGCAAATAGAAAAATTAAAACGTCTTTAAAATAATACACAATTCAGATAATAAAATGGCAATAATAGTATGCATTAAAATTACTCTGTCATCATGACACCACTCAGATGCAGTGGCCATTAACCAGCCTCAGGTTTCAGTAACTAGAATTGTGTTGTTATCACATACTGTGATAACAACACAATTGTGTTGTCATCACATACTACAACTCTGTGTTGTTATCACATACTACAACAAAAAGTTATTTTCATTCAGACTCATATGGGCATCTGTATTGTCTGTACGTATCAGCTGTATATCAGTAAGTGTAAAAGTAAATACTCAGAAATATTGTTTGATACATCCTTTCCTGGACTGGACTTCAGTTGAGAAAACTAAATGTTTGCATGCCAGTTCCCATGTTAAAAATAAAATAAAAACCTCTGCATACAGAAAACTGGAGGCTAGTCAATGAGAAGGCTGGGGAACCTTGGGGCTGTACAGACCGGAACATTGTGCTGGCCTGTATGCATGGTGAGGACTGAGCGTCTGCATGCTCAAAGCCTTTACCACACCACATGGGTGCCATTTTGACACACACCCGTCCATATGGCATGTGCCATGATGATGCACGCCAGGCACAGTGCCCAAACAATGCATCGCAGAAGGGGCATCATTATGGTGCACTAGCGTGCCTATGCCGTCCCTTTTGGGACGCAAAGAATCCCCTTTTCAGGGATTCTTTTTGCTCCCTCCGGAGGCCACAGTGTATGGTTGCCACTGCCTCCATCAGGGGCAAAAAGGGTCGGCCTCTCGCTGCCAGTATATCCCCTTTGTTTTTTAGATGAGAGAAAATTAAAACCATATTCTGAAGAAGTACCATCTGTGATGACCTATACTTCCTGATTTTCAATTAATTCAATCATATTAAACTGTTTATACAGACCATAATTTGGATAAATTACATTTTTGGACCCTAGTTTCCAGATTCCCTAATGCTGGTTGGAGGATTCTGGGAACTATCATCTATCCATTCTTTTATTTATAACTGCCAGACAGGGACTTAAGACAGTTTAGAAAAAGGCAAAAACAGAATAAAAACAAATATTTGTTAAAAACATACTATCTGAAAATTGAAGCAGTATTAAATAACAACATAACTGAAAGTGCTTAAACTCTTACTTTAAATCAAAGAGTAAAAACAATATAGCACCATTAAAAGGAGCCCCAGTGGCATAGTGGTTAAATGCCTGTACTGCAGCCACAATATTGTGAATTTGATCCTGAGTGGTTACAATGTCGACTCAGCCTCCCATCCCTTTGTAGGTCAATAAAATGAGTACCCAGCTTGTTGGGGGTATGGGCTTACAAATTGTAAACTCCTTGGAGACTGCTTACTTTAGTATGAAGTGGTATAGAAATGTAAATGCTATTGCTATTGCTATAAATCCTTTTCTTGTTAAAAATTTATTTCCAAGACTTATTGGGGAAAAATGTGTTAAAGAGCAACAAAGAAGGAACCATTCCAGTTTCCCTAGGGAGTTCCCTCCTCTTTGGGAGCATCTACAGAAAAGGCCTTCTCCCCCATACAGAGATGTGCCACAAACAGTGACTGTAAAGGAGGTGGGATAGAGAGATGTGCCTTCAGTACAGATCTTAAAAGTGTGGGCAGGCTCATATGGGGTAATGTGGTTCCTAAAAGAACCTGGGCCTGAGCTGTATAAGGCTATATAGGTCAACACCAGCACTTTTAATTGTGCCTGAAACCAGATCAACAGCCACATGCATTAAAGTAACCCAATTGGAATGTTACTAAGGCACGTTTCACCATCACCCAGTCTAACATCTCAAGGATTGGGTGCAGCTGGTGTGTGTGTGTGTGTGTGTGTGTGTGTGTGTGTGTGTTTGTGTAATTTCTTGTTAGAGCATTAGTCTACCTAGCCCTGCCTTGCCTAACTCTACTACCACTTTTCCCCTTTCTCACAGAGATAGCTTTCCCATGGTGAGAATCTTTTAAGTGAAGAGCTACAAAATGAACCTGTTATGAACTATGTGTATAACAAAGTACGGTAGGTGCTCCACCACATAGTTTCCAGTTTGTCTTTGTGAGCATAATTGGTCTCACATTTGAGTCAACATTTTCTAGCATTTCAATGTAACTCTTCTAGAACAGAAAGATTTTTCTTAGAGCTTTAAAAATTTTGAAGTTCAAAAAGATGTTTAGCTTAGTGTTACATTAATTACACAGGCTTGTCAAATTGAGAGTCATATAAACTTTTAAAAACTGTGTGCTGATTTTATAAGAATTTTGTATTCTGAATTCAAAAGAGACCTCAGATTTGCTCCATCACAAAGGCTGCGTCCACAGTGCAAAAGTAATCTAGTTTGACACCACTTTAATTGCCAGGGCATAATGCTACAAAACTCTAGGAATTGTAGTTTTCTGAGACACATAACTTTTTCTATCAGAGAGCTCTGGTGCCACAACAAACCTAGAATTCCATAGCACTGAGCCATGACAGTTAAAGTGGTGTCAAACTGGATTATTTCTGCAGTGCAGATGCAGCCATCGAGTTTTTTTACAACTTGTTTTTATTTTTCTAGGTTGTAATCTATGACTTGTATGAATTGATTCTGCATCATGAAAACAAGTGAAACAGAGCCAAAACTAAATTCATGTTTTGTATACACAGCATAACAAAGTTTACAATTAACAGAACACTAGTTGAACAAACATTAATTAGTTAACAACGTGGTTGTCAAGTAGTTGAATCTTGACCCTAAAACCTATCACGATCACAGCTTTAGTATTCTAGTATACTGTACTTCCTACACTTTTTTTCCAGTGATTAGCTCTTTCTTCAGCCATCTTATTTATTTATAGTAATACTGACTCAAATATTAATAATAAGTGTTTACAGAAAATTATTGGAAATGTATATCCTTCTCCCCAAAACAGCTTTGCTAAGAGATTTTCTTTAGGGTAAGAAAGGGAAATGAGTATGACCATTTTTCCATGTGCTAATAATCTTTTGTAATGGTCATTTTTGCATTCATATAGCCCTTTAGAATGTTCAAAAAAAGTCTGCAAAAGAGATGGCTAACTCAGAGCTATTTTAATTGACTGCTGCTAACATCAAAGGATGTATCAGAAAACTGAATTTCCTGGGTAATTTTTCAACAAATGAAATTCAAACAACTTGAGCAAGAAGTGACAAGGAACCTTGCCTCAGTCTGGCTAGAAACAATTGCCACTTGGTTCTTCTCTCCCATAACTCTCTTATTCAATTGCCACAGCTAACTTCATTTGTTTCTTCCCTTTCTGATTCTTTTGCCTGATGCCTATTTTATAGAATCCCACCAGAAATTGTGGCTCCCCACATGTTGATCTGCAGCTCTCATCAGACCTGACCATTGGCTATGCTGGTTAAGGTTAATCGTAAGGACCTAGGTTTGCCATGTGTCCCTTATTATATGGCACAGCCCTTATGTGAGGCCCAGAAAGGTTGTCCCTTATTGAACTGCCAGGCATCCTTATAATAAGGGATATCCCCTATTTGAGAGTTGGGAAATCTTCTTTTTATACAGACTCCAGACTCCCTGTTTCCACCCATATGGATTGTGGCAGGGGACTTTACAGTGATCAGAGGTGAACACCTGCCCATCACTGTGTTGGCCCAGGTAAGCACTTCGGGATAGGGACAGGTCAGATATATGGACGGGATACCATTGAGCTGGCCTGTGGTATCTCACCTGTGTGTTCAGTACCTAAGTTGAAGGAAATCAATACTGTACTTTCATTTGGTATTTAGATAGAACTTGTTAATAGCTACTTCCTGATTCTCAACCCTGCATATTATGAATTTTGTCTGCCTCTTGCTGCTATTTTGAAAACCAGTGAGGCAATGAGGACCATAACTGGCCCACCCCTATGGTAAATGATTATTTAAAACTGTGACCTGCCTCAAATTCAGGATAATATATAAATGTATATGCATTTAGTAAGAGGATAAAAAGCTTACATACATGACACTTATGTTTTAACCTTGATAGACTCTCATCAGTTCCTATGTACCATACTCTGAATACCCCAAACACTGTCATAACCTGCAGAGTACTCCAAAGATTACCTTTTCTCAGCCAACCCAAACAATGGATACTTCAGCATTAACCTTTGCTTAAAACTGTACTGAATCAACAGTCTGTAGGTTATCAGTCAGCATTTTTTACTTCCACATTAAATCAACAGCATTTTTGTAGACACATCAGTATTCGATTACTGGGTGGGATACTAAATCTACTGACATCATTTTAATATTTATTCATAAAGTGCAGGAGAACCATGCTGTTTTGTTTTTCAAAAAACATCTGTTCAACCTCCAATCTTACTCACATGGAGAATCAGACTGACATGTGACTAAAACTCAAAATCATTCTATTCATTTGATGAAAGATACATAGGCGGGTTACAGACCGCCGCTTTGCGGCGCTCTGCCGCCGCCGCCGGTTAGTCCGCGGGGGAGCCGGAGCCTCCACATGGCGCAGCTCCCGTGCGGACCGAAAAAGAAGCTCCAAAATGGAGCTTCTTTTAGAGTCGCATTTGCGACGTAGCGAGGCGCCAGGTGTGCACTCGCTACGTCACAAAGGACGCGACGCGTACGGACGCTCAGCATCCGTTACACAAAGATGGCGCCGGCCATGTAGAAGGGCCGCGCCATCTTGTACGGAAGGAGTCCGTATTAGGCCCAGGGGCGTCTAGAAGAGACGCCCCTTTTTTAAAATGGGACGTCCTCCGGACGTCCCAAATGCCGGTTTGTAACCGGCCACAGATTGCTTATTCTGCTTATACTCTTTTGGCTGGCAATGGAAAAAATTCAAGACTGTGTGAAGTCGAAGGCTTTTATGGCCAGCATCCATAGTTTTTTGTGGGGTTTTTTTTGGGGGGGGGGGCTATGTGGCCATGTTCTAGAAGAGTTTATTCCTGACGTTTCACCAGCATCTGTGGCTGGCGTCTGTAGCCAGCATCTGAGGCTGGCATCTTCAGAGAAATGAAGATTTCTCTGAAGATGCCAGCCACAGATGCTGGCAAAACATCAGGAATAAACTCTTCTAGAACATGGCCACATAACCTGAAAAAACCCACAAAAAACTATGCAAGACTGTCTTTCCACTTTCTTCTGTAGCATCATTAAATATCTCACGATGTACTTTTTTTCTTACATGCATGAACAGAATTTTACTGTACACACAGAGAGATGGCACACAAAGAATAAACAATAAAAAGTCAAATCTTATTCTCTTTTTTCCTCCCCTTCCAAATGCTAAAATTGCCCAGGATCTTTCGTTCCATCTACTGTACAGGTATTAATATCCACCAATATAATCTAATACAAGGGCATGTAGCTGGCAGGCAAAATTCCAAATATGGACTCCTGTCCACATTTTATGGATCAAAAACATAGAAGAATGTTAACATACAAAAAACAGAAAGAAAATATTACAATATGGTTTCTGCTGTTAATACCATCATGGTTATAGCCCACCACTGCAGCTATCATCAAATTACCTTTTCCACCAATGCTCTACAAACATACCCTTCCTAAAGTAAGATATGAATCTGCTTAGGTGGCCCACTTTTTAATCCTTATGATGTCTGTACTTCTTACATAGCTATGGTGAGGAGGATTGCAGGGATGCATGCCATGGTTGCTAAGCAACTGACATTTCTCCACCACCCCCATCTGTTGACCAGTCTACACCTCCTCCCCCAGTTAGGATTATCACACTTTTCAATGAGGTTAGAATAAAAAGCAACACTTTAGAAAATTGAACTCTAAAATATGATATTTAGCACAAGTACTGATTGACAACTGCAACTGCTTGCAGAAGAAGCATGCTCATCAACACACATTCACACATATGCGTGCACGCACACACACACACACACACACACACACAGAGCCATCTATACTCCTTCATTTGGAAGCATCTTCTTCATTTTCTCCATGGATGCATACAATTTTGCCCTCTCCATTCCTTCGATCCATGCCATTATGACTTTCTAACAATAAAGCTAATAGTGATAATCATCTCCACTAATTATCCTTCATTCAGATTAATGAAAGTCAGCAGTGATGCCACAGCCCACTTTAGAGAAATGAGCAACATCAGCTCTGTCCATCAGCAACTCAATCCCAACAGAAATGTAAACCAATAAAATCAGATGAATATTGGAGCTGTATATGCAGCCTCCTTACACATAGCAGATTTTGTAACACACAAGAGACAGAAACCATCTAAGCAAGGAAACAAAAAAATTGATATAACAACGTATTAGCTAAAAAAGTATATCTTTTAATACAAAATTCCAATCTCATAAATTTATTTCCACTGAATAATTGCTTCACTATTCCAGGTGAAAATTGTTCCTTATATTTCAGTTGAAATGTTTTTGCGATTGATAATATAAACAAAATATAAATATTATTTACAACCTTTTCCTGGTTTTGATATGTGCTATTCTTGATGAAAAATATGTTTCCCAAATGGGTGGAGCACCTTGCCATGGTAAAATCTGGTGTTTATCCCATTCTCTACAGTATTGAACAATGTTTACACATGCAGCATTGTCAACTGAATGCAAAATGACTGTCCTTCAAAGTATCTACCCTTGAATTTTCTGGTTTATACTGCTTTTTCATGCATGCTTATCTACCCATCATTTTTTAAAATGCTTTATGTTTAATGCAATAAGAAAACAACATGAAACCTTACTTGCTTGATATGTTTTATAACGTAGTAAGATGAAAATGACTGAAAGATTTATGTAGATGTTTCAGTATCTGAAATTCAGGTATACTAAGAATGTGTAGGACATGTTTGGGCACTTTGGGGTATAAATCAGCGACAAGGGCTTAAAATGAGAAGCATTTGTATATTTTAACCCATGATCCATAATTTTACACAGATTTCGCTCTCATAATTACCTGCCTATATTGTTATTCCCATGTTCCCTGTCCTATTGTGTCCCTGATAGAACTCTGTTTCAAGCTACTTCCCAATATTACAGTCTTTTTACATCTAGGAATATGGATTATGTTTCTTTCTATAGGGTAATTTTCAACACTCTAGGATTTTAATGGAATCCAATAGGGGCTGTGTAAGCAAGTTTCTATAAAGTAGAACTTATCATATATAATTAAAGATATGAAAAGTCCCTGGATCAATACCTGTAAGTGCTTTTCTGAGTGAGGTTAGGTCTTCATTGATCTACATGCTTTACATGCAGAAGGGTCCAGGTTCAATCTCTCATATGTCCAGTGGTCTTGGGTAGAAGAGTGGGAAAAACCCTGGAGAATGGCTGCAGAGTAGAAGATACTGGATTAGAAAAGCCAACGACCTAAACCTACATTCAAACATAGGCCCATTCATCAGAGTACATGGATGCAAGGCATCAAGTGTGGGTAGATCCCTGTTTTATAGCATACTTTGCATAATGATTAATCTAGCCCTGCTCATGACCACAGTGTAAGAAGCACAGTTTGTGGAAAACTACATGTGCATTAGCTGATTTTATTTCAGTGTGTCCTGCGTAAAGGCCAGATTGCACAAGGCAGACGAAAGTGTTTTTATTTTTACTGCCAGTAAACCACTTAATCAATCATTAATAATGGTAAGCAACATAAAATTTGAATTAGACAAATATGCCAATTTCATACCCACAGCCTGGGTCAGCAGAACCTAAATGTTTAATTCAGTAATTGAGGCATGTCTGTTGTGAATCTCTAGCCTGTAAAAGAGCGACATTTGTATATAAACTGAATTAATGTCAACAATTTCATTAGGAATAAACTGGCTAAAATTCCAAAGTTTTCATTTCATTACTGGTTTGTGGGTCATTACAAATTTTAGGATGGCTGTGTCTGTGCATCTGCGTAATCTTATGTATATACCAGCTTTTTAAAATATTTATTACTTAAAAATGGAGAGACTCTTTTCAACAGGAATGATTACCATGTATATGAGATTATGGAGTGGATGAATTCTTATTTTGCTCCCAAAGCTGCAGTTTATGCAGTGATTCCTTAACAAAACTATAACAACAACAATATGATACAAGAGCATTGGAGGCAGCTGTATTTTTCATTCCTCTGCAGTAAAAACATTTCATTCCCCCTGGATAACATTATTTTTAGTAAGACAAATAAATAGATTTTTAAAATTTAGTTTATTTTTAAATACATTTCCCTTTCTTTCTGTAGGTGTGTATATCTCTATATAAATATAAAAATCATTGCTTGAAATCTTCAGAATATGGATTTTGCCCCATCATATCTGTACACACGAAAGGAGCTAATATCCACATTTCCCCTTTAATTTGATCTCTATCTCGATGTAAGGCATTAGTGACGTCTGGTGAATTACATTCAACGTGATGATTTTCTATTAAGGGCAGATTCGGGAGTCCAAGCGGAAAGCACCGGATGGGCTGTGCACAATTCAAAAGTAACCTCTGGTCTCTGTGCGGCAATTGCTGGAGCTCGGACGCCATCTACTGGCCATATTGGATGGGTTTTTTTCCTCCACCAAACAAAGCTTTTTTCCTTCGGCTCTATTCATGTGTCAACCCAGTTCTACAAGAAACAAGATACCAGCTAGATACCTTGGAAAGAAATGAAATAAACAAACAACCCTCCCCTTCTTCTTTGGTTTTTCATTCTAAGCAAAAGGGTTAAAAATAATAAGCTCCAGCCAGTCAATTAAGCAACATCATACCAACCGCCAAATAAAAGGAAGGAAAGACAGACAGACAGAAAGAAAATAAATTAAAACTCCACACCATACATAGGAAAAACCACTTCGTCATCCCATCCTTAGCTCAGTTCTCAGTAAAGCAGTTAGGAGATAAGAAAATCAAAAGGCTGGATCTGTGATATTAGGCCTAATTTTCTCCAATGTTTTAAGTATCATTCAAAACATGCCAAACATTTTTTTCTGAATGTAGGAGTTTATACCCACCATTCTTTATCCCTCTATATAGAAATACATTTTTTCTGTGCACTTTTAAATACTGTACCCCAATTTAAACTGCCCGGGGAGGTGGGGGGAGATGTCTAGTATGTTTCCCCACTTCCTTACAATGGGACATAAACAGGCCTAGTAGTAAAATGATCGTTTAAAAAAGTCTATTGCATATTTTCATCTATGAGGGGGAAACTCACTAAAATAGAAACACAAGAAATTAAAATGGAAGAAGAAAAGGAAGAGGAAAGAGAGGAGAAAGAGAAAGAGAGAGACTGAAAATGAGATTTCCAAGTCCAGAATAGTATTTTGATAGAACAAAAATTCAGCAAATTACTATTTCTGTTATATATTTTGTTAAACATCACAGTGAATTGTACTAGTATTAATAAAACAACATGGGGCTTAAAGAAAATAAAGAAAGCACTGGAAGGAAAAGGGTATAGCTGGAGTTTTAAAATTCAAGCTTTTTATCTTCTAGTATATATCTATTTTTTTCCAAAATGTTTTATTAGGAAAGCTATACCAGACGCATCACTGTACAATGATTAAACATTACCTTTACAATTTATATTCACTTGAAAGTACAGAATAAATATATGCACATTTGAATTTCTGTGTGTGTGTGTTTGAGTGTGTGAGCAAAGAGGAGAGAAAGAGAAAATGTTAACAGTGCCTCTTCAATAGAAATGTTTGTGATAGGTACCCAGTAAGTTTTCTTTTCCTTCCCCCACCTGTATATAACTATTAGGCTGGAGTCGCTTTGATTTTAGAGGGAAGTGTCCCTTAATCCCACCACCACCAACAACTAAATAAGATGCTAACAACTTTTCCTTTAGTATAAGAAAGCCACAAGATTGAACAAATAAAGGATTTTTTTTTTTTACTTAAGATGCAGATTTCTGGTAAGCAATAAGTCTCTGGTTTCCCTTCTGCAAAAGGGAGGAGAATTTACGGTGGCACCCACTTTAAGGGGAAGGGGGCAAAAAAAAAAAAAAAAGAGAGAACAGAACAGAAGGAGTACAAGCAAACTGGAATGGCTATGAAGCAGGCTGGGGAGTGCTGGGGATTCATATTTGGGTATATGTGGATCTGTCTGCATGGAGGTGAGAGAAAGACAAGAGAGTGAGAACATTCAAAAATACCCCCCTCCCCTACTGCAGTTTCCAGACATGCAGCAAACTGCATTTTTGTTGTTATTTCCCCTTCCCCTTTGTTTTCTTTTAAATAAATGTACAGAAATCTGTGCCATGGTGAGGGAAAGAAGAAACAAAGCCACAAAAGAATGCTGTCTTTAAGTCCACCTCCCTCCCCCAACATAAAAAGATGAATGGAAGGGTTTGTGTTTTTGTTTTTTTAAAAAAACCTACAACAAAAAAAAAAGTGTGCACGCAAGAGAGAGATAGCGCAATACACAATGAATTTACTGTGTCAGGATCAAGACGAAGATCCCCCATGATACTAATTAATATAATAATATTCTTATACCTTAGACAACATGGCACAGTCAAAGTCTCAGCTTTTTTTTCTTTTTCAGTATAAAAAAATAATGATTGATTAACATCTGCTGGCAAAAGTCTGCAAAGGCACTTTATCGATTAATGATCATCTGAGTTGGGCCCCTCCTCCAAACCAACATCTGGCAGGGGGAAAGCACAGAGCTGTATCCTCTAGTATCAGCATGCGATGGTCTGGGGAGAGGAAAGTGAGAGGAGAGGATTGGGACCAAGGACGGTGTGTGGAGGGCTGGGGGCTGGGATTTGGCTGTAAAAGCTAGACATTTTCAAAACCTATAAGTGGTCTTCTCCAGGACTTCGAGGTAATCCGGCTTGGTTTGGAGTTTGGCCCTTAACTCGAGGTATTCACTTTGGGGGGTTTGGTGGTGGTCTGGGAAGCCCTTACCAGCCGAGAAGAGTAGGGTTTCTTTCAGCCTGGCGTCCTGCTGCAGGTCTGGGTATTGCATGCCAGGGGGATGGACGTGCAGTTCCTTTAATTTGGGCACTGTGCCATAGAGGCAGTCCACAAAGCCCACTGTGCATGGAGGGGCTAAGGGTGGCCTCTCTCTGCTGTCTAAAACGGCACCACTAGGGGGGAATAGAACCACCCCACCATTCTTCTCATGATGGAAGACAGGCGGCACCAGTGCTAATTCCCCCATGAGAGGCAACCCCACACCAATTCCCCCTCCAGGTTGGTGGGGATGGGGATGATGGTTGGTGGTCACTATGGTGTTGAGTTGTGAGCTGGACACAGCCAAGCTCCACTCCTTCTCCTTCTCCAGCAAGGTCCTATAGCAGCTACTGCTCCCGCTGTCCTTAGTGGGGTCGATAAATTGTTCCCCTGCACAGCCACCACCTCCACCTCCCAGAAGCATGTCCCCAGGTTGCCCAGGCTCCCCTGCCACCACTTCATCCTCCTCACGTGGCTTGTAGATGGGGTTGTTGCACATCTGGGTTACTGGGTGAGGGATGTAGTCATAAACATGGCCCACTGGGGGTGCCTTCTCTGGGGAGGCACTGATCCCCCCACCTCCGCCACCTCCTCCCTCCTCAAACAGATGGTGGCACTGCACTTGGATGCCTGTTAAGTCAAGGGCCTCTTGCCGCTGCTTGTTCCGGAAGGGCAGCTTCTTGCGCCGTCGGCGAAGGACAAAGGCAAAAAGGCCCGCAGCAGTGAAGACTGCAGAGAAGAACAGTACGAGTAGACTGAGAATGAGCACAGAGAGAGGGACTGGGCCTCCTCCAGCTGGGGGGAGCTCGTATGGTGAGGGACTAGTGGGACTTGGGTGACCCGATGCTGGTGGGGCTGGTGAGGCAGCAGCAGCAGCATGCATCATTTCTGGGCACAACATCTCCAGCTCAACAGAGCGGATATCTCTGTTGGTTAGGTTCTCTGGGCTGGCACAATGAACTTCCCCCACCATAATGACGGAACTGATGGTCTCGATCCACTGCTTGAGAGGCACTAGGTCACATGTGCAATCCCAGGGATTGAGCTTCAAGTCAATCTGTACAATGGCGTTGAGGTGTTCCAGCACACCAGCCACAGGCAAGTACAGGAATTTGTTGTTCCTCAAGTTGAGCCTGGCCAAGGAGGTGCCAGCAAAGGCATCAGTAGGCAGGGTCCTCAGAAGATTGTCATTGAGGAAGAGCAGCTGCAGGTTTGGCATGAGACTGAAGGCAGCAGGCTGGATCTCCCTGATCTGATTGTACTCAAAATACAGGTAATGCAAGCTCTGCAAGCCCCTAAACATGCCCGGAGTCAGTTTCTCAATGTCATTGCCATTCAGGTATAGACTCTTCAGATTGGGCAGATTAATAAAAGCCCCGTCCTGAACATAGGAGATCCGATTGTTCCCAAGATGCAAGAGATCCAAGGAAGAAAAATTCCAGAAATCAGAACGGTAAATTTTCTGTATCAAATTTCCACTCAGATACAGTTTCTTGGCATTAACAGGCCTGGGAAGGAGCTCAGAAATATTATGGAACCCCCTTTCCTTGCAGTTGACAGTCAGACCCAAATCATTGATGTGCAAATTGCAGGAGCAGCCAGTAGGGCATATGATGGGGATAGGAGGCCTAGTCTGATATGCAGCAATGGGAGCCTGGTTAGGTCCAGGGTATAGGCCTCGAGGAGTAGGGGGTGGCTTGTGTGCCCTGGGCTGTTTTGTAGGCTTCAGCTGCTTAATGGAGGTTTTGTATTCAACAGAGGAAGCAGTGAAATGGAAGGAGGACAACATAGAAGAAGGCTTAGTAGGCCATGCATTCTCCTTGCTTGATGGCAGCTGTGGGACACCAATGCTGACCAGCTCTGAGTCAGATAGCATAGGACAGAGTTTATTTCTTTTAATTTCCCTCAAGTCCTTACCATGGAAGTGGAAAGGAGTCTCACAGGTTATGTCTCCCACAAGGGCAGTGTAAGGTATACGTTCAAGCCAGCTTTTTAGCTGAACAATCTCACAAGTACAGTTCCAAGGATTCTCTTCCAACTGGATTTCCATCAGGCTCCTGCCAATATGATCAAGCATTCCTCGGTATGAAAGCACTTTCAACCTGTTTCCACGCAAGTCCAAGTGAGTTAAGGACACAGACTTAAATAAATTTGTGGGCAGCATGGGAATAAGGTTGTCATTTAATATAAGAACCCGAAGTTTGCTCAGATTTCGAAATGCCCCACTTTCAATCCGCTTAATGACATTATAATCTGCCTGCAGATATTCCAGACTTTCCAACCCCAGGAAAGTATCGTTTCTGAAAATGTCTAATTTATTCTCATGCAGGTACAATCTCTTCAGAATTTTGAGCCCATTAAAGGCTCCTATCTGAATGTCTTGTAGTGCGTTGTTCCCAAGGTTAATAGAAACAGCATTGTTCAAATGGAGAAAACTGTTGGTGTATAATCTCCTCATGGAGTTTCTCTGCAGGTAAAGTTTGAAAGGTCTCGACCATGACTCTGTTATCTGACTAATATTTATAAATCCCTTGTTGTCGCAGTGTATATGAAAAAGGCTTTCTTTGACTTCACAGTAACAGGGATCAAAGCAAGGTTCCTCAATTTCCTCCGAGTCCTCTATCAAGGGAATAGGTGTAGTCCATGCTACAGCAATTGTGCTTAGAAGAATAATCCACAACATCCTTCTTTTACGGGGTGGATCAGCTGTTGTAGACTTCATGGTTGTGATGGATTATAAAACTGCAGCAGAATTTACAAAACAAATAAAAAACAAAACAGATAAATATATTACAGTCAATCATTGTTTTATCAGTATATATTTTTAAAAAATCAAGAACCTAATTGATTATGGGAAAATAAGGTTGTTAGATTATTTTGAAGTTCATTCAAAAAGTAAATTCTAGATTGCTACACAGAACCTTTCTTTTTTGGGTGCAGGGGGGAGTGATACTGAAACACTTAATCATACAATGGCCTTCTTGTCCTTAACTCACTAACTCACTCACCCACCCACCCACCATCCTTAGGCTGTTTGGTTCATGACATTATAATGAAAAAAGCAAATAAAACATACAGGCCCCAGATTGTAAAATGTATGACAACATTTTTTAATACAGATGCAACCAATGCTCAAGGAGCATAAGGTATATCTTGTTCTCACCTCTACTTCTGCATCAATCAGAATAAAAAGGAAGTGAACAGATATTATTTTCTATTTGAGATACACATAATCAGTCTATAGATTATGATAACATAAACACAACTACACTTAACCTTCAAATTAGTTTTATTCTTATGGGGAAATCGCCAACTTGCTTACCGTTGCAATAGTAGAAGGGGACAAACAAGTTGGCCATGTCTCTGATCCCTTTAGAAATGTTCATAGCTGGGATTTTATCACTCTACATAGTTAGTAGCAACACTTGTCTCCAAACAGGAAGGGGGGGGGGGGCGGGGAGAGAAAGAAAAAGAAAAAGCCTATTTTCCTTCCAAGCACACAGAATGGATTAACGCAACTGGTATAGTATCAGATAAATGCACACTCCATATTAGTCATTTCAGCTGATTAAAGCATTTAGAGATGATTAATCTTTGGGAAGCACATGCTTATGTTGTCCCTGTATCCATGGGGGAAGTGACAGTTCAAGGCTAAGGATTCAAAAGGCTGGTGGGGGATGTGTATGTGTAGGAGGGATTCTTTGAACTAGAACATCTGGTGGTTCTAGGACTATTCAGAGGTGATCAATTGGAAGAAAGGAGGGGGGGGGAGACTGAAAGTAAGAAAAAAAGAGACCTTTACACTAATTACAGGAAAAATAACTATTGTTTTACTGTAAAAAGCTGATAAAAGAATCCATTTGGAGGAGGTTGACTGGTATACACTGACCTACACAGGTTCCTCTATTGGGGGGAAGGGATACTTCTTTCCTTACTCCTTTTCATTCCAACACAGAGGAATAAATTGCTGTTAAAAGACTAGGAATCCTGACAATGGTAGCTGTACAGCCCTACTTGCTTTTGGCCATTCAAAGGGATTGCCAGTCCTGGCATTTAGTTCTCCTCTCTTTGTAGCAAAGCAGCCTCACAGATATGGATTATCTTGCACTCTCTCCTTGCAGAGGAAGGGAATTCCTCCTTTCCCACTAGGATAAAATAAAACCCAGAATAAGAAAAGGACATATTTATGAAGAGAAAAAGCAGTACGGACTGGGTGTAAAAAAAAATTGGAAAGCAAAACCAAAGGGTTTTTGTACATTTGCAAACGTACCAAAAACAAAAACAAAAACAAAAACAAAAAACCCAAAACAAACCCAGAGGAGTCCCTTGGAAAATACCAGCTATGCTTTAAATGAGAAACAGGAGAATAAGGGAAGTCTTATTTGGGCATTTGCTTTTCGCTCTTTGTCTGGTTGTAGATACATATTAGCCACTTAAGTTCTTTTCAGCAAATACCCCTTTTACACACACACACACACACACACACACAATCACAATCACAATCACAATCTTCTATCCAAAGAGAGAATGGGGAGGAGGGTGGGAGAAATCCTGAAAGAGGCTGTACTTACCGGCTTGAAGGAGAGATCTCAGCACATTTGGAGAGGAGGAAAAAAAATCCAAACCCATATATATATATATATATATATATATATATATATATTCTACATACAGAAATTCAAAGGCTATCCTTTTTTTAAAAAAAGATTGCTGGTTTCTCTCTTTCTCTCAGTTCTGGTTCTATACTCCTGCTGAGGGCTGAGGCAAAAGGAGGGGGGGCGAGCAAGCAAAGATGAGACGTGCTAGGAATGCAATGAGCTTCTTTAGGATGCAGAGATGCTGCCTGGCACAGTCAATGGAGGAGGGAGGCGAAGGGGGCTGCTGCTGCTGCTGCTGCTGTAAGCTCCTAGTTCTGTCGCCGCCACCTTCCCTGGGTACCACCAGTGCATCTTCAGAAAAGGAGGGAGGGAAAGTCTGTGACAGGCAGAAGGCTCAGCAGTCAGGGGCTTCTCCCTTTGGCAGCTACCTCTCCCTCCCACCAGTCTGCGTGTGTGTGGGTCTGTGTGTCTCTGTGTGTGCCTTCTTGCCCCTGGATCAGGCTTATCCCCCCCTCCTCGTCATGGATCTGAGCTTCAAGGAAGGGGAACAAATGGAGGAGGACGCGCTTGGCACCAGGTCGGGGGCGCGCGCTTGGAAAGCCCTGACTGTACTGGGTTTGCCACCCCCCTCTTTCTCTCTCTCTCTCTCTCTCTCTCTCTCTCTCTTTGAAAGAAGGAGGGGGAGGGGAGTTATGGGGGGAAGTGGGGGAATCCGAGATGACCTGGGGGGAAAGAAGGAGCGGCCAAAAGACAAGGGATCATTCAGGGATGAGGGTGGTCACATCCCTCCTTCCTCCTGTGTGTGTGTGGGGGGGATCCATAAAGAAGGGTATATATATATATATGGACTGTCCCTTGGGCTGGGCCGTTCAATGTGCAAATTCCAGCAAATCCTTGAGAGCTGCAGCCATTAAGGGGAAGGATACCCGCCCCCCTGTCCACAGCCAAGAAGGATCCTTCTGGATTCAGAAAGTCTGATGTTTAGTTAGCCAGTTCCCTCGCCAACCACCGCCTGCAGTTCCCCCTCAGACCTAAACTGTCCCAGCAGAGCGAATAAAGGGGAAAGGCAGCCTGGGGTGGGGAAGGGGAACTCAGCTAAGAAGACCCTCTTTTTCTTCCCCATTTCTCCCGTCTATCCCACTTTCTCTCTCCATCCCCCCCCCTTCTCTCACACACAGCTGAAAAGCTTTCAGTCCTCCCCTTATGAGGTCTCACAGGTGCCTGTTTCCTTCCAAGCTTTTTTGTTTTTTAAATCGCCTAGCCAAGTGTCAGAGCCACCTGGGTGACAAGGGAGCAGTTTACGTCTTGCTTTGCCACAGAGAAGAAAAGAGGGATAGGATTTTAACCTCTTCGCTGCATCAGCCCTCCTACCATGCCTCTGGTTTTCTCCTCCCCCCTTCCCCTGTTTTTCTCTCCCCGTTTCATTGCCCCCACTTGCCCACATTGCTCTGGCTTCCACGCACCATCTGGCACCAGAGAAGGAGAAACCTCTTGCTCTAATGTCAGCCTGGATCCAAGAAGAGGACAACAAAGGATGCCCAAAAGGTAAATGAACCCAATTTTGATTTCTCTAGAAAGCAAGGCAGCAAGGGGTTATTTTTTATTTTATTTTAAAAAACCAATCGTGTCTGGTGGTGGGAGATGATTCCTGCCTTCTCTAGAGCACAGAAGAAAGAAAGAAAGATTGCCTTCACACAAGAGCCAGTCCCACCAGCCAACATTAGAAGGAAGATGCCTTCAGTTCTCTCCAAACGCCTCTAAGGTGCTACAAGATCCCATTGCATTCTGTAGCTCAAGTTCCCTCAAAGTGAGCTGTAGGTTTGGTGGCCCTCCCTATAGCTTTTCAACTCACCAACCCCCATCCCTTTGAGAAAGGACATGCTTTCTCAAAAAGCCCATTCCAGATCCCCCCCCCCACACACACACACACTTATGTCAGTCTCCTCTTGGAAACCGACTTCACCCAGGGCAGGGAGAGGCAGAAAGGCATGGGGGGGGGGTATGGGAAAGAGTCGGGTCTTCTCCCATTTCATGGGGGTTGGGAACACTGCTTTTCCATCCTTCCATCCTTCCCTCCCCCTGAAGGGGAGACAAGAGGAGCAGGTAGTCCTCTCCTTGGGTTTCTTGGAAACTCTGCTTAGCTGGGGCCACACGGAAATCTGGGAAGTTGGCCTGACACGTCCTCCCCCTTCCAAAAAAAAAAAAGTAAGCCCTATTCTGTGAAGAAGTCTCAAAAGAACTAGTCAAGTTGCCCTCTTCCCACTTCTAACCTTATCACATGGGGAAAATTGGAAGGTTAAATTGGTCCCAATGCAGGGTCATCCAGGGCATTAGGGACAATTTCGCAATTGCTTTTCAGACGACGCTGTGCACAAACCAGTTAGAATCCAAACAGAAAGTGGATCCATAACATTTGCTTATTATTACTTTAAACATTTTTTCAAAAATACCATGTTTTCATTTCCAGTTCATTCACGAATTTGCTCCCTTTGCGTAATTGCAGCAGTCTGAAAACCATCTGCGGGATTCTCCCTATTCCCAGATTTCCCATGGTTCCTTTGCTGTGCCAAGGAGAGGGAGGCACACACACACAAACTTCTTTCCCTTGAGCGGCTGGTCTCCTCCTCCTCCTCAGGGAACGGCTGGTAGGAGATGGCAGAGAGGATGTTTTGGAATTTCTCCTGTACAGGAGGGAGAAATGGAGGATACGTCCTGGAAAAAGAGGGCATCTGGGAGTTTCAGCCCTCACTGAAATCAGGCAGGTTTATGGACCAGCCCCATCCTCTTTCTTTTGTGTGTGTGTGTGTGTGGTTTTATGGGAGTTTGCAAAGGGAAACCTCAGCCTGCCTTCCCCTGAAACATCTTCTGGGACAAAGAGGCTTCTCCTCCCTGGCTTCCCTTCCCTCTCTAGAGCATGTGCACTTGTGGAAATGACAGTTTAGAGCACAAAGATGTTATTTCCAAGCTATCAACGGGATTTGTCCTCATCTATCTGAAAACCAAATTTGCCTTCTACCCACTTTCTCACATAAGTAATGTGTTTTTCACCCGTTGTGGTGCTCTGTGTGTGATAAGCATCAGTGAACTGGCTTGTTTTTCTGGGATGCCAACACTGTTTTCAGGATGGAAGTCCCTGTGTGATAAGGCCCCTATTACAGATAGCAACAAGAGCAGCGCCCAATAGATAGTAATAATAGTTATAATAGAAGACAAGGTGCCCTGTGGCAACAAGGAAGCGATGCTGCTCTCTCCTCAGAAAGCTGCCTCCTTCATTCTGCCTCTGCATGCCAATGGGGCATTTTGAGGGGAGGTGGGCAACCTTGTCTTTCCTATGAGGTGGGGGGGGGGGGATTCAATGGGGGGGCCTATGGGGGGAGTGTTGGGGGGGGGGGGGGGTTCGTGGGGGGTGGGTAGGGAGACCGAGAGAAAAGGCCACAAAGCTAAGTAAAGCTGGCTCTCTGTATCCACGGATTCTTTATCCAAGGATTCAAGCACCCATTGCTTGAAAAAATATTCAATATATTTGAATATATCCATACCCCGAAAAGAAAACCTCGATTTTGCCATTGTATCTAAGAGGGCATCATCATTTTGCTAGGCCACTGGACTGAATGAGACTTGAGCAGCCACGGATTTGGGCATCCATGGAGGGATAGCAACCTTGCATGAGGGTTGGAGGCAGCCCTGGAGGCGGCGGGAGAGAAGGAGGCCAGCGCCAGGCTCTTCTTCTTGGCTTCCCGCCGGATTCTTCGGAGGGGAAGGCGAGGGGCTTCCTTTGCCATCCCAACCCAGAGCATCCCTAGGCCGCCCTCCCAAGGCAAAACCAGCCCCAAACACCCAAAACCAAAGGGAGCCAAAGAAAACAAAGCAAGGGGCGAAAGAGGGAGAAGGAAGGTGGGCGGATACCTAAGGCGAGGGTCCGCGGTGGCGCAGAGAAGGAAGGGCTGCCGGGCTCTCTCCTCCGCTGTGGCCTCTTCTTCTTCCCGGGCCAGGAGCGCCATCGGAGGGAGGGCTGGAGGCGGGGGAGCCCCCTCGGCCCCTCAGCCTCGCCCTCCACCGGCCGCCTTCATCCCCTCAGGATGGAAATCCCCAGCCTTTGGGCTCTGCTTGGACGCTGCTGCCTCTCCCGGGCCCCGACACTCCCCCGCCGGCTCTCCTCAGCCTGCCTCTCGCCAAGTTTGGCCGAGGAGGAAGAAGAAGAAGGGCTCCTGGTGCCGCCGAGGAAGAAGATGATGATGATGACGAAGAAGAAGAAGGAGAAGGAGAGCCTCGTCCGCAAAGAAAGAGTGGGTCCCCAGAGGGTCATGGCGCCAAGACCACCAGCAAGGCGCCTCCCCGACGGCCCCCTCTCCGCCCGAGGAGGAGGAGGAGGAGGAGGAGGCTCTTGGGGGGCTGGAGGGACGGGGCAAGGGGGCTGGAGCCCACCGACGGCCCCGAAGGCTCCTGCATCTGGGCGGCTGGAGGCTGGCTGGCTTCGTCCCCCGCCGGCCTTAGAGAGGAGGACCGCTGGAGGAAGGAGGAAAAGGAGAGGGGGGCATCTCAGTTCAGCCTCCTTCCAGCCGCATGGAGCCGCGGTCTGGCAGTCGGAGCTGGAGGCCGGGGGGGGGGGGTTCTGGGTTGTGCGTGTTGAGGGTTGTGTTGAGGTTGCTGAGGTGGCGAAGGCGAAGGCGGGAGAAGGCTCAAGTCCGGCTCCTCAGCCCAGCCTCAACCAGGGAAGCAGCAGCAGCAGCCAGCAGCAGCGCAGAATGGCCCCTCCGAGGAGGAGAGGAGGGGAGGGAGGCTGTGTGGAGGACACTCGGGGCGAGGCTGAGGGATGAAACGTCTCCAGATGGCTTGTGTGCTGGGACTGTGGGTGACTCTGCCTCCACCTCGCCGGCTCTTAGGCAGGAGGGAGGGAGGGAGGGGAGAAGGAGGCCTGCCGTTTGGGAGAGTTTTGCTGCAGTGAGGTGGGGGGGGGGGGTCGGTTCATAGTCGCCCACTCTTATGCTATGTCTCTGTGTTGTGTGCCTTAGTCACTGGTGGGGGTTTCTTGGCAAGATTAGTTAAGGAGGTTTGCTCTTGCCTTTGCTTGAGGCTGGGCGAGCATATTTTTTTTTTTTTGACTTGCTCAAGGTCACTCATGGCCAAGCAGGAATTCAACCCCGGTCTCCAGAAGCATAGGCTCAAACCACTATGACTCTCTGGCTTAGTGTTACAGGCGTCCCTCCTTAGCCACTGATTTTTTTTATCCACGAATTCAAGCATCCATGGCTTGAAAATACTGACAAAAAAGTATAAATTGCAAATAGGAAACCTTGAACTTGCTATTTTATATAGGGGACACCATTTTGCTCTGCCATTATATTTAATGAGACTTGACCATCCACAGATTTTGTTACCCACCGGGGGGGGGGGTCTCCTGAAACCCAACTCCAGCAGATAATAAGGTCTCACTTTTACACCAGGAATGGGAAGCCTGTTCTACTGTGGCTCTTGTGATCCCTCAGCATTGGCTATGCTTGCTAGGGATGATGGAGCTTTCAGTCTAACAGCATCTGGAAAGCCACAGGCTGCCCATGCCTGGTCTAACCTGGCATCCCAGCTTTATCCAGAGATACCAGGTACTGTACCTAGTCTTTTGAATGCAAAGTATGTGTATAGCCATAAGGTCCAATGGTCGAGTTTGGGGTGCAGGTTCTAAACAGTTGTTTCTTTGGAGCCACCATAACTGACCAGTGAGGTAGCTTGAGGCAGAGAAATGAGGGATTTATTATAGCTGGCCAAGTGAGCAAAGGTTATACTATATACTGTGTTTCTCTGCTGCCAAACTTGACAGTCTAACATAGACCCTATACCAGTTGGTAACTCTACTGGTAGAGCTCCATTCATAGAATCGTATCCCCAGCTCCTTAAGTCATTCCTCATAGGGCATGGATTCCAGACCCTTCACCATTTTAGTTGCCTTCCTTTGGACAGTTTCTCAACATCCTTTTTAAATTGTGGTGCCCAGAACTGGACACAATATTCCAGGTCAGGCCTGACCAGAGCAGAACAGAGTGGCACTATTACTTCCCTTGATCTAGAAACTATACTTCTATTGATGCAGTCTAAAATTGCATTGGCCTTGTTAGCTGAAGCAGCACAGGACCCGGAACAATGGATGCAAGCTACAGGATAAGAGCTTCCATCTCAACATTAGGAGGAACTTCCTGACAGTAAGGGCTGTTCGACAGTGGAACAAACTCCCTCGGAGTGTAGTGGAGTCTCCTTCCCCGGAAGTTTTTAAACAGAGGCTTGTTGGCCATCTGTCAGGGATGCTTTGATTGAGAGTTCCTGCATGGTGGGGAGTTGGAGTGGATGGCTCTTGTGGTCTCTTCCAACTTTACTTTGAAACTGCTCTCCAGACATCTCCAGATGCTATTGGAGTCTGACTCTTTCTAGCTCCAGCCAGTATGCTCAGCGATGACAAGAGTTGTAGTCCATCAATGAGAGCATAACATGGTGCTGGGAAGGACACTTTATAAGAAACTTTAAAAAAAAAAAACCCTTATACTGAATCAGATTCTCCTCTTACATATGGTTTACAACAAGTATGGGGGAAAATGTGGCCCTTGGGTCACATCCCCCTTTCAGAGCCTTTACCATTTCAGACTCTCTGGGCCATCCTTTTTTTGGCTCATAATAAAAATAGAACTTTTTTCCCCCAACTGGAAGCCTCCAGTCCACCTTTGAAATAAGCTACAGGGCCTACCTGCACTGTTTAACATCATATATCTTAAAGTGCGGGGAGATGCCTCATGGATTTGAAATGCACACATAGAAACATTTTTTAAAACCAGCAATGGAAATGAGGCCACTTCCATTTTTTGTTCCTTTGCTGCATTTTTGGTAAGCTGTGTGCCCCCTGAGGGTCAGAAGGGCAGGGAATTGTCCCCTATCCCTGATGCGCACACCAGTCCCTGGTTTATATGGGCTGACAGCCATTCTCCAGGGTTTTAGACAGGTCTTTCCCAGCTCTATCAAGCAATAGTGAAGGATAAGGCTCTTTTGCATGCTTGGCATGTGCTCTGCCACTGAGTGACAGCCTGTCCTCCCCTGCTGCCATAGAGAATGTGATTTAGATATGATTCCTCTTTACAAAATCATAGGATGAAGGTGATCATTTACGCAAGAGGACACTACTACGTCTCTGTCCCTAAAGAATGCTCAACAGTATTATTATGTGGTGCTTGCCTACTGCAAGTTCAGGCTTTGGATCACTCAGCTGTGGGTTGGATATTCACCTCTTGTTTAGGCTACTGGGTCATACTTGGGGCTGTCCCTGGATATCGGGGTGCTTCCTAAAAGGCTTTTATTATTTAACACACACCACCACTTTCATAAAATTGAGAAGAGCATATGATATTGTCATTAATTTATTGGTCTATGTTTTTCTCCCATCTTACTTACTGCCAGGAAAAAAACAGATACTTTCAGTGAGAGAGAGCTCATACTATCTCCATTTAAAAGCCATTGTACAGATCATCATTGTTGATGTTTGTGTGCCTTCAAGTCATTTCTACCTTACTGTGACCCTAAGGCGAACCTATCACAAAGGTTTTTTTTTTTTTTTGACAAGAAGAGGTTTGTCTTGCCTTCCTCTGAGGCTGAGAGAGATCCATGGTCAGCCAGTGGATTTCCATGGCTGAGTGGGGATTCAAACCCTGGTCTAGAGGTATGGTCCAACATTCAAAACACCACACCATGATGGCTCTCTAATTATACAGGTATTTTGACATTTTTTCTTAGTGCATTTTCTCTGCATTTTTAGAGGGGAAAAGATGGAATAGTTACACAATGAATTTTCATTTTTAGGGCTAGTACCTCTCT
This sequence comes from Sceloporus undulatus, assembly GCF_019175285.1. NCBI lineage: Eukaryota > Metazoa > Chordata > Lepidosauria > Squamata > Phrynosomatidae > Sceloporus > Sceloporus undulatus. Next base: position 251,009,833 of record NC_056524.1, read on the forward strand.
TTCCTGAAACACCCCTATGATTTAGAAACATGCATCCCTCTGTGAAACCCTCCCCACATCACATCTGATTTAGGAAGCTAAACATGTTTGGGCCTGCTTAGTACTTGGGTGGGACACTACCAGAAAATGTTAGGAATCCCCAGCTAGGGTAAGGAAGGAATCCAGCCTGAAGGAATGGAGAGCTGTGCCAGTCAGAATTCAGAGAAGACCATGTGTCTGTATGTTTGTGTGAGGTATATGTTTTACAGTAGTGTACCAATGTTTTGTTTCTTGAACCAGTAATACGTGAGAAAACATGCCTCCCTGGAAGAGTGTTTAAATGGTCGATTTCTTACTTTTTCAATATATGTCACCGGAGATGTGGGAATTATCATTGTTATCTATTGTGGATATAAAATTGTAGAGACAGTACAGAGCAAATATGGTCCTTTTCAGTAGCTATTTTTGTTTTTGTCCGTTTATTTAAAGAGAAGCCACATTTTGAATTGAACTTGGCTAAAGTCAGCCCACTGTGTGTAATGACAAGAGCAAAGAGCTCTCTAGTGTAGCAGACAGAGCAAGGATTCCTAAATTTTGGTCTCTAGATGTGTTAAATTGGAAGCCCTAGCTGTCCTGCCTAGTGGTGAAGGATTCTGGGAGTTGTAGTTCAACAGCATCTGAGGACCCACAATTGGGAATTACAGTTAGACTAGGGACTTTATCACATGGGGAATTGGAGGTTTAAACAGTGACCATCCCATGAAAATGTTGCAATCATGATTAAAATTTTCACACAATCTTGCGATTAAAGCATCATTATCCTGAGAATAACCAGGGAATAACCAGCAACAAATCATTCACGAGGAAATTCTGTGAATGATTTGCTGCTGGTTATTCCCTGTTTATTCCCTGGATAAGGACACTTTAATCACAACGTTGTGTGAAAATCTTAATCACGATTGCATGATTTTCACGGGATAATCACTGTTTAAACCCCCAATTTTCCCCCGTGTGTTAAAGTCCTAGGACTGGGGAGATCCAGGTTCAAATCCACACTTAGTCATGAAATTCACAATGCCCTTGGGCCAGTTACTAGCTGTCAGCCTAACCTTTGCATGGTCATTGTGAAGCTGTGGAGATGTTAGAACCATGAATGCTTCTTTGTGCCACCTTTGTACTGTTCTTTGCATAGGTAAATACAAATACATATTGAAATTTGAATTCATCAATAACAAAGTAAGTAACTGGGATTGATAAGGGGAAATCTATGTACAAGCTTTTGGTTTTGTCCACAGAGGTTCTGCTTGTTTGAGAAGAATGGAGATCAAGTGCATAACATGTGAGGAAAGTCAAGGGTCTCTGATAGGCGTGAACAAAACACCAGGGAGGGTATCACACTGGATTTTTAGGTGGTCAGTTTTGTCTCCCAAAAATCCAATGCTGACTTATTTTCTTATATGTGTAGACACTACACATAACAAGGTAATTACTGGTAGAGGTCAAGGGATCAAGGAGAAAGAAGCTTTTTCCATCCACAACATCCTATTTTTCCCCCCTGAGTGTTTTGTTCAAATGTAATCTCATCAAAAATATTCATGGTAAAATGACCAAACTTGGGCTATAAGAGGAAGTAAAAGAGCCCAGAAGACATTAGGTAACAAAAACACAATGGTTTTTTTTATTTAGGTATTTATACCCCGCCCTTCAGCCCTAATGGCTCTCAGAGCAGCTTACAATTATATTTTTTAATTAGACAGTTAGCAAGCAAGACCTTTAGGACCTTAAAATGTATAAAATGCTAACCTTGAAATATTTTCTTATTGATGTTGCTGTTACTAATGTTGTTGTGATGATGGCTTCCCCACCCAATACATTTTTTTTCTTTTTTCTTTTTAGTAATCTCTGCTTTGCAATCTCTTCCCAGCCTGTCCTTCTATCCATTCATCTCTTGCTGAAGTTTTAAAAATTATTGATTGTTTTATGGCTTTTCTTTTCATATTATTATATGTTGCCTTGAACTTAAGTGGGCAGTGGCAGTTATAAATATAAATAAAGTCCCTGATATTCCAGGAAATGAAATGACATTGACATTAATAAACATTAAATGATCAGAAAACCATAATGGTCACTTTTTCTCATCCCAAATTGCACTGGAATATAGTAGCTCCCCTCTGATCTCTCCTCTCTTAATTATTATACAGTATTCTGATGGTTATGTCCACTGACTTCTAAAAGCAGCACCTTATAGAATAAACCCTTTTGTAGAAACCCAATTGCCCACAAAATGCCCCTTTCTGAGAGCATTAGTAGAATATTGTATTTCCGCAGGATACCACTGTTAGCCTCACTGCAGTTCTTCTTAATGCAGTCATTTAATGTTCCATCCTGTCTGCTGCGTAAAATCTACTCCTAGCCTTTTCTAACAGGTCCTCCCTTGATGCTTCTTTGCAAAATATAGATGTGGGAGAGGAAGGAAGGTGAGGAAGTTCAACCAAGTGATAAAATAGGACAAATCAAAAAGGGAAAGGTTGTTGAAGGACAAGAATCATTTTTAAAAAACTAGCAAGCAGTCCACTAGTCCAGCAAGACTGCTCCCATTGCCTCAGAGCACCCAACAGCTATCCATCTCAATTCTTAGTTTGTATGACCCACTTCACTTCAGGTGCTATGATGTGACTAGCTGTGCTTTTTGCAGATACTTCAGAGAAATAGATCTACAGTGTAGGCATACTTCAGCTCCAGAATTCTAAACAATGTGCCCATGCATAATACTTACATAAGACATACATTAAACAATTCAAGAGATATTTAAATTGGACTTAAAGTTTGAACCAGAATTATTTTTATTAAACGTAACTGAAGAAAAAATAACTAGAAACCATATAAAGATAATTTTGAATATGGTAACCACAGCAAGAATGGTGTTTGCAAAACAATGGAAAAATTCAGAGATACCAACTGTAGACAACTGGTTATTGAGAACATTGGACATAATGGAAATGGACATAAACATTAACAACAACTACAACAAAGAGTGATCTTAGAGAACAGAAAACAATACAGGTATGCAAATAAGCAGAAGTAGCGACATAGAGAAAATGGAGAGAAATAAGGGGAACCTACAATGTGGAGAATACATAACAATGAGATTTTAAAATGTTTTTAGATGGAGATAGTGGAAGGACAATATAGACCTACAGGAGAGAAGTACAATATAGATAGCTGTAAAGAATATTTAATCCAAAATAATAAGCAAAAGACGGTGGGGTGGGGGGACCCTTCAAGAGATATATTTAATTTTTATTTTTTATGGTAAAAATGTATATGAAAACATGGTATGAAATATGGCAAGAACTTTTGCTAAAAAGGAATGTAAAGTTTGATATTATAGAAAATTTTTGGTTAAGATGTATACTTTTATAAACATTATTTTTTAAAAAATAAACATTGTGCCCACATTTCAGTCAGATTTTTGGGGCAAACAAAAACAATTGGCACAAAAATTGTCCCAACAGTCTCCCTCTCCCCCATAGGTTTTTGTATCCAGGCCTTTATCTCCATGGTCCTGTACTTTTGAGAGTCTTCACAACTCCAGTGAATTCTTTTGAAGGCCCCTGATGGCGGCCTAATGTGGCCGAATTGCACTGTGCTTTTTAAACACTAATAAACGGTTGACCATCTTTTTAGCACATGGAGGTTGTCTCCTCTTTGTTTGCTTCAAAATTTCTTTGTACCATTATTCTACAAACTGATGTAGCAAAGCAGAAGTAGCATGCCCTGGTTGTCTGTAAGTTAGCCCCATTGAGGGAAGACATTGGAATTCTCAGTGGGGTTCAAGAAATGTAAAAAGTGTACATTTTATCCTAATGTCAATGCTAAATCTACAGCTACTTCCTGTTATATTTGGATTCAAATGGGATCAGAAAGTGCCTAAGACTCACTCAATGCAGTTTATTTTATCCTGCTGCATTTGGAATCCCGGAAGTATGATGTAAAAGCTGTTGATGCCTTCCATCTAATATTCAGAGGCATACTAAACCTCTGAACTTTTGCATTATGTTGAGTGGCCATTATCTTATTTTCTTTTATTACACTGTTATCCCACCTTTCTGCTAAAGAACAACACTTCTGCTGACTGGCAGACAATATTAAAAACAAATGAGATTGTGAAATAATTGGTATACCATTGCAAACAAAGTCATTAAAATCACAACAATAATCAAAACAGTTTAAAAGGCCCATTTGAAGAGACAGATCTCTCTTCAATTAATCTGTGTACCCTTTTAAAAGTATTTAATTTAGTAGCCTATTAAGATCTTCGGCCAATGTCCTCCTTCCTTCTCCCAGAACTGAGTCAATATTCCTCATACTGACTATATTTGCAATTATTTATATAGATCAGAGACAGTTTAGACAGTGATTATGGATCATAAGAGTATGTGAACAACCTTACTGGTTCAAAACAAAGGTCTCTCTAGTTTAGTATCCTCTATCTCACAACCTGATGCCAATAGAAAGTGTTTTAGCAAGACATGAGGGTAATGCTCCTCTTGCACTGTTGATTCCCAAAAAAGCGATACTTGCTGGTATAACTGTCACTGGGTATGCCCTCAGAGCACTTGAATGAACTCATACATGCCTATGAGAGATTTTCTGACCTTGACAATAGCACATCTTAGGCAAATTGGATTTAGTAAGCCATATTCACACAGAGCTCTCTAAAGGAGGAATTTTGTTGAATACACAGCAATCAATTTACACAATAATTGCATTGGAGGAATAGCACATATTATGGTAGAGCTTCATAAACTGCAAACAGTATGTGTCGAATGCAAAGAAACACCTAACAGGACATAGTTTCTTTAAGATGGGGAAATACTGACTCCCACTGAGCAAACTTGCAAAGCTATGTGGGGTTTTAAATTTAAGCAATGTGGAGCTTAAAGTGTGCCTAAGAGACGAGAGAGATGAGAACGAGAAAGAGGTTCATGAATATAGACAATACAATACCCAAGGCCACATGCAAATATCTACATTCCAGAGAATGAGGGGAAAGTTTGTGGGAAGTGGAATGTTAAAGGAAAATATTCCCCAAAAGGTAGATTCTAGAGATGACAAATGTTTTGTCTCCTTGGTTCCAGTGGACTTTCCTTGGTGAAAAAACTGGGAAGCATTGGCATCCCTGGTTGGAAAAACCAGAGCCAAGACTATGGCCTCATACAGACAGCCAAAATAAAGTTGCTTCGAGTCACTTTGGAGGTATGGTGTTTCAATGATACATGCATCCTAAGAGTCCAGAAGCCGCACCAAAGCCATGCTCCAGTCCTAAGGACTGGAGTGCAGCTTTGGTACAGCTTCCAGACTCTTAGGACGCATGCATCATTGAAACACCATACCTCCAAAGTGACTCGAAGCAGCTTTATTTTGGTTGTCTGTAAAGGGTCTATGAGAAAGAGAGCAAAAAAGTGATTCTCTAGCCAACATCCCAGACTCTTGGGAGTCTGAAAGAGTGGTTTCATCTAAAAAGGAGAAAAGGCTAGACTAAGCAATGATTTCAGCAAGAGGTCTCCAGACAGAGCAGATAGCTTGGGGTTCTAGGCTGAAGGTTTTAGTAGACCCCACCCCAGAACCAACTATCTTTGCAACTGGAATCCCTTTTAAAGTATACCAGGAGTGAAGCACCATAAGCACTGTCTCAGGATATTGCCTCATTTCGCAGACTGAAGTTCACCTGAGATAGAGTATTATTTTATTCTTGCGAACAAAGAAGTGTTGAGCCAAAGGTGGCATTCCATTTTCATACTGCATTTCCTGTCTATACTGCATTGTTTACCAAGTCAGCTGCTGGGACAGACAGAACCTTTCCAAAGGGTATTTGGTATTTCAGTGGTTTAATCCATTTTCTTAGCATACCTGGTGATTATAGATAATGGTGTTCAGTACAAATGCTAGCTATATGTTTGGAATGGAGAGGTTTTCAAACTAACCCTTCCTCCTCCAGCCAGAATGTGTACATGGTAGAGGAGTTGCACAGGTAAGGCTGTCTCCTAACTTAATACATGGAGTTCAAATACATTCAGCATGACTGATAAACATCCTTCTAATCTCTTTTTAAATCCATCAAATAAAATGCCCATCACTTAATTTTCATGGCAGCAAATTGCTTATATTCAACTGTTCTGTAAGGAACTAATGTTCTGCCTGCTCTGAACTTTCTCCAGACCATGCATAGTTTTTGAAACCCCTATCATATCCACTTCTTCTCATCTTCATCAGTGTTCTTTTTTCTCTAAATAAAAAAGCCACAAGCGCTTCCATTTTTCCTAATGCATCCCCCCCTCCCAATTTTCCAGCTCTTAAGAAATGCCTTCTGTAATAGGTCAACCAGTACAAAGTATTCCATATGTGGTGGTGCCATAGATTAGTATGATTTGGTATGATTTTGTTTTGTGCATGTTCAGGATGATGAACTAAGCTGATGAACTAAGATGCAGCCAATACTAACCATTTAGGAAGGAATGATTATGAGTCTAAGTTGAATGGATATATTACTGTCAATGGAACTTGGATAAGTGTTGACTTAAAAATGTTCAATACAAATATGGGACTATGGGATTTAATCCATAATTATTACTGAGGCATTGTGTTTATGCCTATTTTCCCTCCTTCTTTTTTCTTTTAGTTTGCAAAACACATTGCGGGTTTTGAATTCATATTCATAATAACCAGATTGAGTAACATGGGGCTATTATTTTCATTTATCAGATAGAAAACTAAAACTGTCAGAAAAGAAGTGACCTTCCCAAAACAACATCATGATTCTAACGTAGAAGTGGAACTTTATCTATGTTCAAGCCAAATTAGAAATGATGAAACTAGAACTTAAACCTTGGAACTTCATTTTAAGCATTTTTGGTTGCTGGTAGGGAATGGGGATTAAATGGTTGTATATCATGATGTCTTGAAATACACTGAATTCTGTGTGTTCTAGAGCTAGGAGTGTAAATCTAGATATATGACTGGCATTTTCAAGGACAACTGCACAATTCACCATTAATAGATTTTGGCTCTTAGATTCAAGACTCAACAGGGTACATTAATGAATGAGTTAGCACATGAAATCATACATAAGTTACTTTACCCAATCAATTCCTGATTATTCCACATTGATCATCATGCTCTGAACATTTGCTTGCATTTGCTATAAGGCATGTAAAACTCTGTGTAACCAGGGACCCTGATTAAAGGTTCCTGATTACACTGAGGGTCTTTTCATGATTGACAGTACAACTACTGTTCAGATCTCAGAAACTGATAGGGTTGGAATGGAACTCACTCATAAGGAGTGGGCTCAGTCCATAGCCCTATGCCCCATCACATATAGTAATGTATCCTATTCAGGCATAATGACTGAATAAGGCTTCTCTATAATAAATAATAATAAAATTGTATTTATATTTCCCACTTCTCTCAAAGGATTGAAGTGGGATTACAACAAGAAATATAATAATACAGTGTCTAAAATACATTCTGCTGACTTATAGGAGGCCTGTAAACCTGGTGTAGAGGAATGTCTCTAGTGGAGACATGGAAGAAAAAAAATGTAGAGGGAATTCTCTAGTGAAGAGCAGACATTCTGTACCTGCTCAGAGCTTCTATCATTGGTAGCTATGGTTACAGTGGTCAAAAACACACTGAAGTAATAATCCAGTTTGAGATTGCTTTAATTGCCCTGGCTCAGTGCTAGGGAATCCCGAGAATTGTAGTTTATTCTGGCACCAGAGCTCTCTCACAGAGAAGGCTAAACATCTCACAAAATGACACTTCCCAGAATTTCCTCACATTGAACCAGGGTAGTTAAAGTGGTCTCACACTGGATTATTTCTGCTGTGTTTTTGGACCAGTGTTGGCAGAGCACTGAAGCTGCTATGCAAGGTGCTATTCTGTATCCCCAAAATACATTCAGCATCTTTGGTAACTCAGTTAAAATTTGGACTTAAGCCCCATACCATCAGTGGGCCCACTGGTCACCAATGCTCCCCTTCCAGGTTACGGAGCTGGTATTTCACATTCAATATCGAAGCTAGGGCAAGCCATCATATAAGTTCCAGCTTTCAATTAACCTTAAGTAGAGACATCATACCGAAGAACAATAATGTTGTGAGACTATTGAGTCAAAGACTTTGCTCTGAATTGATAAGAAAATCTGTGCTTGGAAAGAGGCGAGCTTCATGCGTCCAATGCAGCATTTCAAGATCTATTTGCATTTCTAATAATATCCTCAGAACAAGCATGAATATGTAGCTTTGCAGGCACGTTCTGTGTGGAGAGAACAGAGTGGGTTCAGTTCAATGGTGATATGAGATTCATCAGAGCAGGCAAACATGTGGCAATTCCAAGTGGGAGGGTTAGAACACAGACAAGGGAATCGTGAAGCTGATTCATTTGGTGAAGTGCAAATGCTTTGGGAGACGGTCCAGAGAATAGTCTGAATGAAGAAGAACCATTGCTCAGGGATATAAGGCATGGTTTATATGCAGATGTTCCCAGGATCAAGCTCTGATAGCACCAGTTAACCAAGGGATTGGGTAGGAGGTGATGTAGCAATCATCTTGTTAAGGTAATTGGGTTTGTGATAGGGAATCAGTGCCTGAAAACAGCAAAAAATCACAGGTACACTGTCTTGGGTTTCTCAGAAATATAAATGTATTTTAAAAAGTTAGGGGGGGGTTTATCCTACAAAATATTACACACACACACCATTTTCCTTATCCAGGCAGATTGTTGTAATTTATTTAGGTTTATAGACTGCTCAATCCAAAAAAAGCATAAAGTGGATTATTAGGCTTTAAGTAGGTTTGTGCGTTATGATATAGAACACCCATAGATAACCAGGAACAGCATCATGATAAGTACATAGAATATTCTTAGGGATGAAAATCTTAATTGTTGCACCCAAGAACAAAATAGTTCTACATCCTTTCACCTTCTGAGAAATTATGAGGGGATCTTTTGTGCATTTTTCCAATGACTTTCACATTTAAGGTCCCCTCCCCCACAAAAATGTCACAGGGTTTTTGTTGGCAAAAAATAAAAAAGTTCAGGGGGAGGATTCAAAATTGTATGCAAAAACTGTACCTTGCATAAAGCAATCCCCCCAAAAAAACAATGTCTGAGATCCTAAATCATATACAGTTAAGAATACTTAACCACACATTGTCTCCTGACCCAGCTCCCCAAATCTTTCATACCAGCCAGCAGTCACACTGAGTGACAAAAAGTCTGTTCTGCCAGTGATTCGGGTGTTGAAAGATGACATTTCCAGTTCTTACCCTCCAAGGAACAAGGCTGAGAAGCAGGACTGCTGTTACAATTCTTTTGTTGCCTAACAGATCACTGGTGGAAGGGGCTGGAAACATCCAGCTGTGTCCTGATCACAAGCAGAAAATACTGCCATCACTCAGTGTGGCAATGGCAGCTAAGGTAAGTTTGGGGTATTTTTGAACATGCCAGTAGTGCCACAATCATAACCATGAATACCAAAGAATTACAAATGTGTAAATCTATTGTATATGTTTGTAACTACTCAGCAGAATGTCTGCCAATGTTTTTGGCAGTGGCAGTGGGGGGGGGAGGGTATCTCTTTAGCTAATTTTCACAAAATAATATGGAAAAATTCTCAAGGCAGTTGACATTTTTTTTTGAACAAAGATGTTTTTATGTTCCTGTTGGGGACAAAATGAAAAAAAAAAAGAATGAAAGATTTTATTTATTTATTTAAACTCTGAAGTTACTATATAGGAAAGTGAGTGGGCTGGTGGATGAGATATTGAATGTTCATCCCTCCCCTGCACTGAACATGAAAACCAAGTGGGCTGTGACAAAAGGGAAGCCGGCACTTCTGCAGCCCACATACAACCAAAGTTACTATGCCTCCTCTGCCATCAGGCTAGCCAAATTTCCTGTATGCTAGTAACTTTTGTGGGTTTATTGGCACAGGTGCTTTAAAGCCAGATGAATTAAAACAGATTCTACTGACATTAGAAGTCCTCTACCATAATTGAACCTATTTAACATCTATCCTTATAGTGCTCTGAAAGTTGCTTGGCTTTCTGCTTTGGTGAATTTTTGTTGTTGTTGTTGTGTGCATTCAAGTCATTTCTGATTTATGGCAACCTTATGGTGACCCTATTACAGGGTCTTGGAAAGATTTGTTCAAAATTGTTTGCCATTGCCTTCCCCTGAAGTTGAGAGCATGTGACTTGCCCAAGGTTACCCAGTGGGTTTCTTGGCTGAGTGGGAAATTGAACCCAGGTTTCCAGAGTTCAGTGCTTTGGAGAAGGAAAATCCATAACTTTAAAGAAATAAGGGCACACAATGAGTCCAGTGGTGGCTGGTGGCTCCCATGTCAGTGAGACTTTAAAGTTGCTATCAAAGGCATTGAGCTGATTTGAGGGTTAGGGTTCAGTAATTTTAGATCTAGCCTAAAACTCTGAATGAATTCGGTGCCCCACAGATGTGGAAGCTTTCATGTGCCACTGAACAGGAATGTCTCCCTGTGTACTCCCTTTTGAACCTGGAGGTCATATTTTTCAGCCTGTCAGATGTATCACATGTAGCCACATTTAATCAGTTTGGCCCTGCTGCAGAGTTTACCACAAACAAGGAGCATAGCACCTGATACAAGAGAAGGAAGAAACAAGTCAGAATGGGATTTTATGCCCAATCTCAATGGTAGCAAGCTTTCAATGTTCCTTGTATGATTCAAAGCAATTATCTGATCTGCATGTAGAGATGTGAATTCTTATAGCTGATTTGTGGTAAGACTTTGTAAACTTCCATTCATATACAGGAGACTTCCCTAACCAAGGGCTTTTCAGGTGTGTTATAGGACCACTCATGCCACTTCTAGCCAGTACTGTGGCCCTTGGGTCCCTTCCAGCTCTGTGATTCTATGACCATTTTCTCTGCTGGCTGGGACTGATGCAAGTCCAATAGACCATCAACAGGGTTCCAGTTTGGGGAGGGCCTTACTATGGAATGTGTTTTGCTTCTCCTTTGTAGCATTCTCCTCAGGTGCTGTTTCAAGTACATGAATACAAAGCCAAATGTATGAACATTTAAGGTGAAAATACTGACTTTCAAGGTGAAACACAGATCGCTCTACAAATACATTTCCTGACCATCTCTCTTTCTCTCCAAAGCTGTTTCAGAAATGTTCAGGTTGGGACAGGCATGAAGCCATTTTAACCATGTTAGGGAAGTTTAACATATAAAACCCTACTGTGGCAGCAACCAGCTCAAAAAAAAGAAAAAGAAAAGAAAAAAGAAAAGAAAAGGAAGGTGGATATTAACTGGCATGAACTTCTTATAGCTAATCACTTCTAGTTTACTGCAAGGCTGGGGAAGATTAGCAGGTCCAAGGATAATTTTTCTGCCCCTCTGCCCTTTGAGGGGATCATAGCAATAGCAAGTACATTTCTATACCACTTATCACTGCACTTAAGCACTCCCTAAGCCATTTACAAAGTGTAAGCTAATTGCCCCCAACAGTCTGGGTACTCATTTTAGTGCCCTCGGAAAGATGCAAGCCTGAGTCTAGCTTGAGCCCCTGGGCTGTATTGAACTCACAACCTTATGGTTTTGAGTGAGTGGCTGGAGTATAGGCTGCACCACCAGGGTGCTTATATAACAGACACGTAAAAAAAACACAATCCTGAACATGACTGGAAATCTGTTTCTGGTTTTGGAAAAATGGGATGTTAAACAGTGTTTAACCTATTTAAAAGGTGAATCATCTCTCCTGGAATCTAGAAGAGGGCAAAGAGGAGGGGTGTCAAGGGCCACAAAACAACTGGGGAAGGGGTTAATGGAATAGGTCAAATATAATTTGTTACTTATTATTACCTTTTTGAAATCAGCTACCGAACTAACTTTCCATAGGCCTGAAACAAGCTCTGAGACCATTCAATACTTGCTTTCAAATCTACATCTGATAGCAGAAATTAGAACAGCAGATGATGATGATGATGATGATGATGATGATGCCAGAAGAGTGAATGAGATCAACCTTTCAGGCTTCCGGGCCACTGGAGATAAGTTTGGAGAGTTGGGTGGGCCAAAGTCCATTGTGCATTAGGAAGCAGATTGTCAGAGTTAAAGGCATCACTTAGAGGTTGTAAGGCATAATGTCAAAACTCTCCAGGAGTGAAATGGGGACAGGAGCCGTCAGTCACTAGATGAAAACCTCCGGCAGGATGCATAGGGCATTCATCACATGATAATACTTTAGAGTCAGTAATCATAGAATCATAGAGTTGGAAGAGACCACAAGGGCCATCCAGTCCAACCCCCTGCCATGCAGGAAATCCAAATCAAAGCATCCCCAACAGATGGCTATCCAGTCTCTGCTTAAAGACCTCCAAGGAAGGCGACTCCGCTACACTCCGAGGGAGTGTATTCCACTGTCGAACAGCCCTTACTGTCAGGAAGTTCTTCCTAATGTTCAGGTGGAATCTCTTTTCCTGTAGCTTGCATCCATTGTTCCGGGTCCTGTTCTCTGGAGCAGCAGAAAACAAGCTTGCTCCCTCCTCAATATGACATCCTTTCAAATATTTAAACAGGGCTATCATATCACTCTTAACCTTCTCTTCTCCAGGCTAAACATCCCCAGCTCCCTGAGTCGTTCCTCATAGGGCAAGGTTTCCAGACCTTTCACCATTTTAGTCGCCCTCTGGACATGCTCCAGTTTCTCAATGTCCTTTTTGAATTGCAGTGCCCAGAACTGGACACAATATTCCAGGTGGGGCCTGACCAGAGCAGAATACAGTGGCACTATTACTTCTCTTGATCTAGACACTATACTTTTATTGATGCGGCCTAAAATTGCATTGACCTGAGATAGCTTCTAACTACTGACTAAGAGGTAAAAGGCTTCAAATCTAATTACCAAACCACTGAGCCACTCATTTTTCCTATAGAATGTACTCTCTATATATATGCATATACACAAGCTGTATATGCTTGAATCTGTGTATAATCTGTGGATATGGAGGGCTGACTTTATATGGTTAAGATAAGTACATTCTTCCTCACCCTTTCGGTACATTGTTGTTCTAGATATATTAACTATGGTTTGTGAATGTGAGAATGTCACAAATCAGCATGGAACCCAAAAGGTCATCTATGTCCCAGTTACCAGCTCCCAATAGACCAGTTTACGAACCATAAGCTGTCACACAAAAGTAAACACACTGTAAATAGGAGCCCAATCAATGGCCAGCCAATCCATGAAATGAATTCAAAGTCTGTCATCCCATAAAGAGATGGCCTGCAGCTCAGATTGACCAGGTTCAATCTCTAGCAAGACACATTCAAGTAAACAACTTCCATTTCACTACTACACTTAAGACTCACATTGGCCTTACTGTAGGCTGTGAAAACAGAGCCTCAGAAATATCAGTCAAGAATTCATTGAGCCCTCTAGCATTATCTCCAGTGAAAAGCTTGGGTAGAACTGTACCATGAGAGGAGAGCCTTTTGATCTCTGAAATTTTTAACCCACAACTCCCATCATCCCCACTCTTGCATAGCCAGTTACTGTTATTGTCAGAGTTGTAGTCTACCATGTTGGGAGAGCCAGATGTTCCACAGCCAAGCATGGTAGGTCTTTAGTCTTCCCACAATCGCTTATCACTGGCCAAGTTGACAGGGACTGAGTGGAGTTAAGTCAAAAACATGTGGAAGTCTACAGTTTATGTACCCTAATCCACATGATCATCAGCTAGAGAAATGGCTAAGTATCTTGAATTGTAATAAGCAGATGCAGATTGTATGCAAAAAACTTGCCTCTTCAAAACTGCCAGTCATGCTTCCTCTCTTTGTTCACCTACTATAGACCTACCTGCTTCTACCTAAACTGTTAGACAATGGGCCTAGGATATCTATCCTATCATGTGAATTGCCCAGATTGGAGTTGGTTTGCAAAATGGTAATGAACCACCACTCAAGATGGCTGGTGACACAACTGCCTTTCAGACTGTTCCTACAGAGCAGTTCTGTACATTATATTTATTGCAGTAGCTAAGACTCCTACCCATGTCACCTGGGGTTCCCTGGGTTTTTTCAAAAGTAAGTTTTCCATGACCTATACCTGCTACAGCCCAGTTATAAGGTACATACAGGCTTCATGATGACCAAAGGTAAGGAGGTATCTATCTATCTATCTATCTAGAAAAATCCTACTCTAAGTGTTTTGTTTTGAATGTTGGGTCAGAACTGAGGGATTTTTTCTAGCACCTTCATCCTCAATCCTGCCACCCATCCACTCCATCAAGCTTCACCTCACTGAAACCTTGCATTAAACTTCTGAGCTGTGTGCTTTGCTGCTGCTGCTGCTGCTGTGTTTCTTCAAGTTGTTTCTGACTTTGGTGACCCTAAGGTGAATCTATCAGGGTTTTGTTTTTCTGGAGCTGAGAGTGTGTGACTCACCCAAGATCACCCAGTGGGTTTGCATGGCTGAACAGGGAATTGAACCCTGATGTCCAGAGTTGTAATCCAATGCTCAAAACACTACACCATGCTGGCTCTGTGCTTTATTGTACCAACATGCACATCTCAAAGCTCTTTCATGCTCACCCTAGTCTTAACACTGCAAGAATTCATTAAAATTCTCTTCCACACTCTTCACCTGATCTGGGTGATAGTCTTTTAATGCTCCACAAATGCTCCCCCTAGACATTATCCTGAAAGCATTTCTTTTTCTTTTTTTTTCTTTTTTTAATATTTTTTTTTGTCCAGGTCATTCTCTTATGGTCTTCAAACTGTAGGGCTGGCAAATAAGTATGTGTCTTTACTGCTGGAGTATCCTGCTCCCAGTCTTAACATAAATCTATAGCCTTAACAGACAGCAATAGTGTGGTATAAGGCAATCCCATGCAAACATTATTATTTTAGAATGGAAAGAGCCAAATACCTTCTTCTTTAATGCAGATTGCAGCATACCATTGAGAGCTGTAAGATTTGAAAATGTAGAGATCAGACACTCTAAAAGTTTTTTCCTAATTCTCTGAAGGAAGGCATTTACAGGTGTGTCCTGATTAGTACTTGGAATGAAGACAGCCAATGAATATCAGGCTGTATTTCAGAAGAAGGAACTGACAAAACCACTTCTGAGGATTTCTTGCCCAAGAAAACACCATGAAATTCATGGGATTGCCATAAATTGACAGGTGGCCTGATGGCACATACACCTCTAGTGTTTAGGGAAACTGCTAACATCCAGATGCATGGAACTGCAACCCCCAGCATTCCTTACCATTATTGACTTAGACTACTTGGAGTTGCAATTCAACAGCCTTGTGTCCCCATGCCTGGCGAGCCTGCTGCAGGCCCTACCCCAACCTCTGGGATGTCTACAACATCATCACAATCTGCACAGGTGCTTTGGCATTATGAGTCAACCAGGAAAATTAATCTGATGCTGTGATGCAATTCAGTCTAGAACTGATACAGAAAGGGTTGTTATGAGCACGGAACTGGGAATGATTCACTCATAGTCCATGAAAAACACTTCAAGTAGCAAGGATCCGACAACAGGAGTACAAGCCTGCACACATAGTTTTGTTCATAGTAAGAGGCAGCACAGCAGGATTGCCAAGGAATAATAGCTACAGTTAGTATTGTTCTACTTTTATCTTACAGGTGGAAAACACATTAGCCAAACTAGCCAAAATAGCCCAGGTAGGAGACCATCTAAAGATCCCTAATTTAATATGATACTTTAAGAAAATGGCTGAATTTTACACACAGGTATGTTCAGGCAACCAGATGTAGAGCTGAAAGATTAGTGGAAAAACTGAAAATTGCAGCCAGAAAGTTCAAGCTCTGGACATCTCCCCTTAAAGCAGTGGGGATGGGGAATGAATTCAGCCCGCCAGGTCAGTGGTATCACTGGGGTACATACACCCAAAGGGAGAAAGGGTACTTTCCCACTTGCCCAGCAGCTGTACTGGATCCTAAACAGGCCTTCCAGCAGCCACAGTGCCCCCCCCCCCAGTAACAGTGGCTGCCAGGCAGCAGGGGAGCCTTCAGGTTCCCACATGGCAGCAACCCTGCAGGAATTTGAAGATGCGGGTAGGACCTGCAGCAGGCTTGCCAGACACAGGGACACAAGGCTGTTTACACACACACACACCACACTGGGTGACAGCCCCCCTTAGGGATGCCATTGCCCCAGGTTCCCACTCCTAAGATTCAGTTTCTCCAGAAAGTCATTCTCCCTTTTCAGTCATGTGGTGGTTTCCTACCTTTTGTATTTGTTTCTTCCAGTTGCAACAAAATGACTAGTTACTGATGATAAGAGCATCAAACTAACATATCATCATATGAATGGAGTCCCCACCCCTACCCTTTAGTACCAGTACTAAAGGAAGCCTCTGATAACTTCCTTCAAACTGAATTCAGTCCTTGAGCTGAAGGAAGTTCCTTACTCTTGACTGGGAAGGACACTTGCCTGAGAGCATGGAGAGTCATCTTTCAATCAAAACAGACAATACTGGTTAGGTAGGGGAATGGAGCGGCAGTACAAGGCAGCTTCATATATACATATTATGAAAGTAGCTACACACATCTCTGAAAACAGTTGTCCATTCTGGTTTGTATGTTTGTATGTCTGGAAGAAGATGTCTAGCTACCTGTTAGATATGGTATATTTCTATATGTTGTGAATCTTATTTCCTTTTGCTTTCAAACATATCTCCCATTAGAATGCTTCCATTTCATTAGGAGAGCTTCCATTTCTAGGCAGCTGTGTTCACATCAGCCCATTTTAGAGATTAATATCTTCCATTATGATCCTATCTCAGCTTTCACCTTGTGAAAAGTACATTCTGAAACAGGAGCTGATACCACTTTGCCTGTCATGGCTCTGTTGTATGAAATTTGGGATTTGTAGTTTGCAAGGTACTTGGAATTCTCAGATATTCTTACTACTGAAGTGCACTTGAACTTTCTAGCAAGAATTCTGATTATCTCACCAAACAGTAAATCCCAGGAATCTGTAGGATAGAACCAATTAAAATGATAGCAGTTTGCAATACCTGTGTGGTGTGGATGCACCCTTAGAATCTTGTGACTCAAGGTATATAGCCATTGTGTACAAATATAACAAGTTGACATATTTTTAAGGATTATGGCACAGTTCACAGAGTTCTGGGATTTTCAATTTGCTATGGCACTCAGAAATCTCTACTGTGCTCTCTTGAAATAAAGCACAAGAACTCTATGGCAGAGAATTCTAAATACCCCATGAAACTGGAAATTCCAGGATTCCTTGTGGCAGTTAAAGTGGCCATGTCAGTTAAAGTGGTGTAATATGGATACATCATAGGAGACAACTATCTTTACTGCAAATAAAGTGTGTGTACAGATAGTGCATCTGTGGTCTCCCTGATTGTGCTGGAGATTTAGAATATCTGAATGAGCATGTGCCAGTTAAATATCCTGGGTAAAAAGTGGATATTAATTTGACTAGTCTATTGCAGTGGCCAGTATGCCATGGTTTACAGCATTCATATCAGAACAATTAATTTGGTCCTTGTCTCTCTCTTGTTTCTTTCTGGCTGAAATTCTCTCAACTGTCATCTGTACCCATTGACTCAGAAAGGGCCCACTTCCACTGAATCCTTGCTCCACATATTGTCTTAGCCCTGAGGAACAATCTGTTACAAACATAAATCTGGTGGGCTTTTTTTCCTCATTAGCTCATTTATCACATGGAGCAGAGTTTAAATTTATCCAAAATGCTCCCACGAGTAAAATTTCTCTCAGAATCTGACTCAATGTGTTTCAGGTTGTGTTTTTTAAAACCAAATCCAAACCACTAGCTCAGAAGGCAGCAGAAATGGCATTGAAACCACCATTCAAATTAGTGGAGAGTTTTTGATGGTTGATGGCATCTTAGATCAAATGAACATTTACAGCTTTCCCAGACCAATGGACAGAAGCTTAAAGAGTTCTCCAGAGGTTGCGTGGGGACTCAGAAGCAAAGCAAGGGGCAGTTGTTTGGCAAATGTTAGTGGTTTTAGTACATTTGGTGTGGGATGAGGCTCAGCATGTTGACAGGATCAAGAAGCATCTGCTACTTTTCTTTTCTAGCCTTGAGGGGTTTGTTAAGACATGTTAGAGCTATGCATGTCTTCCTGAACAGATGTCTGGATACATCTCAGATGTCTCACAGCTCATGGATTGCATTAGGATGCAAAAGAGCAATTGATCCTAAATGAAAATATTATTGAGAAGAATAGTGCTAGAACACATCAAAGGTCTACTGCCTTTGGTGCTGGAGAAAAGAGATAACTGTTATGACTAGTATGAATAGATTATCACATCCTCCATGGATTTAGGATCATAGTGCTGTGCTGTGGGCTAGAGATGTAGCAGGAAGGGGTTTTTCAAGAGGAGGGAAGAGGAGCAAAAGTCTCACATGCTGTGTGATAGTCCAAAGCTTTTTTTTTAAAGCCCAACATAGAATCATAGAGTTGGAAGAGACCACAAGCACCATCCAGACCAACCCCTGCCATGCAGGAACTCTCAATCAAAGCATATCCATGTTTCAGCTGTATTACCAATGGGCCTTTTTCTGGGTCTATTATAAAATAGACAAAAGCACATTTATTATGTATTTGTTATGGAGACAACATATAAAACACCTATAAAAATAAGCTTGTTTTTTAAAAAACAAACAGTTCCTCTTTCTCACCTCCGTCCTTTAATCTCTGTCCAGCATTCAGCTGCACGCATTATCACATCCGCCCACTGCTCTGACCACATCTCTCCTGTGTTGGCATCCCTTCTCTGGCTTTCACTCCCTTTCTGCATTCAGTACAAGCTCCTGCTATCGACGTTTAAAGCCCTCCATGGGCTGGCCCCTCCTTACTTATCAGACCTTCTTTCTCCTCACTTTCCCACTCGGGCCCTCTATTTTGGTAGTCAAGGTCTGCTGTCCCAGCACAGGATTTCCTCTGCCCCATCTCGGATTCGCCCCTTTTCACTCGCTGCCCCTCACTCCTGGAACCTTCTTCCCCCGTGAGCAAGAGCCATCACTTCTTTAACCAGTTTCAAAACAGAGTTGAAGACCATCCTGTTCAGAGAAGCGTTCCCAGGCATTGCATAACTGTCACTTGCTATTTGATGTTCTTTTGTTGCCTGTTTTATTGAATCATTTCCTGTATTGCTATGTATTTTATATGTATTATCCTACTAGAGAGGCAGGCTAACTCCAACAGGCCTCCCTGGACGAAGTTTACCCATCCATTAAGAAGCCAAGCCCTCCCTCCAGTCCATCTGCCTTGGTCCAGACCTCGGAGGTAGAGAAGTACTGCTGGCCCTCATCCCCTTCCCCTCCACCACTCCCTTCTTCTTTTGTGTCATGTCTTTTTAGATTGTAAGCCTGAGGGCAGGGAACCGCCTAATTAAAAGATTGTATGTACAGCACTGTGTAAATTTACAGCGCTTTATAAATAAAGGAGGATAATAATAATAATAATAATAATAATAATAATAATAATAATAATAATAATAATAATAATAATA